>NC_090933.1:571188848-571492545 GCF_040938575.1 Ambystoma mexicanum | reverse complement strand
CTGGTGGACTGAGGACAATCACCAGATTCATGTGTTCTCCTTGGATCTCCAATGGCCACTCTTCCTCACAACAAATGACAGGCAGACGGGATGATGTGCTACAATGGAGTATTTAGTGCCCTGAAGAAGTAATAGTCCTAAATGGAGGATGAGAGGGTCTTGAATTAGAGGGAAAATGCAGCCATTCGGTGCCCACCCATTGTTTTTAAGCATCATCTGTTGTGGAAGAGTAACCAGATCCACATAGTGATTCAAGTGGCAAAGGTATACATAAACCTGCATGACTGCCATGGCAGCATATTTTGATACTCTCTCCATCATGTTGCATTCTGGATAATTGAATCACCAGAGGTGACATTTCTGTCTCAGCAAGCCTCCTATATCCTGGGCTAGAGAACATCCAGACAGACACCATAAGAAGTGTATTTCTGTCATCAGTTGCCCGTACCATAAGGGTCCTGGTGATCAGTCATATGTGTGCTCACATGATTTTCATGGAAGATTGTACAATGGCATATTGGGCCAGTACTGAATGGCCCACTAGTGGGCCAGTACTGAATGGCCCACTAGTGGACCACTACTGGTCACTTCACAATTTTAACCACTTCCCATGTGTCAGTGGTGAAGCTAAGGTGTTGTGAGTGAGGGAGAAATGGATGATTATCAGCTAACATAAAACAGCTCCAAGTTAAAATACCCAGCGTATGGATGGATGGAGTATTCTCACCATAGACAATGTGCCTGTTACAGTACATAGATTACTTTGGAACTTGATTAGTTATGTGGATGTGGACCCACAACGGGCACAACATAATAAAACATGCCATGGTATTACTATGCTATGTCTACCACTGTAGCTTGTGCTGTGGGCACACTCCATGGAATGAATCATTGCCACCTTGGGGTCACCCGTTGGTTGATCTCTTTGTAAATGGTGGTATTTCATAAATATCACCTTCCACTGGACATCACTACACTATGTATGCCAGACGCTTACCTGAGGTTCACATGCATGGTCATTCCTCCTCTACTTTTACCTCCATGGCAGAGCATGAAGCATTCATTGTACGAGGCTGTGGAAATGCAAAGCTACAGGGTGCATATGCACACAGGTGTAGGTAGTCCACATTGTTAGCAACACTGATGGACATTGATAGCTTGTGCAACTTGCATTCATGGTACTACCATGAACGTTGATCGATAAAAGGCAGATGCACCTCAGGAGAATCATGGAATCAACCACTTGGAAGCCACTGAATGTGGTAAATACAACTGTGTTCGCTTAGCGGTTGATGTGGATGAGGAAGGTGGTGTGTCTCATGTGGAAGTAAATACTCACATACTGCTATACTTACAGTACAATTACAATTCTATGTCAGTGTGCCTCAAGAATGTACATGAGAATTAAGGGATGGCAACATAATAGTGTGTTGAATAAATAGTACATGGTGAGACGTCAGATGGTGGAAAAAGCTGTTGACACCTTCCTAATGAAAAGTGTTACTCAATGGATATCTACATGGAAGGCAGGGAGCAACATGTCATTGTACGTTTTCACATACATTGTAGTGAGCAAGTCAGTGAATTATTCAATGTAGCAATGATGAGCCGGCTGTGGCTTTTGACATTAAGGTGAAGCAGGGATTGTACAACCCATTGGTGTAGAGGCACATGAAGGTGCATGTACATGACCTATGGTTAATGAGGTGGATGACTCTCAACAGCTTCCATGGACAGATCCAACATAGTAAACAGTAGGCAATGTGGATAAGGACCTGTGGACTTTTGGTGATAGTGTGTGACATTCGTGTGTCAATCATGAAGGATCCCTAGTTGTGTGTGGCAAATACCTTGCCAACTGAGCAGGCCTGGTCTGTAGGTGAGTGTAGGCAGGGGAGCATCAGTCAACGTGTACTGGGGAAAGTGCACTGGAAATGTGTCCCATCGAGATGTGTGTGGGTTTGGCCCAATGACATCTCCACGTTGGTGGCTGTGAGCAGCACATTGCAAAAATGGTGTCAATGGCATCTCTGGCCTGCAGCAACACAGAGGATTATTGAAACCAATACAGCGGGCAAGCCTGACGTGTGCAGCCGCAGCAATATGCATAAACAAAGTCCTGCTTCTCAGTTGTACACATATGATTAAACAGCAATATGTAAGCACTACTCCTATGATGGCTGGCAAAGGAATGAACAGTGAGAAAAGTGCAAGGAAGGTTCATGTCTACAAACGTGGGGTGCAGCAGTTCACATCACGTACAACTACTTCCACCAGCCGATCTCCTGTGAAATGGCACTTATCTCCCATAACGACCAACACCACTCCTTCCAAGTGGATATTACAATAAACAAGGACATTCATGTCTACTAATATGCACACATTATGAAACACAATTCCCTCAACCCAGGTAAAGAAAGGATATTTCCCTGTCCCTAAATGTCTGCACTCCTACATTCATGCCATCCATTCCCCGCTTATGGATAGCACCCGTATACAACAGAAAGAAGTACAACACGTTGCACCTTGTTCCATGGTGCAACTACACATTCAAATACAGCAAAACAACCCTCATCAAGCAGCATTTACTCACTACTTTAACACAGCTCACTATCAAAACAAGGTGTAGCATCTACAAGCATGTGCCCTCATGTTCCAAATCCACCTTCATTACTACATATGCTTGCATCATCCCTACTATCCAGCAGAAGCAAGGACATGACCACACCTCCACTCTACAGGGGTAGGAGGGAATGAAAGGAACACATGTTTTCTCATACCAAGACAGCAGAGCCTGAAGCCCACTTATCGTCACAACTAACTCCACAACACATTTTTACTGCTCACAAATGAGCCCCACACCATCATCTAAAATAAATGCCTCTTCCACAATTCCTACCTGCACGCTCATCCAGTAGACACCGAATTTGCCATTTTATCCCCTCAACCCCCACCTACTTATTCTGGATGCATGCACTTTCCTTGTACCATAAATACCTACAGTCTGCCACAGTTACTTACCACACCTTTGAAAGTCTACGTTCCGTACTGCCCCATCCAGGGCCAGATGGCCATATGGCCAAGTAAGTCCAAGTAAATGCACTTTGCCTTCCTCAATGAAGCTCAACCATGTATAAACCCGCATCAAAACATTGGTGCAGTAAGAAAGTAGGGCAGGACGTGTTAGTCGGATAGCGGGAAGAAAGTACCTGTTACCTGTGTGTTTCTGGTTGGTACTGACTGGGCAGCTTAGCCATATGGATGGTGGGGTACACACATTGACATCTTTGTTGTTGATAGAAAATAGATAGGGTCTGACCGAGAGGTCATCTGAAGGAGTGTGTGAGCTGTAAGGATGCAAGAATTTAATAGCGAGGAGTTTGTCGAGGGATGAGGTGAGTGGGGGCGGTGAGGGTGTTGGTGCTTCCTGGCTCTTGGAAGTAGATTTCAATGAGATTAAGGTGTGGAGGTTCAATGATTCAGTTGTTTTCACCAGGATTATAGTGCCAAGAGTTTAGAAAATTGATTGCTCTAAATTGGCTCCAACATTGTGGTGCACAGTTTGTAGTCAGTTGCTATTGTTTGTCATCTCTTTCAAAGTGGTAGGATGAAAAGCCAGGTCTGGAACAGTTTCCCGAAAGTCCGGTGGTTCTCATCTAGGCAGAGAGGTTTGGATAGGGTGTTCCACAGTTTTGTGACCACAACTGAAAAAGAAGATCCTCCTTGCTGTTTCTTGTTGTGGTTGGGTACTAGTAATAATGCAGCATTGTGCCGGATAAATCATGGCTGCTCAGGTGCAGATGTGCTGATAGATGTCTCCCTTGTTTATAGTCTAATACCTGTAACTGATATAGCCCTAGTGACAAGAAACTCCATACATGGGAACAATATTTCATTTTTCTGACAATCACCTTTGAAGTTGCAATGTAGACATATAATGGGTTTTGATAATACATTGGACAACATACCTATTACACCATCCATTATACATTCAGCAATGTTTGTATTAATAAATTGCAGACACAGGTCCAAAGGATTACTGGTTATTATGGGCTCTGAATTGTGTAAACAGAGGGAAGAAGAGGTACATAGATGTTCGGGGACATCAGATGACTGGTTTAGTAGCAGAGTTACAGCTAGTAAAAACCATACACCATTTCAATATGCAGGACCCTTTCAGTAAGCACAGATCAACATTTTGAAGATGTACTGTATTACATAAGCCAACCCTGCACTGCTTGCTTAGCTTGTGAAATGGAAATAGCAACTGCAGGTTATTAGTAGAAGTTCTAATTTGCCAGAAAACCCCAATTGCAGTGTTCTCATGCAAAGAGATGTAGAGGAGAGAATATAGACCACAGAATTTAACACACTATTTGATACTTTCACCCCTAACAATGTTCACTCCGGACAATGTTTCTGACAAGTCTGATCTATGAAAGTCTTGTCAAAACAGGTTCTCCCCTGCTCATCCAGAACCATCAAGGACCACATTGACACGTTTGCTTTAGCCTTGTCTGATTTGTGCAACCACTCCTTTGCCACTAGAACCTTCCCCTCCCACTCCCCTTAAGCACTCCCTTTTGCACCCCTCTTCTAAAGACACCCTCTGCTGACCCTTCCTCTCCGCTAATGATCTCCATCACTCTTTTCCTGGTCAAACTCCTGAAAAAGCTGGCCATCTCCAAGCTTAATCTGAATACAGAATCTGTTGGTTGTTTCCACAATGACCAGTCTGGCCTCAGAGCTGCCAGAAGCACAGAAACTGCTCTCCTGAACACCTGTGTCCTACTCCCCGATCTTGACTCTAATCTTCCTTATGTCATCATTCTCCTCGATCTATCCTTTGCTTTTGACATGGTCAACCATGCCATCCTGCTCAATGACCTCCGTGACAGCCTGCGTATCACTGATCAGGCCCTGGCCTGGTGGACCTCCTTTCTCACCAAACGACATTCTGAGGTCCAACTGGGGTCTTTCCTCTCTTCTATCTCTCTCTCTACTTCTGGTGTTCCCTATGGGTCTAACCTTTCTCCCTGGCTTTTCAACCACTACCTGCCACCTCTTGCCCACCACATTGCTACTTTCTGCTCCACTTTCCAGTGTTATGCGGATGACACGCAGATCTCTTTCATGCTCCCCTCAGCCAACTCCACTCCTTCTCTCATACCAGACTGTCTGGCCGCAATTCAGAAATGGTGTGCCACCAATGATCTCTGCCTTAATGCCAGTACGACTGAGATCCTCCTCATTGGGAAACCTTCTCCCTCCTTTCCTCTGTCTTTCTGCCTGCCCACCTTGGGCCATCTTTCTATTCCTTCCTGTGAGGATAAGAACCTTGGTGTCATATTGGACTCCACCCTCACCTTCTCTCCTCACATCTCTGACATTGCTAAGAAGTCGAACTATCAGCTGCACCTCCTTGAAGGTAATCTTCCTTTTCTCACTTTCCACAGAATCTCACTGTCTCCAGCGCTCTTGTCCTCTCTAGGTTGGAATACTGCAACATAGTCTTTCTGAAACTGCCTGCCTCTACTCTTTGACTTTTACAACTTACCCATAACAGGACTGCAAGACTTGTCCTTGGCTTCAAGCCCATGGATGGATATTATCTCTCCAAGTCTGGAATCTCCTCACTGGCTCCCTGTGGCTTCAAGGATTAAGTTTAAGACCCTTTTCAATGTCCAAAAGGCTTTCTGGGGCCTGAGACCACTCTCCCTCCAACTTTATCTTCCAAAACATCTTCCATCTTGAGATCTCCGCTCATCCACATCCAACTCTCTGAGGGCCAGACACTTCTCATCCACCTCCAACTGTCTGAGTGTCAGACGCTTCTCCAAGCAGCGAGTTGCGCTGGGGCCTCCCCATGGAACAGTCTGCCTGCCTCTCTCAAACTTGAGCAGAACCACCTATGGTTCTGGAAGCAACTCAAGGCCTTCCTTTTCACTTCTGCTTTCTCTCTTCCTCTCCCCTGCTGATGTCCCTGACTGCTGTGCGCACTGGTCACCTGGATACCCTCTTAATTCCGGGCCAGACTCCTGCCTATCCAGTTGCCCTCGCACTGCCTCCGGCCCCCATCAGCACTTAAGCGTCTGTACCTGTACCCCTACACTCCCTTCTCTCTGCACGTATGAGCTACCTGCTGTCTGCACTTATTGAGGGACTTGCACTTCTCC
This sequence comes from Ambystoma mexicanum, assembly GCF_040938575.1. NCBI lineage: Eukaryota > Metazoa > Chordata > Amphibia > Caudata > Ambystomatidae > Ambystoma > Ambystoma mexicanum. The sequence continues at coordinate 571,486,369 of NC_090933.1, read as the reverse complement.
CTTCCCCTCAGCCCATGGCACTTCTACCCTCCCTCTTCCCTACATTTGCTTGATCTGAATGACAGAAGGCCTAGTAAGATCATTGTTTTGTCCTCCCTTTATTTCCCCTCCTTGTCTTGTTGCCCCTAGAAACACTTGTATACAGGCGCGTTATAAATGCAATATCATACTTCCCCACAGGTGATTGGTATAATAAAGGAAACCTCTCAAACAACACACATGTCATTATGCATATTTATGCACACATTTATGCACATATCATGTATGGATATTTATGTTTCCTCTTTTAAAATTAAATCTTTGCAACTCGTTCTTTCCTGAATGTATTCAAAAATAAAAAATAAATGTAGTGCTCTGATACTTCCAATGCTCATAGAGCTGGGTTATCTATTTACACCAAAAAACAAACAGGTTCTCCTCATGCTAATGTAAACACACATTTCTGTATCCATTTGAACACTTTAAAAGGGAAATAAATCACTTTATAAAGCCTCTCCATTCTATTACCTTACACAACCATTAGCTTTCAAGGCACAATTGACATCCTGAAAAGCTAATTAAGACATAAGAACTTCCTCTTTTCTCCCAATTCCCATCTGCATATATGTGTACAAATGGAAAACTGTGAGGCATATTTATATCACAGAACCAGAATCAATTCAGCATTTATGTACTAGTTTTATCGTTTCGTTTTACAGACTATATGAACCCCAAAACCTTACAAAGAACGCGAAGTAGAACAACATTTGAGTCCACCCTCTTTCAGCTGTTTGAAATAGAAGCTCATTAAGTCGGCTTTGAAGAAGCATCCTCCCTCTGACACTGAATTCATCATGGAGACTGGAACACTGTTTACTCTATCACTGACTTGTAGACTTTTGAGAAATATTTCCCTTCCTAAGAAGTCGTAGGACATTCTACCTTTCGCCTTAGGGTACCACCTCTTCTTACATACAGATCATTCTCCTGAAAATGGTTCTCACTTCTGGTACCAAAACATCTTTGAACTGTAGTCTGCCTCAAATAAACTAACATGGACATTTTTGTGAGCATATGATCAATCAAGACAAACTCATGTTTTGTCCATTTATTTATTTCTTTGTAAACATGTCGTTCTGGTATAACTTGCATAAAGCAAATATATTTTCATGGTGAACGCAAGTTAACAGCATACCAGAATGCACTGTTTATAAACACACACAGGCACGTATAATAAAGACTAGTTGGTGATTAAAGGTATTAGCATCTTTACATAGTGCTAATGAAGGTTAGGGGGCATGAGGGCACATTTAGTATGTGTCCTACAAACAAATATGCCATTTGACGACTGGGTAAGCAGCGACAGAAACAGTGTTGCTCTCAGAACTTTGAAAACATCTATTCATCTTCAGAAACTGAAAAAGAAACATCCTAGAACGCTGATTCACCAACAGAGAAGCAAGCAGCATATAATTAGTACTTTGACTGCTAAACAAAGCATGCGTGGGTACTGTTCAAAGTACATGGCAACATCTAGCCCAACATTGCAATTCCGACAGAATATGGTGTTGTGATGTCTCCAGTTAAAGGAGAAAATATAATGCAGGGACCTGCAGCAGGTGACAGTGAATAAAGGGGTAGGAGCCTGTGGGTGTCTGCTGTCTGATGGTGTATTAAAGAACATACCTCCTCACCTGAAGTTTGTGAGTTTCAATAAGTGGTCTCAAGAAGGTGACTACAAGGGGGCAGTTGTCACCTGGACCCTCTGTCTGGAGACTGCATTAATCCCTGAGCAGGTTGCAATAGAATGACCAGGGGAGGAAGGAAGGCACCCCACCATTGGGAAGATATCCACCCACACGTACCGTGATTAGCACCGGCAACCAAATTACTTTGAGCCGGGCCACAGAGGCATGAGAGAAGCATTGCGTCATAATGCTACACTGAGCCACATAGATGCGACAGAAGCGCTGCATCCCCGTGCTCTGCCGCACCACAGAGACGTCAGGGGAGCACAAGCTCACACTAGCTGTAGGTGTATTCCACAGGAACGCCACGTGACATATCAATATGCTGTGCATGCCAGTTGCCAAGTAATGATATACATGAACATCAGAGCTATGGCAAAGAGTACATCTGGGGAATACATGCATTTGGAAGAGTTGGGGTCAAGTTAATGGTCTGTCAATAAAAAAATAAAAAAAAACATTTTCTCTGCAACACAGTAGAACAGGCAGATTGGAAAAGCTAAGACTGACTGTTTGGAAAACCGATAGGGAAAGAGAAAAGAATGCCATAAATACATAATGACAGCAGCAAGCATGGCACACCACCAACCCTAGTTCCTGGCAGAACCAGGGACACCACCAATTTGCTGGGAGAGGTGGAAATACATGTTTGATGTCTACCTGGTGGCCATTGGAGATGATACATTTGTAGGGCAAAAAAGGGGACTGTGTTGCTACATAATTTGGGCCCAGTAGGGCACAGTGTATATGATGGACTGTAAGAATTGATAGGTGATTGACACAGGGACATGGATGAATTTAAGCAGACCTTAAAGAAACAAAGAAAATCACTTTGAACCAAAGAAGAATACAGTGTTTGAGAGGCATACATTCTTTCAGAAGGCAGAGGTACATTATGAACCTGTAGTTTGCTGGCCTCAGAATGCTGAGTCATATGTGTGAGTTTTGAATGTTGACTACCTCAATCATACAGGATCAACTACTAAGGTGCACAAACAACTACAAACTCCAAGAAAACATTTTGCTCAAGGACATGATGCTCAAGGTGGCTTTGGAAGTGGCCAAAAGCGTGGCATAAACAGCCCTGTATATACAGCAAATGAAAAAGGATAAACAAGAACATGAGAGCACCACTGTTTGTGCCACAAATGATCTGACAGATGTAATTCAGAAGCAGTGAAAGATGTGAAGTGTCTCAGATGTAGAAGCACCAGACAAATAAATACAAACCAATTCTGTTCCAGCAACAAAATTAGCATGCTTGGAGGGGGCATTTTGCATGCATGTGCAAAGATAGCACCAACAGCAATGTCAAAAGCATCACCAGAGATGGGAGACAGGATCAAGAAGTACTAAACAATGTACAAGGCCAAAGGAGGTACATATTTGAGATAATGGCTGTAAGAAGTGACAGGGAAGGTCCAGTGCATTATTTCCAATTGGATTACAAAACATTCTAACGAAAGTAGACAGAAAGTCTAGAAAGTAGTGGGTCTCCATGGACTTTAAGTTCAGCAAAAATGTACACATAAACTTTCAGCAAGAACTTAAATGGATTGTTGAAACATGCCATCATGCCATATGCCTATGGAGAAGTGGAAATAGAACTACTGGTGACATTTAAGACAGAGATAAAGTACAAAGGGAGAAGATGCATCACATGGGCGTATGTAGCTATCAAGGGGTCATCACTTCTGGGATCGGAGAAACAATCTGAACTGGGCATTCACATACAAGCTGGATCAAAAGAACCAGTCACAGTATCAGAATTGGACGATAAATTGCTATCTGAGTACCGAGAAGTATTTTCAGAAGAGTTGGGAGGACTAATGTATTCTCTTCATCCCATTCACCTCAAGATGAATGTGAAACTAGTAGTACACAATGTGAGGTCGGTACCTCATCACATAAGAGGATGTTTGAAGGAAGAGCTAGATACCATTTAATAGAAGAGAGTTATTCAAAATATTGAGAATTCAGAATGGTTCCCTCCAATTCTGTTTGTTACCAAGAACAATGGAAAACTCAGATAATGTATGGAATTGAGAGATCGGAATAGAAGCATGTCCGTTGCAAGCCATCCCCTACCGAACATATCAGATGGACTGACCACTTTGGGAAAAAGTAAAATTTTTCGCAGTAAAGGATCTCTCAGCTGCATATCACCAAGTGCCCTTATCATGCGAGTATCAGCACCTAACTTCATTTGTAACACCTGAAGGAGCACTCACATTTTGCAGGATGTCTTTTGGCCTGGCGTCATCCACAGCCATGTTACAGAGGGTGATGGAAGAAGTGACAGCAGGATTGGCAAACACTGTTGTCTTCCAAGATGACTGGTGGTGTTTGCAGTATCTAAAAAGGAGCTTTCTGTGGAATGTGTTAGAGCGACTTTAATTGGCAGGATCCATGATACAAAGGAACACATGCAAAATATGCACAGAAGAGATTGAATACCTGGCACACAAGGTGTTTGCAATGGGAATTAGTCCCAAGAATAGACTAGTAGATGCCATTAAGAAGGCACCTGCCCCTGAAGACAAGCAGCAATTGAGACCATTGTTAGGTTTAACGGAGTAATATCACACGTTTGTGAGGGATTTCACAATCAATTCCACACCATTTAGGGCGCTCATAAAGAAGGAATCTAAGTTTGAATGGTCAAATGAATGTGAGGATGAATTTGGGTAGATAGAGGAGAATATTATTAAGGCACCATCTTTGGGGCATTTTCTATGTGCTATGGTGTAGCTCACACCATATTAACTGTTGATGCAAGTGGATTGGGATTACGAGCCATGTTATTCCAAAATACAAAAGAAGAAGTATACCATGTTTTGGATTTTCCTTCAAGGCCACTGAGTGGGGCTGAGTTGAACTACTCAGTGGTAGATAGGGAGGCACTTGCTATGATTGGTCTATATTGTATTTAATGTTTTATTTGTAAGGACATAATTTCACTGTGAGGTCATATCACAGGCCTCATACCCAAATGTTTTCAGGTGTAGGATGGAGGATTGCCTCACAAAGGATTTGCAGATGGTTGTTGGGATTACAGTAATTTGATCTTCAAGTATTATGTCAACAAGCCGGGAAGAATGCTGTTGTGGATGGCTTATCTTGTCTGCCCATAGATACGGCAGTGCATTATGAAGAAGTGTTGAATGGTGAAGTGTTAGTAGCACGTGTAAATGAAGAGCCTGTCAGTTTTCAGGGGTGGGAATTGACTGAAGGAAGTTATGAGGTAATACGTTGTGTCAAGGAGTGGACTGTCACAGGAGATCCTAAGAGGGTAACCCTGAGCAAAGAGTATGACGAGTGGTTTGAAGTAGAGGTAGAATTGGCTATTATTGGAATGAAATTGAGGAGGGGTGCCAAGATCATACCGCAAGAAGGACTGTAGTTACAATTGGGAAAGTTAGCTCAGCAACAGCATTTTAGAATAAGTGGTACAAAGAGTAGATTGAGACAGAGGGCCTCATTATGAGTATGGCGGTAGGGGGTTAACGGCACCGGTAAGGATGCCGGTTCCATTAACCCCCTACCGCCGCATTCCGAGGTCCCTTAGCGAGTCCCACTAGGGCCGGATGGTTTTACCAGCTGCCCTTAGCGGAACCCACTAAGGGACCATGGAGCTAATAACAGGCCCGCTATTTGCGGGCCCATTATTAGCTCCTTCCCCATTCCCATTGAGCACTATGGGGGCTCGAATGGGAATGGGGAATGGTTTTCAGAATGGGGACTTACCGGGTCCTCCAAGGTTGTAATGACCCGGTAAGTCCCCATTCCGACTACCCGGACACGGACACAGGTTTGGAGTCAGTCATGGTGCTAATAGCACCATGACTAACTCCAAACTCGTAATGACCCCCAGAGTTATTTTTGCCCTAATATGGATGCCAGTGTGGAAAGGCGAGTTAGGGAGTGTGAAGCATGTACTAACAGTGATAATTGCAAAATAGTTAGAGAGACGCTATTGCTGCCCATTGAAGTACTGTCTCAGTCATGGACAAAAGTGCCAGTGAATGTGATGCGGCCCATCCAAGGATTAGGATGGGGCTGCAAGTTTGTATTTCTATTAGTAGATTACCATTCCAACTGAGTCAAACTGAAGGGTGTTGTGGTGGCAACCACAGTTGAGATGCTAACATGAAATGTTTTTTAAATAAGGATTTCCGAAGTAACTGACAATGGAGTTCAGTTTTGCTCAGAGGTAATGGGGGAGTTTTTAGCGAAGTATTCCATTAACAGCACTCACACCATATTATAGCACCCCAGAGCCAACGGACTGGTACAGCAGATGAATCATTTAATTAAAGAGGGGATACAGTTGGCATCATGGCCAAGATACAATGGAGGGAAGTGCTCAAACACAAATGTTATGGAGTTATTGAACCACTCCCCTAAATTGGCACCTTTTGTATTGCTAAAGTGATGTGAGCAGGGGGCCAGCTTGTCCCCAGGATGATTAGGTATGGCAATTGCTGTGCCTGAATAAGGGGGAAAGGATCATGAGAGTAATAAAGGACGAATAGGACTCTTGCAAACAGCCAAACAGAATGGGCAGTAGGAGAATCTGTGTGGATATTAAATCCTATGATGGGTCACAAGTGCCAAGATGACAAGTACTTGGGACCTAAGAAAATGATGACGATTCACAATGTGGTTGTGATTGTCGGAAGTGGTGAAGTGTGGTCCATGAGAAGACTAGTACGCAGGAAGGACAAAGACAAGGGGAGTTCAACAAGATTATATTAATATTTGAAGATGATATACTCATTAAATGGTTATGTTGTAGAACTGGCGATGTCCAGATTTATTGCAAAGTTTTAGATTTAGATTCAGCAAAAGTTTATGTCTACAGACTGTCAAGTAGTACCTTTTAAAATGTTACTATCAGATGTTTAGCAGTACAGAATGAGGTCATGGATGATTTAAGTTGTGTGATCATAAGAAAACTGTTAAAACGTCATTTTCCAAATGCATTGCTTTTACATGTTTTGCTCCTCCAAGTCTAGAGTGAGGAAAGCTTTAAAAGAAATTTTGCGAGGCGGGAGATATGTTGTTATGTCACCAATTCCAGTAGAATGCACAATGCTGGTACTTGGAACTGGTTGCAGTTCATGAAGGGGAAGGAGACTGTGGGGAGTGCTCTCTTACTGTTAACTGCTGTCTGCTGGTGAATTAAAGAACCTGCCTACTCACCTGAAGTTTGGGAGTTTCAATATATGGGTCAGCGAGTGACCTGTGTTTTATTCATAAAACTCAAAATCAGATACCGGCAGTGGGTGTGAAACTATCTATATAGCTATTACAGTTGTGAAACAGGGACTTGCTGGAGCAGAAATTACCGCAATTGTAAGTATAGATTGGGTTATATATACCCTTTGCTGACTGGAGTGTTTTTAATGAAATTTCTCTGAAAAAATCATCAATGGCTTTTTTTTTACATTTGGGGGGGTTCCCACAAACCTCCACTTACCTATATTTATATCTTTATCCCAACCCCCTCCAGGCCCTTTTTATCCCCTTAACCCCTATATATTTCAATGAGTTTGTCAATGTCATTTTTTGATAAAAATCAACTTTGAAAAAACTTGATTAGAGAAAACAGGAACCACTCATGACCAAATGCATAGCCCTACAACTCCTACATGGTTAGGGATAAAACAGCATTGGGTGCTTAAAGAGACAGTCTGGCACCAAGCAGACGTGTGCAAAGAAACAACTAGGTATGTAGTAGTGTTATTTATCAAATCTGCCTCGGGACTAAGCCTACTCATTCATCATCAATGAAAATTTGTAGCTGTATCTTTCTCTTGTCCATTCCTTAACTGGCAATGAGAATGGTTCTCTTTGGGGAACCCAAGGAATCCATTGGATCGGTTTCAACGAACTGAGTGCATAGCAGGGATTGGATGCTGTAATACCATGGCAATTACCTACTCACAGCATGGAAAGCCCTGCATTTGGCCTTCAGACAGTGGAAGGGGGGGTTGAACGTGAGACAGGAGAAATTCCTAAATTGTGCTGAGTCAACTCGCCAAGGAAACTGGCCCATCCATGTCCGCTGATGAACTAACAAATACCAAAGAGCAAATCCTCATGAACATTGCACACAAATCAGAGCATCAGACATACCAGACTTCAATGTACATGTTCCCAAATTCTTGGGACAGGTGGCAAAAAATCCTCATTCGTAAAGAATGCCTCATTCCATGTTTTGAGTGCCAAAATCAAGTTGGTGCCAAGGGTCCACCTTTAGGCTTCCCCTGCAGTAATCTAAGGGGAAGTTCTAGTATGATTTCCAATGATTGGTCTGTTTACACATGGCAATTGGGGCTATTAAAGTGGTTGCACAGAATTCTAGGCCATGCTGCTGTAGTAAAGCATGTGCCACAACACACATATATGTATTCTGATGTACTGCGTGGATTGCTCTCTAAATTTCTTCTAGGTGGACATTACATTTATTTTTAATTTGATTTCAGACAGACCATAAGTAACACTAGAGGACATTCTGAATGTCCTCCAGTAATTAACTCACCTACCTTATAGTTAAACTAGCTGAAGAACGATACTGTGATACCGTCTATTGCTGTTTTCAACCCCACATTATAGAAAATGAAAACTAAGAAGTGTCGCTCAAGCTTACAAGTCCCTGCACTGGTCTAAGGGGTTAGAAATGTGAGATAGACAAGTAGAGCTTTCTCACAAGTCGACATTTTATCAAATAATAAGGGTGAGACAAACACCTATCTTTCACTAACCTAACACGGATTTCCTTACCTGTCGATTTAACTAAATGAAAATGATCTAATATCCAAAAGTATCTGTCCCTCACACTCATACACACAACACACTCATTCAGGGATTATATGGCTGTTTTAATTCCATAAAATAACTGTTTTATTCAAACAGAAAATGTATAAACATGAATCCATGTAACCAAGGTAAAATCTACTTCTCCAGGATCATTACAAGATATTTCAAAACAAAGTCCAAAATCAAGAAATTTATTTCAATAGCCAAGTTCCACACCAAGAATAACACAACTTTATTTTATTCCACAAGTCCTTCACTTGGCAATTTGATTGTCCTAATTCCAAACAGGATTTCTCACTCTTCAAGACAACTGTTAATATGTCTGCAAACGTCTGTTTGATAAACCAAAAAGACGCTGTCTTCACACACCAAGTCAGAATTCAATGTCTTTATTCTCTTTTTTTAAGACCAATCACTTTTCCTGAAATCACATTTCTTCTTCATAAGTAACAGTTTTTTTTCAGGATGGTTTTACTCAGTTCATCATAACACATAAGTGGGCTTGCAGTTTCTTTCCACAAAAACCTTAAATCACACTGCAGTACTTCAAATGGTCTTCTTTCTTGTCCATTTGCATGCCAGGACTAACCACTATGTGTCCCTTGCCTGGTGTTCTCGCCTGCCAGGATAAAACTCCTAATACTACTCCCAGTACTCTGTGGTGAGGTTTGCTTCACACTTTCCACACGTAAACCCTTAATGGGGAAAGTACATACAAAACTGCATCTTGAATATGTCTTTTGACTTTCAACAACAACAAGGGGTTTATAAATTCTTCCACAAGGATACAGTGCAGATTGACAATGTCTCTCACACTGTTTCATTTGCCCCAGGAAATGCAGGTTACATTTCTCTCCCACTTGATGATCTTTGGTTTCCATTTACACCACCAATTAGCAGCTGGTAATGTACTCCACAATGTCTACTTTCCGGTTATCACTCATTCGGACAGTTGCATCCCCATTCATTTGTGATTGACTTTCTTTGCTGGTTATAGTCTTCTTTTACAAGTAATGTCAATTTGTTGTAGATTAAATTCACTTTGTTTGAATATTGTTGCCTTTATACTTTGGCGATGGTGGTTAAAACATTCTTCCACTCTGTCTCGCTTAACATGAGAGTTGCATCCACAATGCTTTAATTCAACAGTTCGGTATTCAAAAGCTTTACTTTGAGCTTGCAGTCTATTTTTGGGGACTCCAGGGTTACCCAGCAAAGGCCAACTCACCGGTTTTTTACTTGCATCTCTATTGGATCCACTGCTTCGGTTTCTTCATTCATCAGGATTGTCCTGGCTTCTGACAGCTCCGGTAACACTCCTGCTGCTCGCACCTCCTGAAAAGGGAGATGTCTCTGTTCTGCACATACTCTGGTGAATGCCACCAACTGTAGCAGGATGCAGGATAGGGAGAGCTTCTCTCTCCCTTGGCGACAGCTAGCCTCAGTACTGCTTCCTGCTTCCCCCTCTCTGCATTCTACAGGATTCCTGACTTCTGCCATTCTCTCACACGGCTCAGTCTTCTACTTAATCCTCCTGCTTCTGCTACTCCCACTGCTTCTCCTTAATGGTCTAAACTTGAAAGGACTTTAAATGTTTAAAGATCCCATTTAGGTGTAGGTCATTACAGCCACTAGACTTCACACTACAGTTGTGTAGCCCTGGGCCCCTATTCCTCGTTTCAGTACTAAGAGACTCAAAGTACATAATATTTTTATTTATTTTAACCTCAGGATCTTCAACTTCACAATAAGCCATTAAAACTGTATGATCATTAGGTAAATTATTCAGGGTCTTCTCCCCTTCCTCCTAACCTGAGCCTCTGCTCATTTGCCAGGCCACATGAAAAGGGGTCCAGGTCAGTTTTTCTGGGATGATCACCTGTGATTCATCACAAAGGGTCTGCAATCTTTGGCTCTCCTGATGTTTGGGCTACATTCCAGTGAGCCCAAGCCAGTTTATTACATGGTGAGAGATCATGGAAGTCCTAGTCAAAACACCTGGAAAGCCACAGGTTGTATTTAAGGAAATGCAATACTGTTTCAAACCATTCCCGAAAGATATATCCGGCACTACTTTCAGTACATATTTTAAGGTATTAAAAACAGACCCCAACTGGGTACCCAGATTGGTGTAACATTTAGCACAATTGCAGAATACAATTGAGCGCATGGCAGAAGTGAGCAAAATCACACATCAAATGAATGTAATAAAATAGTCAGCTTACAATCAATGCAGTTTTAATGACTACGTTCTCTGCCTCTGCTCTTAGATAAGAACGTTTTTCTATCTGTATTTATTTATTTACATTTTTAAAGCACTCACAAAGCCCAGGGGCATAGAGGCGCCGTTTAAAGGAATATGTCTTGGTTGCATATTTAGAACACGCTTAATATCCAGAGGTGTCTAAGCACAGACCCTTCTCGTGTCGTCTTGTTTCCAGGGCGAGCATGTTGCCGCTGAGCTATCCTCCCAGTATCCTGCAACTTTCAAATATCGAGAGTTTATAGTTGCTCAGTAATGTGCCCTTACCACAGTTCATTTCACACACCGCAAATGGAAAGCAAGTATAGATACGTGCACTGAAGAACAGCCAAAGTGATTAGCCCAAGTTCAAACCATTTCAGTCATATACAGAAGTAAAGGTAAAGGTATACACTTGCCCAGGAACAAACAATTAGTCAAGCTTGAAATATGATCATAACCAGTGGCCTTATTTTACCAAAAGCATAGGGGTTGCAAACAAGACATCACACTACCCATGGACCCTCCATGAATCGCAAGACAGCATCAGGCGATCCTTCCCTTGATGGTAGTCCAGTGTATTATTTTAAACAGTTTTCATTGGAAAGCTGCGGCTGCTTTGTGTTTATAATGCAGATTAATAGTAGTATGCATACATTACTACAAAAGCAACCGCATCTGAAGGCGTTCTATTATCACTAGTCAGATTCGCTAAATCACAGTGGGGTAGTTATTACTAGACTGAAATAATGCACATGATGATACACCCACACCCTTTTACAAAGGCTATCGTTTCACAAATACACCACACCTGTTCTCACCCATCCTCCTGCAGTAATGGTGTTCTGCAGACCAGGATTCAGCATGTTGCGAAGAACTCCCAAATTGAACAACAATGGGAAAACAGGGAGATTTACTAGTATGCCAAAGAGGAAAGAGTTTTGATCAAATGGGACAAACAGGATTAACACCTGGATCGACGCGTATAGAGTCAATGGGCCTCATTCCGAGTATGGCGGTAAGGGATAGCGGCCACCGGTAACGAGACCGGTAGCGGTATTCCCTTACCGCCATACTCCGAGTTCCCTCTGCGCCCTCGCCCTTAACGCCTGCTTTGAGCAGGTGTTAAAGTCGAGGGCGCAAAGGGGCCTGCAAGCCAATAACGGTGACCGTAATGAACGGTCACCGTTATTTGCATCTTCCCCATTCCCATTGAGCCCTATGGGGGCTCATTTGGGAATGGGGAAGAGCCTTGGTGAATGGGGAATCACCGCCCCGCCAACCTTGGAATGGGGCGGTGATTCCGCCATCCACCAAGGCGCTGCTGGTCCGGGTACGGCGTCAACCAAGGCGTTAATAGCGCCATTGGTTAGCGCCGTATTCGGAATGAGGCCCAATACCTCTGCTGCTAATCCCTGCCCGCCCACTAGTCTACAGTCTTTTAGTTTAGTGTAGCCTAGTATACTGGTGTTCAGTTTTATTTCTAGGTACTGCCTGACAGTGTACTCAGGTTATGTGCTTAAAGTCACGCTGTTTTGATAAAATGGGAAAGATGGGATTAGAATTCATAGAATGTTGGTCCAAATTCTGTAATGTGGCTACTAGACCACCTACTCTGCCTGATCACGACTTGGCCGTTACCTACCTACAGCCAAACTCCTCGGCGCTAATAATGCCAGATCACGAGTTCGGCGGTAATGTAATTCCCCATTCCCCCTTGAGCCCATTCGGGAATACCCCATTGGGCTCAATGGGGAATTTTCGCGCTCGTACCGCCGGCGGATTTCCCGCCCTGATTCGGCGGATCCTTAAATCCAGCGGTATTAGCGCTACCGCCGGATTTAAGGGTTACCGCCAAAGTCGTGAGCAGGCTGTTTTAGTCTATATTTGGGAGGTAATCAAGTGAATTATATTGCCGTTTTTTTTTTCCGAAGCATGCCAACATTTGAATGATAAGTAAACAGGAGGACAGGCAGAAAAGCGATTGTGGAAGCAAGAACAAGCTCCATACGTGTGTCTGTTTGCTACTTTTTGTTAAGGAGCATTTCTACTCTTTTTGGAGTGTTTTTTAAGGAGTGAAATGTGCTATCAGACCAGTTATCAAAAGGGCTGACCTCAAGTGAGTGCAGAAAAGGCAGGAGATGCACTTGTACTGTCCGACCCACATCAGAGTTTTACCTGCCATATAGTTGTTGCAATTAAGATGCTTACAATTGTTGGATGAGGGAAACATATGTGTTTTTACTTATCACATTCAACCAAAGTGGATGGGATGGTATTAACATGTGTACAGAAGATACATTTAGGATACAGCAAAACACCCTACATAACACCCACTGCTAGTAGACACATCACCCAACCCACTCACTTCTGAGGATGCAAGGAACGCTCACAATCTAATAAGAAACAAGCTGTGCCCATGCTGCCCCACAGACTCTCCCCCTCAGTGAATGCAAGACATGCTACTAAACATTGTCAGCCAACACACCATGCAACCTCGATCCTTGTGAATGCAAACTACACCCTCTCTATAAAGGCTACAAGCAGTACTTAGCCAGAGCAGAGACAGGTCACCCGTCCCCCTCAAAGTCAAACCACACACACACCCATGAGATACAAGTTGCAACCACACAGAAACACAATTGCTGTGAACAATGTATCTCCTGTGTGTAGTCTACAAGAACTTGTTACCAAAAGGTACTATTTACACCCCAGAACAACTGGTGCCATAAAACATACCTATGCAACATTTACTCTGATTTGGAATGTGTAAACAATTGCACTAGGACACACCTAGAGGCCATTTAACACATAGTGGGTTATATATAATGGACAACAAGCTGGTTTTAGCTACTGAGGAATCTTTTATTTCGATTCATGCCCGGACACGGATGTGCTCACATCGCCCATTGTCTCCTGCGGATACAATCTCTCACACCACAGTACTCTGCAGATAAAAGTGACCCCCTTCTGTCTCACAGCAGGTACTAACCACAACGCTTACTACCTTGCACAGAGATACAAGTTACACAACCAGGGTACAGCCCCCACTATTCAGGGACCACAGACTGCCTGAAAGACTAGGTATGTTTTACGGGTATGGCCATAAAGGAGGCCATCATAGCATTGTGTACGGGTTACACCACTGCACTACCCTCTTAGCAGATACAAACCGGGCTCTGACCATCAGTGAATACAAATGCAATGCCTCCTCGCCAAAGAAAATAAACAGCCCCACAAATCAGCAGATACAAACTGAACCCCACACCTCTGTAGATACAAGCTACAACCACCCCAACACTAAACAGGCACAAAGTACAAATGTAGCTTCTTCCAAATACAGCTCAGCAGATACAAGCATCTCAACCATAAGCCCCCTGTAGAGAAATTAGCCAAGAACCTAACCGACTCTAACCAGTACACGGACTGTGAAACTATTAACATTGACCACTCCTATTTGGCACCACATGCTCTCTCACCTGCCATGCAGATTTTGATTCTGGACCCGTTCCTTCTTGTCCCTGAGTTCGACATTCCTCGAGTATCCGCATAACACACAAAAGCAGCACATGAAAACACCAACAACCTGTAGAATATCCCCCGGCACTGCAGAAAGGGGAGCTGACAAGGAACTTGTGAATTGGGTGAGCAGGTTCTCACCGTGCTAGCACCATGTTCTGGCTGGGGCAGAGACACCCCAGCTTGCTTTGCTGCCTGCACAGCCACCGCCAGCTGCTTTTGCAAGTTCCCCACTTCTCCTCCCGCTTCAGCAATAGCACGCACCTTCCTGCCCTCCCCAATATCACATAACACCTGCTCTGCACATCCATGTACTTTAATCAACTTCCTGCATGTAGACCAAAGTATGGAAGGTGCACAGCAACATATGTGTTGTTTAGCCATAGACCATTTCACAACTCTGAGCATGTCACCTACCTATACTACTCTGTGTTCGTTTACTCAGAGTGTCCATGATGCCCTCATACATACCAACACACTGTCCTGAAGCATGGACACATATGGCCCAGAAATGTGTGCATTGCCACCGTGAGTCACAGTGTTTGCCACCTAACCTTGTGACACTCATAGCACATACACAGGACAATTTAAATGATGTTAGATATAGACATGCACAAACAATCCCCTAGGCACACACATGACAGCAGGGAAAGACATGCTGCACATTCTACAATGAGACTGCAAAATATTGTGTAGAAAAATGGAAACAAGTGAATTGAAAAAAAGATTAGTATAACATGATGTACGCATACACACAAAAAAATAACACATCTTCAAAGAAGACCCACATCTACATGTCCAAGGTTACATCTAAATCTAATAAACTATTAACAAAGGTTACTGGTCCATGTCCTCATCAATGGCAGCCGATGCCTGGCCCATGGCCAGTTCCTAATCTGCACCACCTCTTGCAGTCAGGCTTCTCTAGGTATGTGAAGGGTCTGCAGGGCCTCCCTTTTTCTTGCCTTGATCTCCTCAGCAGCCCTGAGAGACTCCTCCACAATGGAAGCTTGAGCATGCACCATACTATCCTCCACCTGGGCACTGGCCCTGGCAGTTGCTGCCTCTTCTCCTCCTGCTGCCTCATAGGCAGCAGTGGGAGGCTGCCATGGACACACCCTTTGCCTTGCATCCTGCTTTGCAAACCTGATGGCATAATAGTATTGCCCCCTCCTGTTTGCTTTCCTGGAAAACACTTGCATTCTCTGCCACAATAACTCCTGCTGCCTGGACAGGCATCGTTCCCCTCGCTGGTTCTCGCTCTGATAAGATGAGTGGTTGCAAAGGGAGAATACCAAGCATGCACTGTACTGGGTCAACTGATTGCACTGCACCGCATGTCATCTGCTGGGTTCCTGGGCACACCCTAAGATCACCTCATATGCCTCAGTATGGACTTCCACCTCCACCAGGGACAAGGGCACACCCAAACTGGTGTATGGTGGCACTGGGGCAGAGGAGGCATTGGTGAAGCAATTCATAGAGGTCCCAGTTGAAGTTGGCTGGGGCACAGATCTAGAGGAGGAGGAGGGAGCCATTGGAGTGTCATATTCGAAGAGCTGACCCCTGAGCAATGTGTGTCTGCCAGGTAGACAAATAGGCAGAGCATCCCTCTGTTATGCATTTCGAGCTCCTCATGAGTTGATTGCACTGCATCATGGAGAGCAGCATACCACCGCAATCCACCTACTAGCAGGGGCAGCACTCCATTACACATGGACTTCTTTGGTAACGGTGCAGTACATGTCTCGGAGGAGGCCTCACAGAAGTACCATAGTGTTGTTGCAGATGACGCTGGGATAGGAGGATTTGCTGACCCCACCATAGTGTCCTGCTCAACCTTCTGTCTCAGGAACAGGTTTGCAGCTTTTGAATCCTACACTGATCCTGAACCTGATATCAAGTGCATGCCATCAATGTTCTCCCCCTCAGCCTCCACACCCACCCTTCACACCTCAAAAGAGGTCTCCATGCTGCATGCTCCTCTGTGTCAGTGTTAGCACTTCCCTGGCTAACATTTGCTGAGGTGTCTAGCACAATAACCTCACCTAGGTCCTCTTCCTCTTAATAGTTTTATCAGATCACACTACTGCCCAGGCACCTGCCTCTTTGAGGATCCAGATAACATGTGGCATGCGCCTAGGGCATACAGTGACATCTGGGGCACTTGCCACTGGTATGCAGCTCCTCCACAAGTCTGGGTCCCTCTGAATGAGCTTGCGACACTGGACAATAAGGATGAGATAAAACATAATATTTAGCAAGGTACTACAGGGTGAAGGAACACCATAATCACATCACCCCTTAAAAATTATAAATTGCATTCAATACTTACACACAACTAGATCATAATTCACAACATGAAAGATTATTCCAGAGAGGCTGTGCCACAAAGAGTCCAAAATCAAAATGCAAATTTGTATTTATTACGCAAAGGTGGTCCGCCTGACACGTGTTTCAAGCTATCCAGCTCTTCTTCTGAGGCTGATTTAACATGATTAATATTCAGTTAATGAAATAACATGAAAAGTAAAGGCGAAATTTACATCGCAAGTACCCGGACAAGTAGGTATGAGGGCGGTTGCACCACATAACCAGCAATAACATTTGTTAAATATGCATAGAAAGATATCAAATAAAAATATACATACGAATTTGTGGAAGTCACAGCAAACAAGATATGTAGAGTGTAGTCAAAAATAACAGAGAGACATGAAAATATATAAAACCATTTTCATTAGTAGTGAGCTCCATTAGGTGAAACGCAACCAGAGAGTTGCTCTGCCCATTCAAAAATATTCAAAAGTTATATTAAAATGTACCTTCTGTGATAGCACGACTTGAATTCCAAGTCCGTTTAGAGGCGAAATGCCAAACACTGCATAGCAGTTACTGAAATGTAAAGAAGGTATAAGGATTCAACCACGTCTATTGAAGCCTATTCAGGACTAGTATCAGGCGGCGGAAAGTGTAAGTCCCCATTCTCAGAGGACTTCATGGGAATGGGGACACAGAAGCACCGGCAACATTGCTAAAGGTGCCGGTTCTTCTCTGAAAACTCTGCAGACAGGTGCTGTTACGCCCAGCAGGTCAGACCTGTCAGGCGCAATGGCCCCACCTGCAGAGTTGTAGTGTGGCGGCACGCTTATTTCCAGACCGCCACACTTTAATGAGGCCCCATGTCATCATAAATTTGTGTTTCTGATGTGCGTCAATGGAGGTTGTTCTTGCTGTGGGTACTTGTGTTGGTAGTACATTCCTTTTCATTTTTATGGGGCTTTCTGAAGAGCAATGAGCAGAGATATCAATATAAGGATACTATAAGGTTACACATAACTACATGGTCACATCAGGTACAGAGAGATCAAGCACTGTGCAAGGACAAACATAGCTCGTTAATTACGCGCTCATAACATGATTGAAGAGTGGTGTAAGGGCATACAGGAAAAGGTAGACAGCTCCAGAGTGTAGGTGCAATTACAGGGAACTATTGGAAAGGAGACAGCCCACAGGGATGTTTAGGGATGATGAGGATATGAATGAGATCTGAGTGACGAGAACAAGAATGAGCATAGAAAGAAGTTAGAATAGCAGGACAGGATTGAGGCCGGACGTGAATGCATATTTTAATAGTACAGAGGAAATTAAGGAGAAAATGATTGTCAAGGGGGAGAAGAGTGACATTACATATGTAAGGAGTGATCGAGACCTGAGGAGGAAAAGACAACATAAGACATATTGGTGATTTTGAGGCAGAATAAAAGGAGGGCAGGATGCGAGGTGGGGAGTAAGCCAGGACTAAAGTTGCATCGGGAATACATAGGGCCTCATTACACGGACGGCGGTAAGGGTTAACGGTCACCGTTAATGGCAACGGTGACCGTTAACCCTTACCGCCGTACTACGAGGTCCCTTAGCGGGTTGGAGTTTTAACGCCTGCTTTTTGCAGGCGTTAAATACCAACCCGCTAAGGGACCTCGGAGCTAATTACGGCACCGCAAAATTGCGGTGCCGTAATTAGCGCCTTCCCCAGTCCCATAGAGCCCTATGGGGCAGAAATGGGAATGGGGAAGGGCAATGGCGGAAAGGGGATTTACCGCCCCTCCAACCTTGGAATGGGGCGGTAAATCCCCTTTCCGCCAAGGCGGTGCCGGTATTTTACCGGCATGGTCCAGGGTGCTAATAGCACCCTGGACCACCGCCTTCTGTGTAATGAGGCCCATAGAAACGTTACGAAGTTTGGTTGCATGCTAAGATGAACACGGTTGTGCACAGCTAATATTGTAGAGGTGGTAGCGGCAAGTGTAAAACGTATTTGAAATGTGAGTAGGATGAATAGTCAATAATCCCAAGATTCCTAGCTAAGGAGAAGAAAGCGAGAAATACAGGAGGACATGATATGGCATAGGGATAGGCAGAGGGAAACAGTGTGGTATCTGGAAAAAAAGGCTAAGATTTATGTGAAGGAAATGAGAGTGCCTCCAATATTGTACAGCGTTGAGACAGGCCAAGGCATTAGCTTGAGGAGTGTTAGACAGAGCAGAGAATAAAAGTAAAATTAACATTCCTCTACATACAAGTGAGAGAACAGGTTGAAGGAGGCTATCCGATTTGAAAGATTAATGGTATAGTTAGAGAAGAGAATATGGCAAAGTAGTCAGTCCTTGTGAGCATCGTATTGGAGGGATGAAGATTTTGAGGTGATGCAGGGCAAGAACCAGAAAAGGAACAGTTACAGAGATAAGAAGTGAAGCACAGTGCCAGAAAGACCAAGCCGAGAAGATACAAGCGCCTGTGATGAGGGAACGATAGCAGTGGAAAACAAGAGATCAGGAAGGGTGAGATACCTTATACCTTATAGAATGAAGATGCACAAAAGTTCAAAGGTTCACTGTGGCTCCCAAAAAACAGAAGTATCTTGTGCCGTCTTGCAAGCCAAAATGAGTCATACAGCATTTCTTGTGCTGCTATGTGAACCTAGCACGAATCGAAAAAAGAACAGCACAAATTTTCTCATGCTGCTGCCTGAACCTAGCATGGATCAAGCTAAAAGCTGTGCAAAGTTTCTCGTGCTGTTGCATGAACCTGCCACAGTTCGAAAAAAAATGAAAAGTTTCTCGTGTAGCAACGCGAAACTAGTATGGAGCTAAAATGAGCAAGGGGGAATAGTCTCGTGTCTCTGTAAGAAACTGCCATGGATCGAAAAAGACCTGCTCAAAGTTTCTCATGTCACTGCAGGAAAACTAGTACGGATCGAAAAAAGACCTTCACAAAGTTTCTTGTGATGCTGCACTAACCTATCATGAATCGAAAAACTGTGCAAAGTCTCTTGTGGCACTGCGTGAAACTAGCACGGTTTGGAAAAACCTGCACAAAGTTTGTTGTGTCGGAGCATGTAAAAAACACTGTTCGAAAAAAAAGACCTGTGTAAAGTTTTGCATCACACTACATGAAACTAACATTTGTTACAAAACAATTGTGTTTCCAAGCTCCAAGCGTTTGTGGTGGTTGTACCATAATGCTGATTTCTCTGAAAGGTCGGAAGCGGATTCCAGTCCTGAATACTCACTTTTCACTTTGCAGGCTAAAATTTTGCTCACCCCTATGTATCTTGGCAAGGCATGCTGGAAAAGAGAGAAACTCCCCAGTAAACTTAGCTAAAGATGTGTCATTGGCTGTACGGGCAATACTTTTACGATTATTATTTTATTCATTAACTGTTTTTTATTAGTGGATGTTTTTATTCATTTGGGAACAAAGTCTGTATCTGTTATATTTCAATATTGTATTCGGTACTATTTATGGTTATTAAGTGAAATAAAGTTAATCAACAACACGATACGCAAATGGTATTAGAGAGGAAGGAAGAGAACGTAGAGGGGAGGAGATGGTGTGGGCCCAACACACGTAAGTAGCTGTGTCAGAGTCAATACATGGATGGAATGAAGAAAAAGAGGGTGATGATGAAGAGCGAATAAGTGCCAGCGAAGGGTTAGCGTCAATACATGTGGAAGCAAGGCTTCAGATGTTGGAAATGTTAGGATAAGTAAACTGAGTAGCAGAGAGAGGGGAGGAAAGAGATGGCTATTGCGGTGTAGTAAAGAGGATTATAGGGAGACATTGAAATAGGGGAGGGGATGATGAAAGGGATAGAGCCAGAGTAGGAAAATAGAGTACTTTGCCATCATCCGAAAGTGGCTCATAGCCCAGTGGATAAAGTTCAGTGAAGGAAAATTGGCGAGCCATACATAATAAAGATGTGTTTGACCTTTCCATGTGAGTACGGCAGGGAGAGAAGTGAAGGGGAGATGCATGATTTTAGAGGTGGTTGTAAATGAAAAATTGGTGAGAAGGATTTTAACATATATGATTGCATAAACGATTAGAGTGAGGAACGGTAGTGGGCAGGTCTGCAGTGAAAGTGGACAAGGTGGCAGGCAGGCAGAAATGGAGAAAGAATTAAGGCAGGTGGGTCGCACAGGGTGTGACAAGTTGACTTGTGCCTTGCTGGAGTACAAGGATGAGTCACAGATAAAGCACATACTAACACAGATAAAGCCCACTGACAACTGCAAAACAAGCACGAACCCAAGGTGAAACAGGCACAGTTAATATAATTACTTCCTTCACCTTTTGTGGTCATGCTGGGTAAGGGAAGGCACTACTCTCAAGAGGGGAGAATGTGATACAGTAGCAATACAAACAGTAAAGTAGAACAGTCAAAAATAAAGGAAGGTCCAATCAAGGTTCAGTAAAAATGTATATACTTTAATTATACATACCATATGCAAACATACCCAAATGTGATGTATTACAAAAGCACACTTCCGTGGAAAGACATGGAATATGCAAGAGATCGAAGAATGCAGCGCTCTGTCTAGTCAAAATGTTGTTAAAAAAATATGTTCTTGTAGCAAGCGATGGACAAGGGGAAGATACCAGTCAACAACATGTGTGCTCTTCTTCAGCATTTTGACAACAGTGAACCAAGTTTCTATGATCTGTGCAGATGAGTCATTTTGGCCTAAATACAAAGGTCTCAGTAGTCCAAGTAGCAAGCAGGTGTTGATTTGGGGGTTCCACTTGAAGGTTGCTCTGGTTTGTAGCAGTGATAAAGCAATGCGCATCGTAGAGGTCACAATGTTCCGTTTGGCAGTCAAGATTTGACTGCAGGCAAGCTGATGCCGAAATAACCAGCCAAATAATTTCTATACAGTGCTTGAAGGTCAAATTTCAGGAAGAGCAGCAGGGTTAGTTCTATCTTCAACTGCAGCACAGATGGGGAACTGGAGTTTAGAACAGTGGTACTAGCAGTGCAGGTGCATCAGAAGCAATGACCCACTTCAGCTGGCACAGTGTGGTTTGAAGAGTGCTAGAGGCAGCACCCATGGGTCTTGGTGGTTTAATCAGTGTCAGACAGTCAGCAGTTCAACATCAGAATGACCTCATGTCTGGCAGTGCTGACTCTCAAAAGCTCTGAGACCCACTCCAAGTTTTCAAGGCAAGAGTTGTTCTTTTTGTGGGGTACCCAAACATTGGGGGACTGGGGCATACCTTCAGGAGTCCTTCAGCACAGTGAGAGCATAGGTATCAGTGCCGCTGGCAGAGGTGGAGGTCGCTCTCTTGCAGCAGGTTTCCCCAAATTGGGGACAGATCCCACCTCTACCTTTGAACACAAGTCTTCACCTCACAACTGCTTTGGAAAGGACTGCTCTCAAAACAGGGTCCAAATCAAATATTCTTCATGTTTTAAGTCCAGAGATGAATCAAAGAAGGGGTGGGAGACCCCTTATTTTAATGGCAAAAGTCCTCAGGTGATTTGGTGAACACAAGCCTGTTATAAGTAATCCAATCCCAGTTTTGGGACAAGTTGTTTTTGTCTTCAAACGTCACACTAATTTTTTATTTCTTATTTTTTATTTGTTTGGATCAAATTTGACCTTTACAAAAGCTTCAACATATTTACAACTTAAAAATAATTAGCGTTCTATAACACTTAACTTATGTTTAGACAGATAAGCAATAAAACCAAATTAAGAAAATGATAAAATAAAAAATATTGAGGGGAGGAAAAAAAAGATATCATCACACTAATGGTCATCATGTTAAAGGTAGTGGAAGGGACAGCAAGAGAAGATAGAGACATAAATAAAGAGGAAAATAGAACCTTCCCAGAACTGCACGGAGCTCTGTCTTCCTAAAGTAACCCCCACCACCTTCCCATGTCCAAGCATCAATGGTCTTTGTGGAATGCAGCACCCAGGTGTGAGCATATACCTCTTTTTGAGGATGTGCCCTTTGATTCTATCCCCAGGAGAGATTCCTGTGGGGTGGCTGTGTGTTGGAAAAGGGTTGTTACACTACCCCACAAAGGAT
The DNA here is from genome assembly GCF_040938575.1 of Ambystoma mexicanum. Lineage (NCBI taxonomy): Eukaryota > Metazoa > Chordata > Amphibia > Caudata > Ambystomatidae > Ambystoma > Ambystoma mexicanum. The sequence continues at coordinate 571,463,680 of NC_090933.1, read as the reverse complement.
CCAAGAGAAGCAACACCCAAGGCGTCCTTCTGGGAGACACACAGACAGCCTCTCTGTTGGAATACACTTAATCCTTAAACAGCAGAGCTGGGCTCACATAGCTGACATCTTTGTGAAAGATGTTAGATGAGATTGTAATAATAATGTGAAATACCATCCACCACACACCAGCTCAACTAAGGCTTATATTTAAAGTTTAAAGTGCCACCAGGACAGTAATGCTCATAACTATGGGGTTTTCGAGTATAGGTGCATATCTTAAATGTAGCCTCTGTGATGAAGTGTATTTTCCTGTCACAGTAGCTGTCAAATAATCACCTTGTGCTTTGACACTGTTGTGTGCCACTGGAGAACAGGTGCTGCAGAATAGAATACTGATCCAATAGTGATCAAGTCTAAATTATGCCTTTGGCATAGAGTTTATGAAAGGGTAATCTGATTAGAAAATGTCCCTTTCGAGATGGAAATACACACGTCATTGTAATCATTAATGAAGATCACACACCTGCTACACCTTTGCCAGAAGGCAATTCCTCATACTGAGGGAGGTAAGTGAGGTTAGAAAGACAGTCAACAGTGACCAGAGAGGTATCGAGGGTCATAGCAGATGAAATAGTATCATGAGGGCATTGTGGAGCACATAGTTTGTGATGTGATCAGTCATGTATTTAGGGGGCTAGTGTATTTGTTTGTGGCATGTAAATAAAGTTATCCCTGCAGTGGGTTTTATCCATGTTTGGACCACGCTTATTTCCACTTTGAAGCAACCATTTTCAGGTTGTTATGTTTGACCAGAAAGGAAATGGAGTCAATCATCATTGAAAGCTGTCAAGGCTGGAGTTTGGTAGCGTGTCCACAACGTGTGTGCTTTAGGCAAAAAAGGTTAGCACTACATGTTTGCAGGCTGTCAATCTGTGTGTCATTTGGCCCACTATAGGTAGTGTCAGTAGATTGGGCCGCATTCACTCCTGCAGACCCACTGATATGCCAATGTGTGTAGTAATGTTATGCATAGTTGAATGTGCCACTATGAGTTTACATAGAACTGATGGTGCCTATATCAAGGCACGACAAGAGTGGTCATGAGAGTCGAAGAATGACGTAAGCACTGTCAATGTGCAGTTCACTATGTCCCAAGTGGCAATGTGCACTGCATTGTTGCAGGCCTCACCTGTTTTATTTCTGACTTCGAGATGGGCTGTCATCAGGAATGGTGATAGTGGGTAATCATCACCCACTGCAAATTGATAGATGGTGCACATAGGTTAGTTAGTGTATGTTTATCATGTGGTTGCTAGTGAGCTTGGGGTAATCAAAGCATTTGGTGAATCAGACTCAGTGTAGCAGAGTCTACTAATTTTGTAATATCTACAGAAAGGAAACATTCCAAGTGCAAGCCATGGAGCAAAGCTGTGAGATAACCATCATATTCCACATTGTGATACACTGCTGATAACCTTTATATTATAGTCTGTTTCTCACCCACAACTATAACAGCCACTATTCTAAGTCTACAGATCTATACTTATTGTCATACTAGTGTATCAGTGTGTCGTCCTCCACAAGCATAAGTTATCAGAGGTAATCCAAAAAAGAGTTTACACCAGGCAAGAAGTAACACTGTTTATTACAGCTGGGCAAGCACAAATCAAACAGCAAAGTGAAACAGAACTAGTTTATAGGAGTTGCCAACACCTACCACTGTGATCAGATATTTTATATGGTTAGAAGGTTATTTGCATTGTCAGAAACAGTTGCAATTGTTGTCGCAAAATTGTACACATCCCATTAAGCTGATTGGCAGGACTATGTCAGTCCCCTATAGCTAGACATATGTTAATCAACAATGAGTGTAGCAAACAGTCTTGACCCCTCTGTTCATCACCTCCCCTGTGGCACCACATATCTTCCCACTCTGCTCCAATAATTACTTTTTTAAAGTTTGTAATACAAAATTGTGCTGACCTCCGGGGAATTATTTTTTATTTATGTATTTATTTATTTATGTATTTATTTATGTATTTATTTATGTATTTATTTATTTAATATACATAGAGCTATAAAGCTTTGTATAAACAACATTGATATATGTAAAAACAATACAACACATATTACAATAAACAACAATCCCAAATTTTACAAATGTAATCAATGCATAACTAAAATTCTTATTTTACACAAATATACATGTTTCATCATTACGCTAAACATTATAAAATCTCAACTATTTTCAGATAAAATTTTGCCATAAAATACATAAGATTTGTACATTGTACATATGCATTCCATATTTCGTCTAACATAGAAATATTGATCTGGTTATTATATGATTGAAAACACTTAATTCTCAACTTTTTTAGATTTTCACAGCACTTCAGCAGGTGATATAGGGATTCAATGGTTGAACATCCACACAATCTATAGAGTCGTCTACTTCTCTCAATACCTGTCCATGACCCTTTTGTCTCGAGTGCCTCAGAGAGGTTGACCTTCATTAAAAGATATGATCTAAAAATGTAAGGACTAGGAAACACTTTAATGTATTTAGGTGGTAGCTTTTGAATCGCATAGATATTGACAAAATTGTCTACTATGAGCTTTAGATGCTATAGAAACTAAGAGGCTGATTCATGGAATTAAGGGGCGCTGAAATTTTCAGTGCAAGCATGCGAAAGCGTGCGAATCGCAGTGCCAGTGCGAAAATCGCAGCGAAACCCGCGCACAGCGATTCATGAAAGTCCGTGAGCGTGTAAATCCCAGGATGTGCGGCAAAATTCTGCGTCGTGCACGCTGGCGCACACGTCTCCAAACAGCGTGCGCTACGCGCACAGCGAAATCGCACATAGCGCGGCGCACACAACAAAAGTAGGAGGAACAGGGGGCGTGACACGCGGAATGGGGAACAACTCGTGAAAATGTGGGCGTCACGGGGGAAGTACAGGAGGCAAGTGCGCGGAACGCCCACACGCACGTTCAAAACACGTATTCATGGAATCGAACGGGGCTAAGGCGTGCGCGAAAAAAGACGCGCTAATCAGGAAACACGTATGCCAGAAGGAAGTAGGCGTACGTGGACCCGCGCAGCATAAAAGTGTGCGCAAACAACAAACAAGCACAGATGCCAGGATGAATATACCGTTCCTAGCAGCAGTGGTCGTGGGATACCGCAGGAGGAGGAGGAGGATAGTCAGGCCCAGAATTTTTACACCCAGAACCAGCCTTTTTGGGATGCCTGATGACCAGGTGTATGGGAGGTACAGGTTTCCACCTCACATAATACTCGACCTGGTCAGTGAGTGGGAGGATGACCTCACATCACCCACCCTGTGCTCCCAAGCACTCAGCCCCCTGCATAAGGTCCTCAATGTACTGCACTGCTTGGCCACTGGATCATTTCAGCGGACAAGTGCCATAGTGGGGGGGTGTCACAGGCCACGCAGTCACGCTGCCTACACCAGGTCTTGGCCATCATGACTGCACGCCCATCAGTCCGCAGGCACATATACCTGCCCAGAACACCTGCAGAAAGGCAGGCTGTCGTCCAGGATTTTTACGGGGTGGCACACTTCCCCAAAGTGCTAGGTGCCATTGACTGCACCCATGTGGCTCTATGTCCTCCCAGGGCATCTGAGCACATCTATAGAAACCGCAAGCACTGGCATTCCATCAACGTCCAGGTAGTATGTGATGCCAAGGGAATCATCACCTCAGTATATGCCAACTATCCAGGGTCCACCCACGACAGTTTTATTTACAGAATGTCAACCCTAAATCGGGACCTAGAAGCTGGGCGGCATGGCGATACATGGCTGCTCGGTGAGTATAAATGCCACAGTACATGCATGCATGTCACATACTGAGTAATGTCACAACCCCACTAATGATACCCATCATCATATCCCTAGGGGACAGTGCCTACCCTCTGAGCACCCACATGATGACGCCAATTCGGAACCCCATCACGCCACCCGAGGTAAGATACAACACAGCCCACATTGCAACACGGGGCATAGTGGAGTGCACATTCAGAGTGCTCAAGTCACGCTTTCGCTCCCTTGACCGTTCTGGCGGGCAGCTGTTATACACTCCCCCAGTAGTGTGCAGGCTCATAGTGGCAGCATGTGTCCTGCACAACGTTGCAACACGCTGGGGTCTGCCCGTGGACATGGTGGTGCCCCCACATCCCCAACCACATACACGGCTGCTGCGCATGGGAGGGGAAAGGGCACAGGGTGAGGCAGCCCGTATGCAGCTGGTGGCTAATTACTTTACCTAACATCACACCCCTGTGGAGTGCACACAGCCCTGGCACATACCAGCTGACAATCAATGATGATGACATAAGGGACAGTCAACTTTCACAACCATACCAGCCTGAGATAGGTCACCTGGAAGTGTTACATTGTGTGCATCCCTACCTACACAAACACCACCAATGCTGTGTCATCAAAAGACACACTTCTATGCTGCTAAAATCATTACCCCCTTGCAAAATACAACATGACAACAGTGACATGTCACCCAACCCCTCCCCAAAACCGCCACCCAACACACCATGGCATGTCATGCTATGTGAGAGCAAACAAAGCAATCCCCAAAACATGACACAAGTGTCAAAGTACAGTGTCCCTAATGGAAACTGCCCACACACAATATGCTCCCAGTAATTTCAAACTAACAACACACATGACCAAATACTTACCAACAATACAATGCAGCTACACAACCTCAAACATAGCATAAACATGACAGTACTAAGTTAGAGTAGTGGTAGTCTTACAACCTGATTATGCCAGCACATCGACCACTTCCAACTGTACAGTGCTGCTGCCACGCAAATGTCTAAGTGCACTGCTTACAACATGAACTCCATCTCCAAAGTAGACAGCCTTGTGAGGACATGAGGAATTAACCTGCAAATCAGGAGAAAGACATGGATGCACAAGCACATAGCAATAGACGATGCAGTGTATAATTCAACAACAATATCACTAGGAATGTATACACAGTATTGACTACAGACTGCCCACACAGCTCATGGGAGTCCTACGTCACCGTGTAAGTCACTGTCACTTGGGCACACCCTTTGCAAGCCCATGGAAACGGAAAGCAGGAGGGGTGTGTGTCTCACGAACCTAAGCATCTAACCCAAACTCAGGACAAGCCTGCATGTGCCCAGCTGGAATACAGTGGATACCCATGGGAGCCACACATGGCAACACACTGTAAAAAAAAATCAAAAATCAAAAATGCCCATGTGGGGACTGGGGGTAAGGGGAGGCCACCCAGGAGGTCCGAGGACAGGGTGCGCACCAACAGCCACCTGTGTGGATGTTGGGGAAAAAAAAACCTCCATGGGCTCATGGCCTGCATGGCTATGCCATTGTGGGAGACCTGCTTCTGTCGCTCTCATCACCCTCTGCTGCTGCCACAGGAGGTGGTGCTGCCACAGGAGGAGGTGGTGCTATGGGAGGCAGCCCACGCAAAGCCCTGGTATGGTCCTACATGGCAGAAAGCATGCGGGTGTGGAAGGTCTCGTTCTGTAGGTTTATAGTGCGGAGATCCCCATGCAGCACCTGACATGATGCCCAGATCTCCTCCTGAGTTGCCTGCATCTCAGCTGAGAGCGAACGTGTGAGCCGCTCCAGCTGCTGTTCTGTCCTCAAGTTAGTGGAAGCCTAAAGGGCAACAAGAGTCTCCCTGAGGTGAAGGAGTTCTTCCCTCAGGGCTTCCCTGTGACCCTGGGACTCTATTGATATCGATTGGCGTAGAGTCTCCAGTGCCACCCGTCTGTCCCTGTTGGAAGCCAACATTTCCTCCCTGTGTGATTGGCAAATGGAGTCTGTTGCCTGCTGTAGTTGCTCCATCGGCCTTTCAGGGGGGACAATGGAAGTGGCCACCCTCTCCATTGCTTGAGCCATCATCTCAACTGATGCTGCCTGTTGGCTTGCCATACCGTACATGGATTGTTCCCATACGGTATTGCCTGGTGGCGTACAGCCACCGCGTCGGCGGGCACCACACCTGTTTGGGGCAAGGCGATATGCACTAATGTGGGCAGAAGGGATACTGTCACACCCAAATCCAAGGCCGCTGAATGTTTTGGATGAAGCACATGGGTGACCCATAACACTCAGTCACACACACCCTCACCTGGCACTCAATCAGAACCCGTCACCCAAACAACATACACATGCATTGCACACACATGCATGGGCACTCACCGGACAATGCATCATAATCAGGTAATCCTCCCACACCTTGGATCTGTTCCTCTGTGACCAAGGCCCCAGCAACAGACTCATGTTCAGTGAGTTTGTTGTCCTCTTGTGGAGACCCACCACCAGTCACCAGAGTAGCGGCATGATTTGAGGCCAGCTTGTTCCTTGCTCTGCGTTTCAGGTCATTCCACCGCTTGTAGCAATCATCAGCTGTGCACCTCACAAATCCAAGGGCACTTATGCAGTCGGCGATGGTCTGCCAGTGTGCCTTACGTTGACCAGGTGTGGTCTTGCACCCTGCAGTCACCAGCATTTCGTGGCTATGTGCCGACACACAGCCCACAAGTGCATCAAGTTCCGGATCATTGAAGCAAGGCTTCCTTGAGGTACCAGAGTGTGTAGCCGTGTCTGGGGTCTCAGCCTGTCGTGCCAGAGCACCCTTCTTCCTCTTCTTTAAAGGTGGAGCAGAGCCAGAGTGGCTTACGCCGCTCTGGTCAGTAGGGGCAGAATCACTGGTGGACTGGGTATTAGGAGTGTGGGAATGCACATGACCATAGGTCTTGATGCAGGCATTGGTTGCAGGGTAATGTTGGCAGGGGGATGTCAGTTTGATGGACAGGGACTGACACTGTCCTGGCTGGGAGAGATGGAGCTGCAGCTGCCCCTGCAGCCTCCTCACCCTGCATACTTGGGGCAGAAGATGACATAGCTGCCCCAAATCCACGTGGATTGGTGACAACAACTTGCACCACCACACGTGGCCTAGACTTGCTGACCTGGAAGTCAGCCAGGGAGTCATCCTGTGCCAGGTCAGGTGCCACAATGGGCTGGTCCAACAGGGGCTGAGCTTGGAGGGTGTCAGCCACGTTTCCCTCAATCATGGGGGGGCATGGGTGTCCCTGATTGTTCCTCCACACATGGGGGAATAGGGTCACCCTGCAAATCCCGGCCACGTCCCCTACCACGCCCACCATGCCCACGTCTTGAGGGTCGGCCACCTTTGCCTCCCTTACCACTTGGTCGCCTCCCAACCATGGCACTGATGTTGTTGTGCGTATGGGAGTTGAAGTAAACTATTGTCCTGTGCAATATGGGGTCAAAGGGGTAGGATACCAGATGGAATTCATACCCTAGTGCTCTAACAAGGCGGTCTGTGACCCCTGGGGGAAGATGACAGGTCACGCAACGCACAGGCAGCCCAAAATCAAAAATAAACGTGCACGCAACTCCTCATAGACCACGTGCGTGAAAAAATGAACCCGCACTACGCTGTGGCACCCAGAAACACAAAAATAAGCGTACACGCAGCCTACAATGACCTTTGAGGGGGAACGTGACTCATGGGGCAAGCACAGTTGCTAAGTACGTGTGGAACTCACCGTCTGCCTTGAAAGAGAACGTGAAAAATACGCGTGTGTGTGCGTTGGCAACAACCCCGCCAAAAGAAGAATTGTACGCTGACTCAGGAGACAGGACAAAAGGAGAAGTGAACTCTGTTTGAGGAAACAGGCCCAACAAAAAATCCGAAAAGAGCTGTCAGAGGTAACAGGGAGTACGAACTAGAAAAGCTGTGAAGTAATCGCATGTGAACCGACAAGAAGTCCAGATTTCACCCACTCGCTCTCCACAAAAAGCACGTACAAGGAAATGGCGTCCTACACATAGCTTTTAAACCGGCCCACACGTACACGTCAGATACGCGTGTACGCGGGCGCTTTCCTCCAATTACACGCGATGACACGCAGATGTGCAGTTTTTCCAGGTGTGCTCTGTCATAACGTGCTATGAGGGAAACGCCCGCATGCGTAATGTAACTTACGCGCTTACGCGCTAAGGGCCTTTGGTCCAATGGAATCGCGTGCATGTGCTGACGCACTTACGCGCTAAGGCCCTTTCCTCGAAATTACACACTGACGTGCAAGATTTTCACGTGCCAAATCACTCCGTATCAAGCTGGCCACGCGAAAACACATGGAAGACCACGCTCCTGCCCAGAAGGCTGAATTACTGCCCCCCAGAGCCCCGAGCACGCTCCCACCTGCCATCTGCTGCTGCCTGACTGCCTGCTGCCCACATGCCCTGACATTTGCTGCCTGCACGTCAGCCAGGGGTGTAGTTGCTGTGACCACCCCTGCTGGAACCGAAGACTCCTGACTGGGATTCCATCGCTCCACAGCCCAGCCCCAGGACCCAGTTGCCCACCCACTCCTGCCTCTGGGGTTGCCATGTCTAGCACTACACCATCTGGCAGCACCGGCAACCCCTGCCAGAGAGGCAGAGGGCCACCAGCTTCAGTGCCACCGAAGTTGGTGTCCTGGTGGAGCAACTCCTGGGGCAGTATGATGCCCTCTTTAGAAGTTCGCGTGCCGACAATGAAGGACGGACCAGGATCTGGATGGCCATCGTGACTGCCATCAATACGGAGGGTGTGGCAGTCCGCGACTTACAACAAGTCAAGAAGCGCTGGGAGGACTTCAGGTCCAGGACCCTCAACACGGCCCGGAACCTCTCTAAGGCAGCAGATCCGAAGGGGCGCCGGGGCCAGCTGTCAGACCATCATATGTCCAGATCCTTGAGAGGCAGACCCGTCTGGAGTCGAGCCGTAAGTGTACATGCATGTTGATGGTATGCTGTGCATGTCGTGTTGTGCCAGTAGTGTGCAGGTTGCACATGTGTTTATGTAGGGCCATGTAGGGATGTGTATGAACATGGGCGTGTGGCTGCCACATGTGAGTCCTCTCAGGTGTGAGACACACTGATGGTATATGTGTTGGTAAGCATGCTGGGCATATGTAGGTGTGGGAAAACACAGGTTTCAATCTCTCCGTATGTACATTGGCATGGTTGTGGCACGGATGTTGGTTCATAATTCATGTATCTGCACTGTGTTCATGTGCATGTATGTGTATTTCACAAGTGTGCAAATGTGATGCATCATGGATGCACGTGACACTGATATGGAGAAGGATGAATGGCAGATGTGACATGTATGGCGATCTCTTCACTGAAACAGTTGCAGGAGATGTAGACATGCATGTAAGTGAGAGTGTGCTGTGGAGCACAGCAGCAGGGAACGCACCGCCAGCCGGAGATGCAAGGTCCGGCTCCCCTCCCAGGTTGTGATCTTGTCGGGGAGTGAGGAGTCCGGTGCCGCATCCCAGGCCACAGCTGCCGAGGGTAGGTCCAAGAGGCGGAGGTTGGAGTTGGACTCCTCGGCAGCAGCAGGGGCAGCTGAGACCCGACAGGGTCCAACGGAGGAAGATGGCACAGAGTCATCCAGGTTGGTGGGGGGTTTGGTGGAGGAGGAGGCCATGCAAGGGACAGACACGGGGTCTGGAGATGGGGATTCCACTGGTGCTAGTGGTGCAGTGCAGGGGCAGGGATAGGAGGCAGCACAGGCCACCGAGGAGTTGCCTGTGTGTAATCATGTCCCCGATCCTGTGACTGCATCAACCCGCACCAGCAGGGATGCCTACGTCCAGACCCGTTTTCAGGGAGGGGATCCGCTTACAACAACTGGCCTTCCTCTCCCTGCGGACGTGGCTATCCGGGACCGGGTGGAGCCTGTCCTGGGTGGGGTGGCGTTGCATCAACGGGCCATGCGAGCTGACCTGCAGTCTTTTCATGAGTAGACTGCACGTCTTCTCGGATGGCTCGTTGACTGCGTTGACCTTCTGGGACAGCTCACCAGGGCTGGATTCCTCCGTTTTCTGGACCTTGTTCCGACCCTCTCCTCAACTGAACCCCCTATGCCCCAGTCTTCCTCCATGCCATCTACCCACCCATGTATCACCTGGGTACCCTGTGGAGCTGCCTTTGACCCTGCGGCCAGGCTGGTGGAGGACACATCCCTGCCACAGTCGGGAGTCGGACGTCCTGCAGGCGTGGCCACCTCAACAACTTCACCCCAGCCGGAGGAGGATGTGCAGGCAGCAAGAGCCAGGGCACAGGCAGAGGCACAGCAGCAGCAGCAACAAGGTGGGAGCCATCATGGCTCGGGGCCTTCGACATCGGAGGGGCAGGCATCAGCCAGAGGGCAGGAGGACCCAGGACTGGAAGTGTCTTCCATGTGGCAGCGGTTAGGCCATGCTATAGATGCGGAGCAGCAGCGGGCAGAAGAGGCACGGCTCATGATGGTCAGGGCAGAGAACTCCATGCTGAGGGCCCTGAGGTGGGCCGTGTGCCTCGAGGCAATTCGCAGGGAGTTGGAGGAGAACATGTCGTCGTCCCTGCGAACCCTCGGGGCCATGGAAGAGGACTGCCTCCAGGACATTGAGCAGGAGTTCGATGATGCCCTGGCCCAGGACATCCAAAAGTGAGCCATCGGACTAGCCCGCTGCCCTTGTAAATAGTTTTTAGAGTTAGGTTTCCTTTATGTTGTCCTTTTATTTGTGATCAATGGACAATGCCACCCAAATTTGTATATTGTTATATTTTTAGGTAGTTAGGTAGGTAGGTTTCAATTGTTTGGTTGGGATCATGGACCCTTTACATCCTTGGACAATGGATTGTATATAGTTTAATTATTTTTTCATTTTTTTTTTTTTTTGCATAATGGACATGGAGCAATGGATTTTTTTTTCCCAGACAATGGATTGAAAATAGTTGGACTATGGATTGATTTCTCTTTTATTTTTTTTATGAACATGAAGCAATGGATTTTTTTTTTTTACATTTCCTTTGGATTTGCGTTGTTTGAGGGTGACTTTGGACTGTTTTTCTTTCAGATTTATATGGATTGGTTATCATTTTCATTGAATCATCTTTTTCACATGCTTTTCATTTCATGTTTCATATTTTGGCATGCTTTAATTTCATTTTTGATTTCATGTACATAATACATTTTCATTTTTTAGTTCCATGTGTGGGATTCGCTCATTGGGTTGATGCATGTGAAAATGTGGGTTTACACAAGCAATGCCAACCAGTGTATGTGTGTGACAGACATGTGTTGATGTACATAGTTGACTTTTGGTTTGTGTCATGAGATCAGCATTTCACTGCTTGGGGGTGGGGGCGCAAGGGGACATGAGTGGGGGCCTACTGGTAGGTGCCCTGCACTGCTGGGGGTACAAGGGGACATGAGTGGGACATGAGTGGGGGTGCAAGGGGAATGAGTGGGACATGAGGGGGGGCCTGCTGGCAGGTGCCCTGCACTGCTGGGGGGTGGGGGTGCAAGGGGACATGAGTGGGGGCCTGCTGGCAGGTGCTCGGCACTGCTGGGGGGTGGGGGTGCAAGAGGACATGAGTGGGGTCCTGCTGGCAGGTGCCCTGCACTGCTGGGGCGTGGGGGTGCAGGGGGACATCAGTTGGTGATCAGTAGTGCAAGGTGACATGTGGCTTGGCTGGGGGGCATGCCCATGGTGGATGGGCTGCCTGCGGGACATGACCAGGAGTGCAGGGTAGTTCCCTGTGGTGTGGGCTGCAGGGTCCGTGGAGGGTGTAGAGGGAACACCTGGGAGGACCCATACTGACAATTCACGTGTAGGACTCCCCTGCACCCCCGAAATACACATACCCTGCTGAAATCGCGCAAACCCCAGGAATACACGTACCCCACTCGCACAGGGCCCTTTCGTGTGTAAAACCTCCTGCAAACCCCAGTTGTACACGTACCAGACTCGCACAGGCCCTTTCGCGTGTGAAACTTCCCCCGCACCCCTGAAACACACACACCCGGATCCAATCGCGTGTGTGACTTCCTGCGAACCCCCGTAATACATGTACCCTGCTGAAATCGCGTGTGAAACTTCCCGCAAACCCCAGTTATCCACGTACCCCACTCGCACAGGCCCTTTCGCGTGTGAAACTTCCTGCGCACCCCCAAAATACACGTACCTGGATCCAATTCCGTGTGTGACTTCCCATGAACCCCCGTAATACACGTACCCTGCTGAAATTGTGTGTGAAACTTCCCACGAACTCCAGTTATACACGTACCGCACTCGCACAGGCCCTTTCGCATGTGAAACTTCACGCGAACCCCAGTAATACACGTACCCCACTCGCACAAGCCCTTTTGCGTGTGAAACTTCCCACGCACCCCCAAAATACACGTACCCGGATCCAATCACGTGTGTGACTTCCCGCGAACCCCCGTAATACACGTACCCTGCTGAAATCACGTATGAAACTTCCCATGAACCCCAGTTATACACGTACCGCACTCGCACAGGCCCTTTCGCATGTGAAACTTCACGCGAACCCCAGTAATACAGGTTCCCCGCTTGGCTTTGCTGTTTGGCAGCCCTGTAAACAGGTCCAGGGTTAGCGCAGCCCTTTGCGCTGGATTGGGGATTTTGATGGCTTTTCCATGCGCAAGGGCGTTCTTGGGGGCGTAACTGGCGCTGCTGCAGGGTCGCTGTGCCACTCTGCGCACGGCTGGTTTTGAAGGCAAATATCCATGAATATGCTGTGCGCGGAAATCGATTTTAGTGCACGCGGCTGGTGCAGACATTCGCAGGCGCACACTGTGCGCCAGCCGCGTGCGCCACTTTTGTGCGAAATTCTATGAATTACCCTGTATATGGCACTCATTACAATATGATGCAATGTTTCTCTTGAGCCACCACCTAAAATAACTTACAGGTACATTATTAGATGCTATAACAAAGTCTGTTTTCCAATACTCAAACATGATCTTTATAGTGCCCAAGATTCCCAATGAGCCACACTTATCAATTTTCATAAAGGCATGATTCTGAGCTACCACTATTGTTCCATTATCTAAATGTATCAAATTAGCGTAACTCATCACAGCCCGATGTACATATTCTACGTTAATGCATCTTATATTGAATTCTAGGTAGAGATATTCAATTAATGTAGTGGGAGGGAGTCACATCAGCTTTCTTATAATTAATGCCTCAAGTTTAACTAAGCGAGATGAAAATCTATGTCCCCATACCTCACTTGCATACATTAACATGGCACGTACCTTTGCGGTATACATCAGTAAAATCGCCTGAGCTGAAAAACCTAAATTTGTGCCACTGATAGCATTGGTGGAAACCAAGCAGCGCACATTAACAGACGACCATTGCAATTACCAATCAAGTCTACAATCCAGCAGAATGCCCAAATACTTGTAACTATTAACCTTTTCTAATTTCACATTATTCATCTTCCATGCATATTTTTTTGGAAAATGTTTAGCTGGAAAAAACATTATTTTACTTTTCTCAATGGTAATTCATAACCCATTTTTATTTGAATACACCGCTAATGCATCTTGTAAATTTTGAAGGCCATGTGGCGTATGATCAAGAAGCAACATATCATCAGCATATGCCAGCCACCCTATTGATGATTCACCGCACTTTGCTGGACATGTTGAAACTAAACTATTAAATTCCATTGCCATATCCGCCAGGTATAGGTTAAACAGGGTTGCTGCAACAATGCAACCCTGCTTGAATCCACAACATGTAGGTGATACAACTGACAGCTTCCCCCTCGCATCTAGGCGTATCCACACATACGTATCACTATATAAGAGCATCAACATCTTTAATAATCCCCTAGGAGTATTCCAAGCTTGTAATTTCAGCCTCAAACGATTTCTCAGCACAGAATTGAAAGCATCTGAGAAATCTATCAGGGCGCAATATACATTAAGATTTCTGCATTTACATGCATATTCAATGCTAGACGTTAACACCATGAGATTGTGGTTGGTGCTGGATTTTTTCCTTAATCCAATTTGAATGGGGGGCAATATGTTATTAGTTTTTATCCACTCATTAAATTCGAGTAATAAGACTCTTGCCATGATTTTTGACAAATATATTGCATGACTAGAATTATGTAGTTGTCTGGCTCGTCTCAAGAGCCTTTTTTGTATAAGGTTAGGATGTGGCTTACGTTCCTGGATTTGGGGATTATGCCAAACATTCCAATTTACGTGAACAGCATGTGAAGGGCATCAGCCCACAGCGCAGGATTGAGTTTAAATAGGAGAATACAAGACCCATCCGGTCCCACTACATGTGAGTTTTTAAGATGTGCAAAAATTAGTGCTGTGTCTGGGACTAAGGATTTTCATATCCATACTTCATTCGGAATTTGGAATCTCTCACTTATACTTTCCTTACAACCCAATGTAACACGGATGTGATTTCTCCGTGCCTGCTCAGAAATGCAATTTATCGTTACATCTCTTTTCTTGTTTTTCCTAATAACATTCCATATCTTAGAAGTGTTATTGGAATGGGTCAAGAATGCAATCTCTTGCCACCTCTCTATTTCTAAACTTTTCTTATGGCACCTCAGCCATTGACGATATTGCTTCTTAATACATTTTACTTTACTAGAAATGAGTGTACCAGGCATTGCCTTACATACCACAGTAGCTATTTAATTTTGCATTCTTTTTTTCGCCTTACTAATGACTTTATCGTAGACTTTATATTGACCTTTATTGGATCATTCCAGTGCTGACTTATATATACGTTTCACGGTCACTTCCTGTTTTATTGTTTCCATCATCTCTGAAAAGTGGTAGATTAACCTATGCCAATCATTATTAGTGAAACCTTTCAGATATAAATTTCGCGAGCTCACTTTCTGCAACTATGTTAGCATGTGACAAATTGTTGGTATGCCAGTAAATTCTATTATTACCATCATTAACAAACAATTGCCCATTTAGGTCATACTCTACTGATGTTTTATCTTTGTTAGGCCAGCATAGTCGTATACACGATGGGAAATGGTCACTCTCCTCATGATAGACCAAACCCATGTCTTAAATAAAGTCAATGCCCTTATTATTAACAAACGCATTGACTAAGACTGAGGCAGCTTTCCCAACAACCCTCGTAGCTGCCATGACTTTGTCACTAGGCATGTTACCATTTAGCATTGTTAACCCATGGGTGACTAGCATCCACGCCATAATTTTGCCTGCCTGTTATTTTATGTTTTGTTAGGGAAAGATTTATTAAATACCGTTGTCAAGCGTTACGTGTATAATTTGCTATCTTGGCATTAAAATCGCCCACTAGTATTATCGGTAATTTAGAACTATATTTCATGAGAATTGTGTTAACGACTTTTATGTTTACCTTTGTTTGTGACATATTTGGAGCATCATAGATGTTAATTACAATAA
Source organism: Ambystoma mexicanum (assembly GCF_040938575.1). NCBI lineage: Eukaryota > Metazoa > Chordata > Amphibia > Caudata > Ambystomatidae > Ambystoma > Ambystoma mexicanum. The sequence continues at coordinate 571,448,347 of NC_090933.1, read as the reverse complement.
CTTCATCCTTTAAATGGGCTATTATTTTTCAGCCATTGATCAGCACACATAGAAAAAGATGAGACATCTTGAACCTATGGGTAGGGAGACATTCACACGGCATCTGACCAATGAGGTGCCTCGCAAACATCAGTGAGAACACACTATACTTGTTGCTTTTCAGGGACACCAAAACTCACATTCTGATTGGCTCCTTGCCGTATCATCCCCACGTACCACATCCTCTTTCCCATGCCCACCTGCCAAGGTGTAATTTGAAACTGCGGATGCCTCCCTGAACAGTTTTTGTGAGTTTAATTCTCCCTGGTCCCAGCAAGTGCCTTAGAGCCTAGCTCACTGACCTTGCTTGTATCTGCTTGTTCCTGTTCACAGTGAGTAATGTCTCCTGAGAATAGTCAGCTGTCATCATTCTTCCCGCAACCCATTGCTGCAGAGCGCTCATGCAATTTTATGAGTGCCTGCTATGCAGGGACTGTCCGTGTTAAACCCAAGTGATTTACTTGCCTGTGACTCTCACCTCACAATTGCAGCGAGGTGGTTCCCCTTGTGATAGGTTACCCTAGTTATCTCGTTCTCATACCCCACACTCCCGAAGCCCCATCATGTTCCCCTTTGTGCACCCACACCCTGATCTTGTCCCTGGATTTCTCAAGTTGCATGTGTGTCTCATATACCTTTATTACAGCTGTCAATGATTTCCTGTCCCATGTAGGGGTGTCCTGTCCCACTCCTGTCATTCCCTCAGCTCATAGGTACACCCCCCTTGACAGCGCTGAATGAGCATCTTCACTGCACTAGTAAAAAGAGCCCATATTTTGTACAGGTTCTGTAGACAGACATGATAACACTCTCATCAATAGTTCACAATCACAGAACAGACATTGAGGGGAGGTGGGAATTCGCATTATGCAGCATGATGGCACCTTCTGTGTGCACTCCCCGCCTCACACTGGGGCTGTGCAGTATGTTGCAGTACATTGGGATGCAGATATCTTGGAAAGAATGCATCCTAGGGCCTTGGAACATGGTCTGTGAGGTCCCTTCAAGTTGGGTTACTGGTGTTCAGATGGTTAAAATGAGTTGTGTCTGGTCCTTCTATGACCGCATTGCATTTCTCAGAAGTAGTGTGTCCTAGGCCCTTCAAACATGGTTTTCATGGTCCTATAGGGTCCATGAAGTTCTGTTCCTTGCACTTACAAGATTGAAATGAGCTCTGCCTGGTCCTTCGACAACCAACTTCAATTTACGCTTCCAACCAACCGTCTCATGTGTGCACAAGCTGAAATCTGGGGAATGGGGTGGGGTCTCCACATGTAATGTAGTTAGTAACATCCAGTGCAATGTTTGGTGCAGATTGGTGAAATGGTGTGGAATTGTATGAGGAACAAACAAACAGATGATTGATATATATATATTACATGGACGCAGTAGCGTCCATGTAGTTAGGGTTAAGTTGGTGTTGCTATGGATGCTATGGAAGAGCATTTTATGGGTAGCTTATAACTTCGCTCCCTCTGGACGAATCCTCACCAAACTTTGCAAAAAATGTATATGGCCCACTCTGAATTCTTTTGCAAAGCTTGGAGAGGTTTGGTCCAGGGGGGGCAAAGTTATAGAGGGTCCCAAAACTTTTGTTTTTTCCCATAGACATAATGGGAAAAAACTGTGCGCATGCCTACAGCCCAAACCGCTGGACGGATTTACACCAAATTTGCGGCAGGAGTGGGGGCTTGGTCCGGAAAGTGTGCTTTTGTTAATTTGGTGTAAAACTGTCCAGTAGTTTTTTTTTTAAATGACCAAAATGTAAGGCAAAAAAAATACTGATATCTCCGTTCACTTCGCGGACGGATTTCCCGGTTCGCTCCGCGGACAGTGCCCTGATTGGCCGAGCGGCTTGCGCGAAGTCTGCGGACATGCAACGTGTTCACTGATTGGACGGCATGGTGCGTGAAGCGCGTCAGATTTTCTGTGGCGCCCGCCATCTTGCATTCGCGGACGACCGCGGACAGCGCAGTGAAACTTGGATTAAAAATTGTATTTAGTGGCCTGTGTTGGTGTGTAAGAGTGTTTGGGGAAGGTGGGTGAGTATGAGATAGGTTCAATGTTCTGTTTTTTTTATGTGCTAGACACTTTTGTTGTGTTTGATTTTTCTGCGGACAACACGGCTGTTCTGAAATGTTCGTAAATAAACAGAATGGATTCGGTGAAAGTGTTCTAAGAAGACTCGTGGGGTCCTGGAATGTTCGCAGGGGGTGTCCTGAAGACGTTGTCTGTATTGTTCGTTGTCAAGCTGAAAGTGTTCTAAGAACACTCGCGGTGTCCTGAAATGATCGTACATAAAGAAAATGGGGGTGTTCGGAGGACGTTGCCCGTATTGTTCGCTGGCAAGTTGAATGTGTTCTAAGAACACTTGCGGTGTCCTGAAATGTTCGAAAATAAACAAATTGGGGGTGTTCTGAGGACGTTCTCTGTATTGTGTGCCTGCTTAGCTGTATTCAATGAGGTAATGGCACAGAGAATGAAGTGGAAATGGTAGAAGGGCTGTCTAAGAGTTATGCAGTCTGTGGACAGGGCGTGCTACATCCGGGGTTTTCCAGCAAATCCAGCATGGAAAGACGACTGTAGGGATCAGCCAATCAGATGTTGAGGTTGTGGATGTGTGTTCAAAGAGACTGTGTGTAGTGAAGATGGCAGAAGTGGAGAAAGTCAGGGTGTTGGTACTCGGTGATATGTTTGTGCATGGTTTACAACAGTATGCTCAATGCAGGCATGTTGCAAAGAATTTTGATGTTAAAGGAGTGGAGGTGGTGTGGAGCACTGTGCCTGATTGTAATGTACAGGGAATTGTACAGGTTTGTGAAGATATGGGCAGGATCAACAGTCCCCATGTGGTATTTTTGCACTATGGTGCTTTCCTTTTGGGCTATGTCAGTGCCGCTACTTGGTTCAAGCAGTAATGAACATCCTTCCAAATGCCAAAGTATTTTTTTCTGGATTAGTACCTAGGGCAATGCAAAACAATGTTAGGTGTGTAATCAACCGAGGCATGTGTGCCTTCATGCTTAGAGCTGGTATGTTCTTCTGTAATAATGAGAATATTGATTCCAGTAATGCTGTTTATTTTAAAGACGATGGCATTTCCTTATCTTTTATGGGAAATGCCATTCTGTTTTGGAATGTAAGGGTTGCTTTGGAGAAGGTTATGTGAAGATTTTAAGAGTAAAGTAAGAAAAAAAAATACTAAATAACAGGTGTCTGTCAAGCATCTGCAAAACACCCCCCAAAAAACGTCTCTTTTCAGAGCCAACCTCAAAGGGGAAATGGGGCACACTATTTAAATTTACATTCACCACGCTCAGATTTTCGATATGTCCGCGGACATGGCGGTAGTCCGCGGACATCGAAATCACTAGCTAGGGGTTCAGTATGTTCTATGTTACATGTATATAAAGTCAGGGATATTATGGTTAAGTTGTGCTACTAAAAACATATGAAATTCAGTAAAAAAAACTTTGTTAAAGGGATGTTATGGTTAAGTTGCGCTACTAAAAACCTATCAAATTCAGTAAAAAAACTTTGTTAAAGGGACGTTATGGTTAAGTTGCGCTACTAAAAACCTATCAAATTCAGTAAAAAAACTTTGTTAAAGGGACGTTATGGTTCAAAGTAAAACCGAAAAACATCTGAAATTCGGCAGTTATGGTAAGATAAGCAATCATAACTCGCGCCACCGTGCACTGCTAACACTAACACCCAGGACATCAAAGATGACATCACAAATGTCGTTGATGACATCACTGATGACATCACATGTGCATTTACTTTTCATGAAAACTCTGTAGGAGGGATTCTTATAATGTTGACCAAAAAGTGTGAAGGATCATTTGAATAAATATCATGAGCTAATTAGTGCATTAAGCAATGCATTGATATAAATAGCATTCTATTATGAAGTTCTATCCAGTATACTAAGCAACTGATGCAGAAACGTAGGCACTGTATGCAGTATACATGATGAAGGTGCAATATTCATAATCTAACATGTAATAAGAAGCTAATAAAACCCACTTAATACATAATTACACTTAATACAGACAAAACACAAAGAGACAACAACACATACAAATATGAGTATATACAGGGACAGAGAAGTAAGCAAAAAAGCAGAAGTAGTAGCAGAAAGAGTTCATAACCTAACTGATTATCTTTATGCAGAGAAATGATTGCTCTTTTTCAAAGGTGCTGCTTGCTGTATGTATGTGTATCGAATGATGTCAGTGAACCCTAAGGAAAGGAGTGTGAGTACAATGTAATCAAATATGAGCATATACAGGGAAGGTATAGTAATAAAAATAAAACTATGAGAAAGTGCAGATAACTCTTATGATTATCTGGTTTTCATTCGCCGATGACCGCGGACAGCGCAGTGAAACTTGGATTAAAAATTATATTTAGTGGAATGTGTTGGTGTGTAAGAGTGTTTGGGGAGGGTGGGGGAGTATGTCCTGTTTCTTTTATATGCTATACACTTTTGTTGTGTTCGATTTGTCTGCGGACAACACGGCTGTTCTGAAATGTTCTATATAAACTAAATGGTGGGGTGTTCTGAGGATGGAATATTCGTCCGTTTTGTTCGAAAGCAAGCTAAAATTGAGCTACGAACACTCACGGTGTCCTTAAATGTTGGTACATAAACAAAATGGGGGTGTCCTGAGGACGCTGTCTGTATTGTACTCTGGCAAGTTGAATGTGTTCTAAGAACACTCGCGGTGTCCTGAAATGCTCTGATTACTTACCGGTAATCTTCATTACTCCTAGTCCTACTCTTCCTCGTCACAGTACTGACGACCCTCCTCACCCTCCCTGCGGGGAAGGTCCCATGCTCCGGCTTGGTAATATGAAACTGAGTGATGTGGAGGTGGGGGAGGAGTTATAGGAATTTAAAGAAATAGAAGAAGGTCAAGTGTCGGAGGCATGGGCCTCATGAAGTAAGTACTGGGACGAGGAAAAGTGGACTTGGAGGTAATGTTTGCAATTAAACAAAATGGGGGTGTTCTGAGAACGCTGTTCGTATTGTTCGTTGTCAGGTTGAAAGTGTTCTAAGTACCCTCCTTATGTCCGTTGACATTACAATTTCCTATGGGCCTTATCTGACTTTTTGTCCACTAAACAAACGATAAATCAGGCTGCTGTGCGCCGACATTATGTGATAATCCTATCACTTGCCCCATCGACCTGGCTGACCTGCTTTTGTGACGCTAAATCATATCTCCCGCCCCTAAACCTGACATTATCAAAGCATTCATATTCCCCGTCTCTCTCCGTGACGTTACAGGATGCGTAGCCAAACGTGCCCAGTCGTCTCCAGTCCTAGGCGACTTTACACAGAACCCGGAAAACAACACAGATCATCTCACAACACAGAGCGCCACAATTCGGAATGTGAAACTGCGATTTAAAAGCAAACAGTAAGATTGTACATTTCGTAAAGTACTTTTATTTGACATCAATTGTTTAGAGAATATTCAGCGATTTGCATGTGTCTTTGCTGCCGATCCGCAAAAGTTCATCTTGAGTCACGCGCTGTTCCTTTGCAGTACACAGGGTGTTGGTTTATGATAAAAGAAGCACTATGGTTGCACTGATAATCGGAAGGCTGTTCCAACAGTGAGGCATTACACCACCATAATGGTTGGTATGTTGCTTCTAGCCGCTAGTACCGCATAAGGGCATATTGGTCCTTGGCGATTGTCCCATAAAATGGTGAGGGTCATGAAGTTGTTTAGAAGTAGCTGCACCTGCCAGTTAAAAAATCCGTCGGCCGGGGTCTGAAAATCGTGGCATTGACAGTAGGGTTGGATGTACCTGTTTTAAAAACATAAATTAGTCTCACGAGCCGATCTTCATTAAAAATATTCATTTTATTTATTAGGGCGTGAAACTATTTGCTAGCGAGGATAGTGCAACGGAGTATGTTAACTTATTCCCACTAACTCACCCTCTCTCCTCTGCCTTTTTCAGAGCCGTCTGAGCGCCGGGGGACCACTTCGGCGGTAATAGTGCGCCGTACTAAACAATATGCCACATTGAACGAACAAGTACAACTTAACCGGGCTTTAACACCACGCTATTGTTATTATATTCCGGTATAAAATAATCTAAAGGGTTACTTACATTATATTGGCATTTTCCATTGTCTACGCATAATGCAGTCCCTAAATACGACTCCGCCTGTGCCAACGATCTTTCTCATAATGATATAATATATAAAAGCGGTTTCGTTTCAGAAATGTCATACTTATCATCTCTTACTTTTTTGCACCCCTCCTTCAAGAGAAGTCTTTTGGCACGATCCCTGTCTGTCAAGGTTAAAAAACAATAGAACCTTACAGTGAATCCAGTTATCCTGCAGTTGTTTTTGGTACCATCTGTAAAAGCTTTTGTATTATGTATTTAGAGTCACTGGTCAATTTCCACTTCTAAATCCTGCTACAGAATCCAAGATTTTAGACCATTATGCAATTCATCCTTTACACTGTAAAGACACTATAGATGATGAACCAGAAACGTAACAAATGCGACAAGCCAAAGGATCTCCAATCAGGATATGGGAAAAAAGTATAGAAGCACGGGCCTTTCCTCTACTCTTTCCTACTGGAAAAGGAGGAAGGTACGATGATAGACCCACACAGATAACAACATCAGAATATCGCTCTTTACAAATGTATTCTGACAACCCCAGATTCAGACAAAACGTGGAATACATATTCCACCTCTTTGAAAGTGAACTAGCAACTCTATGCTACGGAGTTGCACACACATTAAAATGAGGTACCCATTTTCAAAATATGTCAGCAACACAATGATTACAAAAAGTGCAAGAAAAAGATGAGGTTTTATCAAACATGATAAAGCAAACATGCGTGGTACAAAAGAATACTGGTTCCGACGTCACAGAGATTTACACTGATTAATAAGAAACCTTGGTCCACTCACTTGGTTTGTTACATTAAGTTGTGCAGAATATGTATGGGAAGATGTACACGATTGCCTATGCATAGCAAACAAAAACAAAATAAACATAGATATAAAACACCAGGAGAACTCTGCTCTCTAGATCCTGTAAATGTATCAAGATATTTCCATCATCGCTACATTGCTATGCTACACGTTATTCACTTTATTTGTAATAAGACTGTTCCTCCCCTCGGAGAAGTTCAACACTTCTTTGGGAGAAAAGAATACCAAGCCTGAGGAGCACCACACATCCACATGGATTATGGATTAAAGATGCTCCTAACTTTCGTCAAGACAGTGATGCCACTGTGAAATGTCACTTGTGAAATCCCTACACAAACAACACATAGTGACATTCATGCACACATTTTCAATTTCAAAGACACAAATGTGGGAAATATTGTCATCGCAAATTAAAAAAAAGGGAAATACTACACCAAATGCTGCTTTGGTTTCTCTAGACCAGTTTCAGCAACAGTCAAGTAAACAACTTCATGTCCTCAGTCAGACATAGTGTCAAAGGTAAATTACCTAAGAACACATATTACATAAAAAGAACAGAAGAATCAAATTACATCAATGATTACAATGCAATCATTTCCCTGCTATGGAATGCAAACATAGATTTGCAGTACATTGCAGACAATTCCACTGCAGTTGCATGATATGGCACAGCCTACTTAACCAAAGCAGAGAAAACAAAACTTCAGGACCTCTGCAATGACATATCATCTGAAAAAACACTATCATAGGATTTGTACAGCTTAGGCATAAAAATGCTCTCTCATTGAGAATGTGACTGCTATGAAGCTGCAGACTGTTTAACCGGTACTGCCTTGTATGGAAAATCTGACAATATACATTGCTATATGTCTTGTTCCTGCTAAATCTACAAAAAGAGTTCACAATTCATATGAGGACATAGAAACAATAGCCAAAAATTATCCCAACAGCCAAGACATTTTGAAAAACAATGTACTAGACACAACTACCCAACAGGAGTACCACTTTTGAAACCATGTGTCTACCACGTAGCACAACACCTCACATACAAAAATATTATTAAACCAGATGAAACGAAAGGTAGATACAGAGTTGTAAATTGTGATGGCAGCTTAATTAATCCTAGCAAATTGTCATTAAAAAAGCCTCAACATAAAGAAATGTATTACATGTCCCTGCTACAACTTTGTAAACCATGTAGAAAAGAAGAAGAGTTACTGGATACATATGACCCCTATGAAGGTCCTTTCAAAGCAAATGAAAGACCTATAACAGACGTAAACCTTAAACAGTACCAAACAATGTTGCACAATGAACAGCAACACTAAGAAGAACTCCAGGCCCAACTAGAAGTGGACACTCCCGACAGTAGTCAACCTTCTGTAATAGGAAGCCAAGAACCACTTGGACAGCCACTAATAGCAAATGAGGCAGAATTAGCCATGACAGAAGTAAAAAACACCATGTGTCATTATGAAAAAGCTACAGAAGACTTTGCTGTACTGAAATCACAGCTGAACAATGAGCAGCGTAGCATTTTCCAAGAAATAACAAAACAAATTGACCATGATGTGCAACATGAAAATAAAAACTGTACCTGCCAAGACTACAAACCGATACTTCCTTACGTGAGTGGTGAAGCTGGTTCCGGCAAAACATACTTAATCAAAATCATCAGCAAGTTCCTCCAACAATTGACAAACAACAAACTGTCAGCTGTTGTAACTGCCCCCGCAGGTTTACCTTCTTACAACATAGGCGGTGTCACTTTACACCAATTACTACTCCTGCCAGTAGAACACAAAAACAAATTAGACTATTGCAAACTTTCCACAGAAGCTGCAATGGAACTACGTAGAGTTTTCAAACAAATTAAAATGCTGCTAATAGATGAGGTGAGCATGGTCTCCAACCTAATATTGGCTTTGATTCACCTCAGATTACAAGAGGTCCTCAGAACAGACTATGAAGAGCTATTTGGAGGAAAACACATTATTGTTTTTGGAGATCTTCAATTGATACCAGTCAAAGGTGAACCTATTTTTAAAACCTTAAGGCACAAACTGTGCCATAAAACTATTGGCAACATAGAAAATGTCAACCTTTGGCAACATTTCCAATACAGAGAATTAACAGGAAACATGTGCCAGTCTGCACACCTCACATACGCCAACATTTAAAAAAATATTAGAGTTTGTGTACTATCTCAAGAAGCACAATCAATATTAAAATCCTGCCACATTCATGCAATCTTTGGCCGCAACTCATGTGCTACTGATGTCATGGAACAATTAGCACACAAAAATGTCAATTGTATGTCCTGATGCCATCTCTTGCAAGCTGTTCAAAATTCAATGAAACAATGTTGAAAAAAGAAATGCAACCAATATTTTTATTTATTTATTTATTTGTTTTAGTTGCATTACAACTTTTCAAATTTCATTAACATATAAATAACATTAATATACATAACACAATAATTGTCAATCTTACAAGGCTAAAAGATAACACATTCTTACAATACCCGTTATCACATAATTAAAAATAATTCATTTTATACAACTAATCACACTAATTCATACTATTTACAAAATTCCACTTAAATGCTACTTGACTCGACTTTTCCTCTTACAACCAACCAGTTACCTGATAGCCTTATAGATAATACATTACCCGTTTCACCCGTCTAACCCAGGGAGCACAATCTGAAAGAATTGCACTATGGCAATCTGGATTTTCGGGCAGGTACTAGAAAACAGCTCATGCCATCTTTCATCACTCTCCATCGGTCTTTGTACTACCTACATCACAAAGTGCTACACATTCCAGCGCAGATGTTGCAGAGTCTCTCTGTGTTCTTTCACATAACAATATCTACAGTCATTTTGTGCTTGTTCCAACATTTTCCTTTTACAAAGGACATCCCTTGTATACCATAGATTTAACCGAAATCTTAATTATCCCATTCTTACTTTAGGAGAGGGACTTTTTAACAAGTAGTCTGACATCAACCCATATCTTTTTATACCAAATAAGAGGATGTCAAAGTCCTTATATTGGGAACACCTTGTCATATTTGGTACCCAATCAGTAAGATGTACTTTTTCCTTTGCTCTAACAGGCTTTGATAATAATAACTCTACCGTGGTATCAGCCTGGGCTAATTCATTAAATACATGCTTCCTCCACTTTGCAGCGAAGGGATTTACAGATTTCAGCAGGTAATGCACAATCACTTTCAAAATATTATTACTTCCGTTTTCCAGAAGGCATTTGCGTAACAAGGCACACTGTTTCCAGGATACCTGAGCATACATAGATGTCAATCCCAGCTCATAACGCAAAATAGCTATCGGTACAGAATTAGGCAGGCATAGAATCTGTTTCCAATAACTTGACTCTAGTTGATCCCAGTAACACTTTTCTCTTGGTAAAAACCCTTCAATGCCGTACAGCAATATTGGGAGAACCTTCATTTTATAAAATAAAACAACATGCTTCATGGAACACTTCCCATACTTCCCGATCAACAACCGGGATTGTGAAACAAGCTGTTGCATTTTATGCTTTCTTACTAGGTCTTCCGTTTGTTTGCATATTACATTGTTGATAAACACCCCAAGATATTTATACTGGGTTGTAGTCTGTACGCTTTCATTTTGAATTCTCCATGAGAAGATATTACTCATAGTGATTTGCTGTTTTCCACACTTGAGGATTTGGGATTCTTTGCGATGTTAATTTCCAACCGATTAGCTTGTACATAGAGGCCCAACTTGGTCAGCATATTTTAAAGGCCTTGTGGTGTTTGTGACAGTAATACGGCATATAGCAAATAGGCAATGTTTCTGGCCTCCTAGTTTTGGCGGGTCACCAGTACTATTACTGAATTCGAGCCCTAGATCTAAAATGAGAAAATTGAATAGAAAGGCTGCGAGGGAACTCCCTTGCTTTAAACCTTGCTCTGTTTTAATTACAGGAGTTAATTTGCCATCAATAGAAATCCTAACTCTCACTGACATATTTGAGTGAAATAAAATTATCAATGAGAGTAGGCAGTCTGGGCAATCATGTTTCTTCAATTTTTCACACAGCAAATTTATATCCACTGAATCAAATGCAGCTCGGAAATCTATAAAACCCAGATATAGTGGATTATTTCGGTTTATTTGTTGGGCTTGAATCATATTGATCGAAATAATATTCAGGATCATACCTAGCCCAGCCATAAAACCTGCTTGAAAAGGGTCAATCAGCCATTTTTCTTTCACCCAAGTCTGTGGCTGCTTAAGAATGATCTTAGCAAATAGTTTCCTTGGAATGACTAATAGGGAGATGGGTCTATAGCTCGAAGGTGACGCTCTCTCTCCCTTTTTATATATCGGGACTATGATAGCTTGAGTTCAAGACTCGGGCAAGGACTGAGTCACATTCACTGTGGAGAAGATCTTAAACAGAATTGACGTCCAAATATCTGGATTCTCTTTTAGATAGAAGTTGGACAACCCATCAGGACCACTAGCTTTAGAGTTACTTGCAGATTTAATGAGGTTTAAAATTTCCGACCATTCAAATTCTAAACGGAAAGGAGGAAGTGATTTCATAATATCTATTGATATCTCTCCCTTTACCGGAGCATACAACATGCTAAAATGATCAACCCATAGTTGTGACGAAACCGCTGTCGATTGTCTAACTAGCTGTGGGGAAGAGATGGATTGATTTATCATATCCCACATCCTCACGATATTCTTGCTGGCTAGCATTTTTTAACATACTAGATCCGTCCTCTGGTAACATGGAAGCTTGGTGCGACTTTATCCAATTTCTGTAGCGCATTTTAAGAGTTTTCGTTAATTTCTGACATTGAGGGGAGAGCGCATTTCTCAAATGCCTAAGATCAGCTCTGAGTTGTGCTCTATGAACCTTGATTTCAGGGTCAAAGTAGTGTAGATGGACGCGCTTCGGGGCTACATTAGCTCTATGCTGTTTTATAACTTGAATAGCGTTGGTGTATAGATATTTCGACTTCCATGACCATGAGTCAGGCTGCTCAAACATATATCTCAGCTTGCTGTCTAATTGCACCAACTCTGAATCTGCCCATCAAAGGCGATTCCCCCTCATATTCACCACACTAGTACACTGCATTAGATCTATATTTCGTGATTCCGCTCTACTCATCCTCCATTCAGTAGTCAACATATTATGGTCACTTACATTTGTTCTTAATACAGAGAACCCTTATGCCATGTCTCAACTGGTGGTAAATCTGGGGCTAACGCCCATTAAGCATAAACAACCCCCTCACTATAACTAGGGTATCCCATCTCCAATATCTCATTTGCTTTTTACACTCAGGGAGGTCCAAACATCTCAAATTTAGATCATCTGCCAATTTTAAAGCACTAACGCTAGGGTCAGCTGCGACTAGATCTAACAAGACATTTAGGTCAAGAAAAAATGTGTCATCAGACATGGCAATAGGGTTCCAGTAAATCTTTAGCACAGCCACCTCAGTTTTCTCAAATTTCGCTTTTGCTAAAAGCATGTATTTATTCGGGGTGGCCCAAAATCGCGAGGTTAGACCTCTACCCATTTTTACTGCTATTAGTGGACCAGAACTCGGCCGTCCACTAGATGAATTAATGGCAGCATTTGTATGAATTTCATGATTTTCCCAAAGTGGTGTTTCCGAAAGCCACGTCTCCTGTAGAAGTACTATGTCCCAATTATTTAGATTACTTTGATCATTATTAATCAAATGTTTAAACCCGCGTGTGTTCCAACCCACAAGGGATATCTTTCCTTCTATTCTTTGTTAATTCTGCGTACAATGGTTATTACATACGCATGTAGTATTATTAGGAATATTTTTAGTACCAATCATAGCCTGAACAGGAGGTTGGCTTTCAAATCTTACACTTTGATTTTTCATGGGTATGTCAGGTTTCTCCGATGTTTCCAACATTAAACTGAACCCCAATTTGGCAAGCTCTTCTTTATTCTGCCAAATTAAATTTTGGACAACTCTAGAGTTAATCCAAAGGCTTACCGAGTTCAGAGACCCTTTTTTTACAAACTCCACCAATGCAAAATCCGAAGACACAATATCCTCCAATTTTGGAATCTCTGAAATTATAGCCCCTACAGCTGTGTTATTTAGGTCATATTGTATGGGCGGAGGGGGCTTGCAAGCTAAAACCAAGGAATACGGTGCAGGAAGTTTCCTAGTCACCCTCTTTACCATCTTCTCAGTCCCATTGGGCAGATTTGTATTGGGAGTTGATTGCTTTGATGGCAGGTTCATAGCTATCGCCTTACCTACGGCATTTTCAATCAAAGCAATAATGGAGTTTGAGAAATTTTTCTGAGACCCTTCACAGATATCAGGTGGAGTAGGGTCTGTTATGTTCAAGGCCTTAGGCATAGCAACAGGAGGTACACCCAGCCATTGTTTCTCTCTTTCTACCCCAGCATAACTGCTCGGTAACTCCCTGATTCCACAACTTCTTTCTGAAGTAGCTTCCCCACCTAGCACCTTTTTTTTTAAACAATGGAGCATTCTGATTGAACAGGGTTAGCCACCTTTTCAGTGCTATCAGATGCAACCGGAGGGATCGCCACAGGGTTATAAGTCTCAGACATGTAAGCATCAACGGCTTTCCTTATTTCAGCTCTTTGAGCTATTAGTTGAGCATCATTTTTCACCTTAGCCTGAGTAAGTGAGGGCTTATATGTTTCTTTGAAGCTTTGTTGCTCTTGACCTGGTTCATTCTCTCGCTCAACGTTCTCAACGTCCAGTATTTCTACCAGCTCATCTAATGGTGAATAGTCCATTGCCTGAACTGGGATAAACTTAAGAGTATCTAGTCTTTTGGACTGCGCAAGTAGCTGATATTTTTCTTTAATTGCTTGCGAAGTGGTTAAAGTATTTTGTTTGGGCAAGGAGATGGGTTTTTTAAAAAGTGTTTCACTGACGCCTTACCACTACTCTTTAAGGCTGGTTGATTTTTGGGTAGCTTTTTAGGTGTTTCTTTTAATTTCTTCATATTTTTTTCCCCCGGGGGAACTACTACAGGAGCTTTCTTTTTGACTATTTTGTCACTTGATTTAATTTCGTTTTGCTCCTCAGATTTAGAGGTACCCTCTGAATCTGATATTCGTTCCATAAGTTTATCATAGATGATCTCAGGAAAACAGGGCAATACAGGTGTAATCACCTCAAATGATTTTTCGGGGGGACAGTTCTTACACAATTGGCAAGACCCTACAATGGGTTCCGTTTGGGTGACTACTAGAGCAACGCCTATCTGATTTACATCATTCTTGTCTTGATTGCTTTTAATAGCCTCATCTCTTTCACTTAGCCACTAAGGTATTTTGTCCCATTTTTCATCCAGTGCAGTTAATTTATGTTCGCAAAATCTCAACATTTTAAACAAGGCATGCATTGTTACATTCATAGAGTTTAAGGTTATACTCAACATGTTATTATTCTCTTGGGTACAGGCTAGAGATGTATTTGTGCTATGATTGAGCATCAAGACATGAATTGAAGATGAAGATATATTTATTGGCGAGTGACACACACCACTAGCGAGGGATTCTTCATCCCTTTGCTCACTCTCAGAAAACATTATCGGGGTACTTGAGAGGTTTTCTGACATCAAACTGTTCGAGAACACAGAATCATTTGGTTCTAAATCAATGATTGCTATATCTGGTTTATCTTGGGGATTGTCCTCAAGTGGCTTAGTAAGCGGGCAAGTGGCAGGCAAAGATTTCAGAATAGCAGTATCAGTTAGAGATTTATCAGTAAGAAGAGTCTTATCATTACCAGCCTTCACCTGATCAGTTCCCTCCTCTTCAACAGGGATTGAGGAGCTAGTTTCAGATCGCACATCCGCCGAAGTGGCTGTTTTGGCTCTAAATGCAGAAACTGATCCATTACAAAATTGCCGGATATCAACATTTCCCAATGTCCCATTCATAGAAGGACCTCGTCTCGGGGTAGAACATGCAAGGGAATATGACCTGTTCTTGATCGCCATCAGGTCTTTTTTCTTATGATCGGGGCTTTTTATAGGTAGAACTTTTGGAGCCCTGAGAATCATAAGACCCCTTTTCACACGATGAGGTAATAAGCTTTACAATTACCACCAATCAATTTTTCAGAAAAACTTACCACCTATATCCACGTAGGGTACAACCCTCCCTGATTTTCACCAACAACAAAAATAATGCTTATGTGGGCTCCCGCACCCGCTCTGCGCACCGTGAACAGTAAACAGTACTTTTCAGTACTTGCCGGTCCGTGCGCGGGTGCGCTGGATTATGGGTAAATATAGGAGCAGAACAGTGATGCAGGTGCCAGGGGGCGGAGTCACCATTCAGGGAACACCTTCAATGAAAACAAATGAGGCACTTAAGAATTCATTGTCCACCAGATTTGCAATCAAAGCAGCGCAAAGCTGCGCAAAAAAACATGCAGTCAGCGTTAAAAAGAATACACTGTCACCTAGTCCTTAAAGGGGCCGGTGCAGAACGGTGTTGCAGCCAAAGAAATCCTCCAGGCAGACTTTTGCAGTGCAGTCACAGCGATCCCAGCAGCTGTGTGCAGCACCATGCACTTCGATAGTTCCAGCAACAGTATCTGCAACCAATAATTGAAATTTGCTCCACAGATAAACTGGACGTACATTGTATGACACTACCCATGTGTCAACAAGCCACAACAAGACTAAATACCTTAGAAAATTCTATCTCCAACACAGCTGGTTTGGAGAAAATATTAAAATTATCTTTAAACTGTAGAGTAATGCTTAACGTAACCTTGACGTGGACCAAGGACTCAAACATACCCATGTGACAACAACATTCAATTTGTCAATATTCTCTTTGACAAACTATCAGAAGTTAAAAGGATATGGCGCTCAACAGCCTGCATCCTTCTTTTCAAAGACATATATGTATGCAGAGAACAATTTTCACTAACTCTAGAATACGCAGTTACCATTCACAAATCACATGGTCTGACCCTAGATAAAGCAATTATAGATATTGGTAGCACAGTCTTTAAACCAAAATTGTATACGTAATCTGTGCATGAACATAAGCAAAACTTAAACTTCAAAACTGTGCACAGGTATCTAACTGCCCCAAGATTCTGCAACAAGCAAACAGATAAATAAATACCACTAAAATCCAACAAGAAATATACAGTTAGAATATGCCAACAGGTATCTAATTGCCCCAAAAATCTGCAACAAGCCAACAGATAGATTAGCAAGAAACAAGAAATAAACATTAAAACAATGAAATAAATATATTGTACCACAACATAGAAGTTTTTTTTTTTAATCCAGTATGGATTTTTTTTCCATCATACCCAATGATTTAGAAAACAAACACAGAAACTGAGCAAATTGCACAGTACACTGGTTTGAACTATAGTACTTGTAAAGTACTAAATATGAGGGTAAAAAAATACAGAAATGTCTATTCAGCAATGCAATAACTCATTATGAACTACCTACTCTAATAAATGACCTTTTTTGTATCACACACAAAGATCGAAAAAGTATGTCTGGTCCAATTGCCCATATCATGAAAAAACTTCATACAATGACAAAAAACTCAACCAGTAAGTATAAAATAAATGGACTCACAAACCCTGCTGCATAACACACCCATTCAAGCAAACATATAACCATATAGCACAATCCAAAATGTTTACTTCCATGGGTATCTTATGACGCAGTCCTTGTTACAAACTTTGCAATCTTAACTGCATAGCCTAGTCAAAACTTCACATACAAACTCTACAAATGAAACAGTACACAAAGTGTTGGGTTGTGAATATTTGATGGGTATTTCATTCTATGGGTGTGTTATGCTGCATTGGTTGTGGCCGTAAATTATGGTGCCGTAATTAGCACCAAAGCGGTTTAGCGCCATGGATTTTAACGCCTGCTAAAAGCAGCCGTTAAAATTGGAATCAGGCGTTAAGGGTTAACGACGGCGTTAACCCTTAACGCCTGAGTTGTAATGAGGCCCTATCACTGTACTGCACCACTGAATGATGGTACATTCTATTGATCTGCAAAGACTGTACAGTACTTGATCGTTTTAAACTAACATGATAGAAGATTCCTTTTGGGAATCAGTCCTTTTGAACACAAGATGAGGGAGGCGATTCTTGGAAAGTGCATTGATGAAACTGTAGACCTACCATGTAGGTTTTCTCAGCTCATGTGTTTCTTTCCTTTTTTTTTTTAAATGATATCCATTTTCAGACAACATGTAGCAAGAACAATATACCATTTTACCCAGACTGGGAAGGCACAGAAGGCAACCTCTAGTTCTGGCTGCTTATAGTATGAGGTGAATTGGGGTTGCCCTTTTCATCATCCATCCTTCACTTTGGATGCCCAGGCGAGAGACACCCTTGATCTAAGAGTTAAACAAAGGAAGGGTCGGGTCTAGGCTGGTAGGTAAGGCTTAGGGCTGCTTAAGTAGGGAAAAGGATGGAAAAACCAAAAGGCACAAAATATTAACAGTGATTGACTGGTGGGTGGGCGCAGGTACCGTGACCAAAACTCACTTGCACCTGTTCATCAACTGGAAAAGACCATAGGCTAAAGGGCTGCTTAAGTAGGGAAATGGGCAACAAAACAAGAAGGCATCAAAACATCAGCAGTGAATGACAGGCGGGTGGCCAAGAACCATTTCATCTGCTCACCAACACAGGTATCAAAACAAACACCAAAGCGTACACTCTCTCTCAGGGCCTTAATTGTTTTGCTTTGGATGAGCCCAATATTTTCTAGTCTAAACTCTACAGAATTTTAAAATGTTACGGGACTTTGAACCTCCCATACTTGGGGTGGTATGGATTATCCTCAAACTAGTTCAACCAGTGCTACATTTGGGAGACACTCCCCTCCTTATCTCTCCACTCCTTCTGGCAGTATTTCAACAATATATTAAAAACGAACCAAAAAGGACACTATATGTATATTTGCCTTTTGCAATATATAAAACAACTCAATCATAGCTAGAGGAAGCAATGTAAGTGGTTGGCCGCTATGCAGGAGCATGCCATCGCTGCAGTCTCCAAAAATCACTCCCAAGCCGTGGAACTGTCAGGGTTCCCTCTGTCACCCATAAGCAGCCAAGTGATTACTTCTGGGAGAGCATCCCAATTATAAGGGCATACTTTTGTTAACTTGAAATCAGTGAGCGCGACTAAGCAGGTGATGTAGAAGCTCAGTGGGAGTTTTAGGGAAGCAAGGCATTTTCCTCAGGTCAAGCAGAACATCCACATGCTCACATCCATGAAGTGACACTTATCAAATGAGTATTTATGGCTTGTGGTTTATCAACATTTTACTTTTAGGACTTCCTCAGCAGTCTTTCAGCTTGGAGCACTATCACAGACATATTTCAGATACATCAATCTGTCGTCATTCTCATGGTCCCAAAATGCTCTTTTATTTGATGCAAATAGCCAAGAAACAACATTTCTTCTGTTTGTCCTCTTCCCCTTTCACACAGGTGATGTATTTACAGAATGAGAGGGATTTACTCTGATTGAATTGTTTATATACTATATACTATATACTAAGGGACAGCATGATCCATTTAAAGACCACAGCTATATCTATTTACAATATGAATACTGGATGCGAACACTACAATTTGAGCCCATGCTTAGTGACCCAAAGTGCATGTTTGCAGGGTCTCATGGTGTATTGTTTTGGCAATAAGGTATCCTCTTTGGGCCCTTTCCTTCGCTAAATAGTTATTGCTCAACATTCTGGCCATGACTCCATGTTATAGCACCACCTTCATTTTGCACTCCATTTAATGCACACGCTAGAGGTGTTATTGCAAGATTAGAAATGTGGTCTGTCGTTATCCTGTAGCATGGAGGCTACACAAGCAGCATTTTAGAATTAAATAAAACGTAAACTGTTATAAGGCTTGACATTGGGTTTCACATCCTGCAATTATAAGTGGCTAATGTACGAAATGCTTTAATCAATCGAAAAAATATATCTACTGTACATCAACATAAAAGTGAGAACAAAATAAAGAATATACACAGTTCTCAAAATACACGATGAACCTACTCCCTTGGTTGTTTTTATTTTTTTTTACCAGTAATTGCTCTGAATGCTGGATATCCAGCAGTGTTTTTTTCATTACAAAACAGAGTTGTCCTTCTTCAATTCACTTTACAGGATCAGCCCATTTATTTCCAGCTGATAATGCTAGATAATTTCAGAACATAGCCTCTCCTAATGTGGTTATAGCACAGTTCCCCAGCTTATAATATAACTAAGGAAAGTCCCCTTTGCACTACACATTGCAGGGTAATAATGGAGAGACTGACAGTAACGATTTTTGATAGAGAACCCTGACATTTCAAGGTGCTGCATGCAGCAATAGGCAGCTGGGCCATGAGCAATACGTGTTTGACATATTGTTTTTTGTACAGTACAGAGGCTTGTCTCCGTTAGGATCATTGAAATGAAGAGACATGTGTTTCTCCGTGTTTTTTTATTTAAACCCGGTTCTGCTTACCACTGGGTGAAGTAATTTCCAATGTCCTCGTAAATATAATGTTTACACCCATCTGCTGACAATCTGCCCCCCTGTTCAGCTTTGAATGCAGCTATTGCCATCAGACATTGGTCCTTGTTATAAGTATGTCATTCCGGTAACAATGGTGCCGGTAAGCTACCGGCAACGTTGTTACCGGACCGGTATACTCCCAGTTCTGCGAGCGGGTGCCTTTCAGCCCACCAGGTCTGACACCACCCTCTTGAAGACCTTGACGGATGCAGTAGTACGGTTGCACACAGTGCCAGTGCCTCCGTCCTCCCCATTCCCATTGTGTCCAATGGGACGGGAATGGGAATGGGAATGGGGAGTAATTTTTCCTGGCGCTCAGCAATAGGGAATTACCGCGACCGCCGGGGCTGTAATGCGCAGGTAAATCCCGATTGCCGGGCTCTGAAAAAAAAAATGACTCTGGCGGCAGCCGTGCTGTTTTTACTGGCATGGCTACCGCTAGAGTCATAATGAGGCCCATTAAATCAAACACTTCCCCCCTTTACTCTCTTTTTATGATATGATAGGTTATTTATAACGCACTTAATACCCAGAGGTTTTTAAGCACGGACCCGGGGATCGAACCTGTGTTGCTCTGTATCGTCTTGCTTCCAAGGCGAGCATGTTACCCCTGAGCTATCCTTCCAAGACTTCTTGTCGCTCTTTCGATTGTTTTTCTGTTCAACTCTATTCCACTCCTGCATCTTTTATCTTCTCAGCATTGCCCAAAGATACTTTCTACCATCGACAATGGTTTTGTTTAACCTGGCATGGATACAATGCTCCACTATCTGGACAAAACTCAGCTCTCAAAATATCTGTACAATCAGTATCCATCCTGTACTTACATGCAATTAGCACACATGTCCATCACCTTTATGGGGATGTGGGGGTTGGGGGCCTACATTTTAGCATGCCATTTGTGATTGAGCCTGACAGCTTGATCTGAACCCAGTTTCCTGCCTTGAACTGGGAGTGCAAAATTGGCTTTGTAATCAGAGTTGTATTAATCTTAATCCTACTTCTAGCCCCTAGGGACTTGACACTTGTGGTTGCTCTCAAGGCACTCCTGGCAAACAGTAGATTGTCACTGAGCACACAGTTTCCTTTTGGCCTTTCTTCCACACATGAACAAAACTGGATTGATTCTGGTTGTCACCAAAAGGGTGATTCTGTGAGCCTTACTTGTACTGAACACAGGAAATTGTTGTTCTCAGTCACAGTCGACAGAACGCATTCCTTCAAAATTCTGCTGTATCTCTCCACCCGATGGTTAGACTGGGGGAGATAAAAGGAGCTCTTGTAGTGTTCAATTGCGCAAGACTGGAGAAATATTTACATATGCCAGGATACAAATGGGGCATCTGCCCAACGTATTATGATGTGGGGAAGCTCTGGAAACATACATACCTTGGTAAGGAACTTAACTACTGATAAGGTCGTTCGGTAGACTGTTAAAAAAAAGCCCCCACATTCTGAAAAACAGTCTTCTATGACTGATGCATAGTGCACATTATGATTTAATGTCTGGTTGGGCTTTACAAATTCTTTGCCCAAGTGCTCTGTGATAGGGACATGAATGTGATCCTGTCAGGGGGGCAAGGACCACCTCAACCTGGGTAGAGGGTTTTACAGGGCTATACAAGAACCAGACATACCCAGAGGTGGTGTCAGAGATACTATAGGGCCCACCGTCCCTAGATCATGGAATGTGTAGAATTGTGTTTGTCCATTGGCCCAGCTTTCTCTGTCTGTGTGCATAGCAGCCTGCTCAGGCCTGGCCGGGTATCTCTCTTTAATCTTTTAGATCACACCAGAGAGTTTGGCCGATTATATCGACCAAGAATATCATTAAAATACCACAGACAGCAGCTACCAACATGCACCACACTCCACCAGTGGAATGGCTAGTGCCCCAAAAGCAGCACCTTCCAGAGACCAGCAGCTAAAACAGGGTCTGTACTAGAGGGAACGAAATATTGGTTGCCCTGATGAAAATGAACTGTACCGGAGCAGACCGGAGTGTCTAATGGAACTTTGCAGATGGGAAGGGGATAGCTACATAAACCCAGGGGAGTCTGTCTGCAGAGAGAGGTGTTTGGGCAATGTTGGTGGAGGTGGAACTGTACTAAGGAGCAAGAGACCATAGTGGAGTGAAGGTAAGGTTTTAGGATTGAGAGACAGGTACCAAGTTTGGTGTGTGTGTGTATGTGTGTGTGTGTGTGTGTATGTGTGTGTGTAGGTGTGTGTGTCTGTGTCTGTGTGTTTGAACGAGTAAGTGAGTGAAAGTAAGAAAGAAGGAGAGGAGGGGTAAGATCTATACGGAGAAGAGTACAAGAGGCTGGAGGAGTGAGTGATGAGATATGATAAGGAGGAAAGTAGAGAAGGGAGATTTATAGGAGTACAATCAGGAGAGAGGAGTGGAGTAGAGACGGGACTTATAATAATATCAGTATGGATAAGAAGAGTGGAGAGAAAAGGAGAGAGAAGGCGTGAAACCCAGAGGCTGAGTAGAAAGAAGGAGTTGAGGTCAGAGTGAGAATAAGCAATGAATGTTCATCAACAGAGAAGAAGGGTATGACAAGATGATCAAACAAACCTGCTTGGGTCACCTAGAATGACTCAGAGGGAGAGCTAGATATAAGACTATGGCCTTCAGGCTTCTAAAGAGCAGGGTAAGCTTACAACGTATGAGAAGCTTGACTATAGTGAACAAATACTTCATTAAACCGTTTGGGAGTATAGAGCCTGGTTTAGCATAAGGATGGATCTAGGCATGCTGCTCTCTCTCACATGACCAAACAACCCAGATATAACGTATCACAATCATGATTTCCTGATCATCTTCCATGCTACTCTCCCATTCATTATGAAACATGCCACATTTACGACCCCAAGAATGTCTACCATGTCAATCATAAAAAAAATCGTCCTTGACCCATCCATGCTGCAAAAGGAGGGGTGTGCCCTCCATGGGGCGCACTGCATCTTTTATGAACTATGTTATTTCATATAATATGGCCCCTCACCAAAACCTGTTTACCCATTTGTTGACTTAAAGAATATCAATATAGTATATATGTGTGTGTGAAATAGTTTTTGTGTAACCATTAGAGATATATATATATAATATATATATATATATATATATATATATATATATATATATATATATATATATATATATATATATATATATATATATATTCAGTAAAACAACTTTGTTAAAGGGATGTTATGGTTAAGTTGCGCTACTAAAAACCTATGAAATTCAGAAAAAAACTTTGTTAAAGGGACGTTATGGTTAAATTGTGCTACTAAAAACCTATGAAATTCAGTGAAAAAACTTTGTTAAAAGGGACGTTATGGTTAAGTTGCGCTACTAAAAACCTATCAAATTCAGTGAAAAAACTTTGTTAAAAGGGACGTTATGGTTAAGTTGCGCTACTAAAAACCTATCAAATTCAGTAAAAAAGTAAGTAGATTGTTATCATAATATTTGAATTATTACTCAAACACACTCTAATGTTAATTCATGCTACTTCTGTGCCTAAAAATAGAGATTCTGCACCATTCTGACCAAAAATCCTCCCGTCTTAAACAGTGATTTACTGGCAGAATGGCCCACAAATTTTATTAAATTATTTTTCGCCACACAAATTACCCAACTCAGCCACTAGAATTGAGATGTTGTAGAAGAAACAACTGTTTTAATTGTATAGCTTTAGATATACTATTTATACTTCTCCACACCACTGGCTTACTTTTTTCTGTCATCTGAACCCCAGTTTATTAACACATTAATTCAAGAATACCCATCCCCAGCAGTTGTACTTCCCAATGCACAATCACACACCATTACACACCATTACACACATCTTTATCATCTCACTCAAACACTCATGCACACAACAGACATGCATTGCAGAACACCCCAACCCATACCTTCTGTATTTTTTTCAACAGACCCTATAGTATGCCTACCAAAAAGCAACTCCGTAGAAAGGAACGCAGTAGTAGAGCAAATGAAAAGAAAAGTCTCCAACATAAACATCCATCTACAGCAGAATTTGTAAAAAAAAGTTGACACACAACAGCTAATACAGTCATGTAGTGAAACAGAAGAAGTTTCTAGTACAAAAACTTTGCCTCCTCTATCAAAAAGTAAAACAACACAAAAAACAATTAACAGAAAATCAACTATCACTACAAATAAAACTTCTTCTATAAATCTTGATATAGTACAAAGTAAGCATACCAAGAAAAGTATTTTAGCCAAAATGTTCCATCACAAAGTCCTTCAAAATCTTATAAAAACAGGAGAGAAACCAGGTTCAACACTTCAAACCTATCGTAGGAAAGTAATCTTAGAAGCGTTGATAGACAGTGCACTTCTTCTCAAAAGAAAGTTATTTATTTTAGTGTTAAACAGAATGAAACCACTAACAAAACTAATAACTAAATTACAAAAAAGACTTCTCAATAAACGAAATGTCAACAGAAATAACTTCTTAAATATCTGTGGAGGGAATGGAGTCACACTACAAGCTCAGAACAATACTTTAATGAAGAAGCCTACAAACAAAAGCAAACAAATACAATTGCCATGCAAGGTTATGAAAAAGTTAATAATACCATAATGGAACAAGAAGTACTCCTTACAAAAATATGCCCTGAAAACGTAGATTTACCCCTCCATTCAACTGAATCAGAACATCTAGTGTACAAATGGCCATGCACGTCAATGTGTAACATTCCCAAAAAAAATGTCAAGTCTTTACGCCAATTCCTCAATCAATATGTGAAAAGCAAAGACAAAATCAAAATTAAACTACTGCAAAATATGGATGCTTGTCCAGTACGCAAGTACACAGGAATACAAGGACATTCATTGGCCTGCATTACAGAACATACTTGCAAAAAAAGGATATCAACACATCATGCAAGTATAAGAAATCTAGTTTATAAACTGTACTATGCTAAAAGTGCTGCTTTAGCACTAGCCAATTTAAATAACATTCTTCTACATGGTACAGCAAAAGACCTACTAGAAGAAATCAACTATATCCAGACAAAATATTTTGGAAGTGAAACCCACTTACAAGATGAATTAGCTGTAAACCAACTTCGAAACAAATCTGCACATGGCAACCTTTCACTACACACATACAAAAAAGAAATACTAAAATGTGAAAGTACTTCAGCTGAAGTACCAAACCACGTGTGTGTATGTTGCAGCAGAACTTTTTATAAAAGTAACACAAAAACTGTAGACCTATCATACAAAATAGAAGACAATGAAGATTCTAAATGGTTTGAATTAGCTCTCTACCTTATAGCAGAAAATACATATGAAATAACCGACCCCATAATACTTTGCAGTTACTGCACTACAAAACTTGACAACAACCAAACTCCTTCACGTGCTATCACAAATAACTTGGAATTATATCTACAACCAAAACCCCTTCAACAACTTAATTTATATGAGAGCATCATAATTCAACCAGTGCACCCATTTCAAGCAATAATATGCCTTCAACCAAAAACTGCAAAATTACCTCCCTCTGAATTAGTAAAAGGTATTTGTGGAAAAGTAGTGTATTTACCATTAGATCTAAAAGAATATGTGCACACTCTAGGAGTGCAACGTCCAATGCAGCAATCTTTAATTATCTTGATAAATGGAGTACCTACAAAAGACAAAACAAATTGGCAACAACTCGTAGATTTACATAAAGTTAGAGAAGCCCTGCAATTTCTTAAAGAGAATAATGAATTTTACAAAGAAATT
The DNA here is from genome assembly GCF_040938575.1 of Ambystoma mexicanum. Lineage (NCBI taxonomy): Eukaryota > Metazoa > Chordata > Amphibia > Caudata > Ambystomatidae > Ambystoma > Ambystoma mexicanum. Next base: position 571,422,912 of record NC_090933.1, on the reverse strand, counting down.
AATATGGAAGAAAACTTGAAATATACAACTGAAATAATTCAAGAAACACAAGAAGCTAGTCAATTTGAGCTCCTAGATCCTGGAACAATATCAAACACTTTAGACCATTATACAATTCATCCATTGCACTCTAATGACACCATAGAAGATGCACTGGAAACGTACCAAATGCGTCAAACAAAAGGATCACCAATCAGCATATGGGAAAAAAGTATAGAAGCACATGCTTTTCCTCTACTCTTTCCTACTGACAAAGGAGGAAGATATGATGATAGACCTATTCAAATATCAGCATCAGAATATCGCTCATTACAAATGTATTCTGAAGATCCCAGATTTCGACAAAATGTGGAACACATATTCCACCTACTCTTTGAAAGTGAACTAGCAACTTTATGTTACGGAGTTGCACACATATTAAAATCAGGATCACACTTTCAAAATATGACAGCTACAAAATTATTACAAAAAGTTCAACAAAAAGATGAGGCTTTACAAGCATATTTTACAAATCTATTAGCAAATATGCGTGGTACTAAAGAGTACTACTTTCGACGTCATGGAGATGTATGTTGTATGATCAGAAACCTTGGCCCACCCACTTGCTTTGTTACATTAAGTTGTGCAGAATATGCATGGGAAGATTTACATGCTTTCCTACGCATATCAAACAAAAACAAAACAAACATAGATACTAACACCTGGAGAACTTTGTTCTTTGGATCCTGTTAATGTTTCAAGATATTTTCACCATCGCTTCATTGCTATGCTACCTTTTATTTGTAATAAAACTGTTCCTCCCCTTGGAGAAGTGCAACACTTCTTTTGGAGAAAAGAATACCAAGCCAGAGGAGCACCACATGTCCACATGTTTTATGGATTAAAGATGCTCCTAAATTTGGTCAAGACAGTGATGCCACTGTTTCACAGTTCATTGAAAAATATGTCACTTGTGAAATTCCATCAGAATCCGCAAATAGTGATCTTCATGCAGAAATTTTACAATTCCAAAGACACAAATTTGGCAAATATTGTTGTCGCAAATACAAAAAAAATGGGAAATACTACACCAAATGCCGATTTGGTTTCCCTAGACCAGTTACAAATACAGGTCAAGTGAACAATCTCATGTCTTCAGTTAGACATAGTGTTAAAGGTAAGGTACAATATATCAATGATTACAATGCAATCATTGCCCACTTATGGAATGCAAACATAGACGTGCAGTACATTGCAGACAATTCTACTGCAGTTGCACGATATGTCACATCATACTTAACCAAATCAGAAAAGACAGAGCTCCAAGACCTCTGGAATGACCTGTCATCAGATAAAACAGTGTCTCAGAAATGATACAGCTTGGGCATAAAAATGCTGTCCCATAGAGAATGTGGATCCTATGAAGCAGCTGATCGATTAACTGGTACTGCATTGTATGGTAAATCTGCAAATATAGTATGGCTAAGTCTTGGTCCAGCTAAATCTAAAACAATAGTTCTAAAATCATACGAAGATAGAGAAACAATAGCCAAACAAGATCCCAACAGCCAAGACATTTTAAAAAACAATTAATTGGACACATACTACCCAAACAGGAGTACCACTTTGGAAACCATGAGCCTATACCACATAGCCCAAAACTACACATACAAAAATAATATAAAACCTGATGAACAAAACCGTAAATACAAAGTGACAAACTGTGAAGGCAGCTTAGTAAAACTCGCCAAACCAAATTTAATTAATCATATCAAATTGTCATTAAGACTCCTCAACATAAAGAAGTATATTACATGTCCCTGCTACAACTCTTTAAACCATGGAGAAAAGAAGAAATACTAGATAACTATGACTCATATGAAGACGCTTTCAATGCAAATGAAAGCAGTATAACTGATGTAAACTTTGCACAGTACAAAACAATGTTGCACAATGAACAGCAACACGAAGAAGAACTCCAGGCCCAACTAGATAAGGACACTCCTGACAGTAGTCAACCTTCTATCACAGGAAGCCAAGAACCACTGGGAGACCCACTAATAACAAATGAGGCAGTAATAGCTATGATAGAAGTAGAAAACACCATGTGTCAGTATGAAGAAAAAGAAGACTTAACTAAACTACAATCAAAGCTAAACAATGAGCAACGTAGCATTTTTCAAGAAGTAACAAAAGAAATTGGCCATGGTGTACAACATGAAAACAAAGAATGCATCTGTCAAAATTACAAACCTATACTATTGTATGTCAGTGGTGAAGCTGGTTCTGGCAAAACATTCCTAATCAAAATCATCAGTAAGTTCCTTCAACAATTCACAAACAACAAACTGTCAGCTGTTGTCACTGCCCCCACAGGTTTAGCTGCCTACAACATAGGTGGTGTAACTTTACACCGATCACTATTCCTGCCAGTAGAACACCAAAACAAATTAGATAATTACAAACTTTCTGCAGAAGCTGCAATGGAACTACGCAGAGTATTGAAACAAATGAAAATGCTACTAATAGATGAAGTGAGCATGGTGTCCAACCTAATGTTGGCTTTGATTCACCTCAGATTACAAGAAGTACTCAAAACAAACTATGAAGAGCTCTTTGCAGGAAAACACATTATTGTTTTCGGAGATCTTCTTCAATTGACACCAGTAAAAGGTGAGCCTATTTTTAAAACATTAGGACACAAACTCTGCCGTAAAACTGTTGGCAGCATTGGAAATGTCAACCTTTGGCAACATTTCCAATACAGAGAATTAACAGAAAACATGCGCCAATCTGCAGATCTCACTAATGCCAAAATCTTAAAAAGTATGAGAGTTGGTATACTTTCTAAAGAAGCAGAAGCAATATTGAAAATCCGGCACGTTCATGCACTTTATGGTGATAATGCAGGTGCTACAGATGTTATGGAACAATTAGCCCACAAAAATGTCAATTGTATGGCCTTAATGCCAACTCTTGCAAGCTGTTTCAAATTCAATGAAATAATGTTAAGTAAAGAAATGCAACCAATAATGGAAATTAGCGCCACAAACAAACTAGATGTACATGGAATGACACTACCCATGTGTGACCAAGCCACAACAAGACTGACAGGCCAATTCATGGAATTAAAGTGCGCCGAAAATTTCGGCGCAAGCGTGCGAAAACGTGCGAAAACGTGCGATTCACAGTGAAAGAGCGAAAATCGCAGTGCAAGTGCAATTATCGCACAGAAAACAGCGCACATCTATTCATGGAAGTCCGTGCACGCGCAAAATGTGGGATGTGTGCTGAAAAAGTGCGCGGCGCACGCTGGCGCACAGGTCATCGAACGCTGTGCGATTTGGCCACAGTGAATTCGCACATAGCGCGGCGCACATAACAAAAGTAGGCGTAACACGGGGCGTTACACGCAGAATGGGGAACAACTCGTGAAAATGTGGGCATCACGGGGGAAGTACAGGAGGCAAGTGCGCGGAACGCCCACACGCTCGCCTATAACACGTATTCATGGAATGGAATAGGGAAAAACAGCGCACGGCCAAAGACGCGCACAGGCCCATACATGTCCGCCACATGAAAGCAGGCGGTAGCGTCCCTGCGCAGGCAAAAAATGTGCACCAAAGTTCTACACGCGCGAGAAGCTCCACACGCGACCGGGCCTGGGGGAGCGTGTGCGTGTATTTCAGGGGTGCGCGAGAAGTTCCACGCGCGATCGGGCCTGGGGGAGCGTGTGCATGTATTTCAGGGGTGCGCGAGAAGTTCCACACGCGATTGGTCTGTGCGCGTGTATTTCAGGGGTGCGCGAGAAGTTCCACACGCGATTGGCCTGTGCGCGTGTATTTCAGAGGTGCGCGAGAAGTTTCACACGCGATTGGCCTGGGCGCGTGTATTTCAGAGGTGCGCGAGAAGTTTCAAACGCGATCGCGCCTGGGGGAGCGTGTGCGTGTATTTCAGGGGTGCGCGAGAAGTTCCACACGCGATCGGGCCTGGGGAAGCGTGTGCGTGTATTTCAGAGGTGTGCGAGAAGTTCCACACGCGATCAGGCCTGGGGGAGCGTGTGCGTGTATTTCAGAGGTGCGCGAGAAGTTCCACACGCGATCTGGCCTGGGAGAGCGTGTGCGTGTATATCAGGGGTGCGCGAGAAGTTTCACACGCGATTGGCCTGGGCGTGTGTATTTCAGAGGTGCGCGAGAAGTTCCACACGCGATTGGCCTGGGCGCGTGTATTTCAGGGGCTCGCGGGTGTTTTTACACGCGATCGGGCCTGGGGGAGCGGGGTACGTGTATTTCAGGGGCTCGCGGGTGGTTTTACACGCGATCGGGCCTGGGGGAGCGGGGTACGTGTATTTCAGGGGCTCGCGGTCGGTTTTACACGCGATCGGTCCTGTGGGAGCAGGGTACCACTCACCGTCTGCCTTGCGTGTAGAAGAACGCGTAGCCAACACCCACCCGCTGTGAAGTAATAGCGTGTGAACCCCAACGCCTGCAAAACACATGCACCGCACCCCACGAAAAGCAACGCCCGTGCGCGATACGTCACAGACACGCATACGCGCTAAGGGCCTTTGGTCCAATGGAATCGCGTATGCGTGCTGACTCGCTTACTCGCTAAGGGCCTTTCCTCGATTTACACGCTGACGTGCAGAATTTTCACATGCCAAATCACTCCGTATCAAGCTGGCCACGCGTAAGCACATGGAAGACCACGCTCCTGCCCAAAAGGCCAAATTACTGCCCCCCAGAGCCCAGAGCAGCCTCCCACGAGCCATCTGCTACTGCCTGCCTGCCTGCTGCCACCGTGCCCTGCCATTTGGTGCCTGCACATCAGCCATCTGCAGGGGTCCAGTTGCTGTGTCCACCCCTGCTGGAACAGAACACTCCTGACTGGGATACCATCGCTCCACAGCCCAGCCCCAGGACCCAGTTGCCCACCCACACCTGCCTCGGGGGTCACCATGTCGGGGCAAACACCAAACGAGACCACTGGCGACCCCCAGCCAGAGGGGCAGAGGGCCACCAGCTTCAGTCAGAAGGAAGTTGGTGTCCTGGTGGAGCTTGTCCTGGGGCATTATGATGCCCTCTTCGGATCACCACGCGCCGACAAGGAAGGACGAGACAGGTTCTGGGACGACTTTGAGGTTGCCATCAACGCGGAGGGGGTGGCAACCCGCAACATCAAGCAAGTCAAGAAGCGCTGGGAGGACTTCAGGTCCAGGACCTTCATAAAGGCCCGGCGCCTCGTGAAGGGGGTACCATGAGTACCATCCAGCTGAGGGTCCTGGAACGCGTGCGCCCAGCGCTCCATGCCCAGACCCTTGAGAGGGAGACCCGTCTGGAGTCGAGCGGTAAGTGGCCAAGCATTGCTGTGTGAGACGGGGCATGTTGCAGTGTGCTGGTTGTCTGATACTTGCCTGTATGTGTGACATACGCCATGTACACGTGTGTGTGTGCAGGGACATCATGGTCATGCATGTGAGACCAGTAATGTGTGAAGCACACGGTTGGAGTATGTGTTTAAATGCAACATGGGGAGCCCTATGCGGAATGGACACATGAGAGCATGCCAGTCTCTGTTCCTGGACATGGGTGGGGGTGAGGGATATGTGCTGATGCCATGTACATGTATGGTGTCCATGTCTGTGTTTCTGGCCTGCGTGTCTGTGACTTGTGAATGCCATGGATGCATGACACATGTCTGTGACAATGTTCAGAATCACTGATGCAGCCTAGTTATCCTTGCATCCACTTTGTCTGGGGTGTACAAGTCCAGATGGATGAAAGTACGTTGAAGTGTGTGCATGTGATAGGCATGACCCATGATGCATGTGAGTCCAAAATCAACATCGTATGCTTCAAGACTCCCTTGGACATGTTTGCTTATGTCCACAGCATGCGCCATGCATGTTACTGCATGTGTTTTGCCTGCACTGACCCATGTGTTGTGGAGGGACACGATGGAAGTGATCTTTGACAGTGCCACTCATCTGCTGTTGCTTCCTGTCTAGGGGACCATTGTACAGTACCCTGATGCTTGTGTTCTATGTCTCCCTCTACACAGCGCAAAGTGAAGAAGAGGGCGGAGACGGCGCTGTGGAGCTAAGCAGCGGGGATGCCCCCACGGCTGCTGCGGAAGGATTGGGTGAGCCCCCACAGGGGCTTGCAACAGCAGAAGATGGTGTGGAGCCATCCAGGTTGGTGGTTTCCACAGAGGAGGAGGAGGCCGCTACTGAGCCGCACATGGGGCCTGGTGGGGGCATCCCTGCTGATGCAAGTGGTGCAGTCCAGGGGCAGGGACAGGAGGCAGCACAGGTCGACGTGGAAGGACATGCCTGTGCATGTCACTGTCCCTGACACTGTGACTGCACCACCATGCACCAGCAGGGATGCCCCATCCCAGGCCCGTCTGCAGGTAGGGGGGATGTCCATGTCATTTGACTCCCCTCCACCTGCGGACGAGGGGACCCCTGGCCGTATGGAGAAGGTCCTGATTGGTGTGCGTTGCGCACGGCTGTCATTCGTGATGAGGTGCGTGCTTCCCGGGGGGAGCACGCACGTCATCACAAAGAGCACCGTGGCAACGTGGCCCAGTTGGGAGCGGTCATGGTCGGGGGTCTCGTACATGTGTCGGGCACTCTGGCGACCCTCTCCTCCTCTGTGGAGGCTATGCGCCAGTCGTACTCCATGCCGTCTTCCGGCCCAGATGCCACCAGGGCCCCCTGTGGACCTGCCCCGACCAATGCAGCCACCTCGGTGGGGATCCCATCCCTGCCACAGTTGGGAGTCGGAGGTCCAGCAGGGGTGGACACACCAGCAACTGGACCCCAGCAGATGAAGGATGTGACGGCATCATCGGGCAGGGCACGGGCACAACGGCGTCGGTGGATTCCATCAGCCTGGATGCCGTCGTGCTGGCACAGGCAGTTGCGTCGGAGGCAGCGGCAGGCTCGACGTGGGAGGCATCATGGCTCGGGGCCATCAACATCAGGGATGCAGGCATCGGCCGGAGGGCAGGAGAACCCTGGAATGGGAGTGGCTTCCGTGTGGGAGCGGTTGGGCCAGCAGATAGATGCGGAGCGGCAGTGGGCAGGGAAGGAACGGCTCACAATGGTCAGGGCAGAGAACTCCATGCGGAGGGCGCTGAGGCGGACTGAGTGCCTCGAGGGTCTTCGCAGGGAGTTGGAGCTGGACACTGCATTATCCCTGCGGGACCTCAGGCCAGGGAACATGCCCGCCTCCAAGCCATTGAACAGGAGTTCGATGATGCCCTGGCCCATGACAACAACCAGTGAGCCGTCGGACTAGCCCGCTGCCCTTGTAAATAGTTATGTAGTTAGTGTTAGGTTTCCTTTGCTTTTTTATTTATTTTGGACCTTTTGGACAATGGGCCACATTTTTGTATATAGTTTTATTTTATTAGGTAGCATTTTTATGTAGGTTTCATTTCTTCAGTTGGGATCATGGACCCTGGTTTGTTTATCTGTATATAGTTGACTGTTGGATTTTTTTTTTTTTGGGATTTACCCATGGAGCAATGGTTTTCGGTTTTGTTTTTACCTTGGATTTACTTTCTTGAACTGTGACTTTGGACACCTTTCCTTTGGATTATGATTTGTCGTTTTTCATTATTTTACGGACATGCTGCTTTTGGTTTTTGATTCCGATTGTCATTTGTTTATTTTTAATTCCATTTATGCTGTTTTTAATACATTTTTTTCATCGAACTTCAATGTGTAGTATCATCTCATTGGTATCATGCATATCATCAATATGGGTTTTGAGATTCACTGACACCCATTGGGTGTATGTGAGGGCCATGTGTTCATTTCCAAACTTGCAATTGGGGTTCTATCATGTCATTGCCATTTCTAAGTGGGTGGATGCAATACTCGGGTGGGTGTTTGGCATTTGGAGGCTGACCATAAGGGCCAGGGATCTAGATTGTGATGACATGTTGGCTGAGGGACATGTGTGGGGGCCTGCTGGCAGGTGCCCCACAATGCTGGGGGGTGGGGGTGCAGGGGGACATGAATGGGACATGAGTGGGGGCCTGCTGGCAGGTGCCCCGCAATGCTGGGGGGTGGGGGTGCAGGGGGACATGAATGGGACACGAGTGGGGGCCTGCTGTCAGGTGCCCCGCAATGCTGGGGGGTGGGGGTGCAGGGGGACATGAGTGGGACACGAGTGGGGGCCTGCTGACAGGTGCCCCGCAATGCTAGGGGGTGGGGGTGCAGGGGGACATGAGTGGGACACGAGTGGGGGCCTGCTGGCAGGTGCCCCGCAATGCTGGGGGGTGGGGTGCAGGGGGACATGAGTGGGACATCAGTGGGGGCCTGCTGGCAGGTGCCCCGCAATGCTGGGGGGTGGGGGTGCAGGGGGACATGAGTGGGACATGAGTGGGGGCCTTCTGGCAGGTGCCCCGCAATGCTGGGGGGTGGGGGTGCAGGGGGACATGAGTGGGACATGAGTGGGGGCCTGCTGGCAGGTGCCCCGCAATGCTGGGGGGTGGGGGTGCAGGGGGACATGAGTGGGGGCCTGCTGGCAGGTGCCCCGCTATGCTGGGGGTGGGGGTGCAAGGGGACATGAGTTGGTGATCAGTAGTGCAAGGAGACATGTGCCTTTGCTGGGGGGCATGCCCATGTTGGGTGGGGTGCCTGCGGGACATGACCAGGGATGCAGGGTAGTCCCCTGTGGTGTGGGCTGCCTGCAGGGGCCGTGGAGGGTGTACAGGGAACACCTGGGAGGACCCACACTGCCAAATCGCATGTAGGACTCCCCGGCACCCCTGAAATACACGTACCCTGCTGAAATCGCACGTGAAAATTCTCACGCACCCCTGAAATACACGCACACGCTCCCCCAGGCCCGATTGCGTGTGGAACTTCTTGCGCACCTCTGGAATACACGGACCCAGGACAATCGCGTGTGGAACTTTGCGCGCACCCCTGAAATACACGCACCCAGGCCATTTGCGTGTAAAAATTTTCGCGCACCCCTGAAATACACGCCCACGCTCCCCCAGGCCCGATCGTGTGTGGAACATCTCGCGCACCTCTGAAATACATGCGCCCAGGCCAATCGCGTGTGGTACTTCTCGCGCACCCCTGAAATAAACGCACCCAGCACGTTCACGTGTGAAACTTCTCGCGCACCTCTGAAATACACGCACATGCTCACCCAGGCTAGGTCGCATGTGAAACTTCTCGCACACGCGTGTTCCCGAAACCCGTAATACACGTTCCCCGCCTTGCGTTTGCTGTTTGCCAGTCCGGTAAACTGGTACAGGGTTGGCACAGCCCTTTGCGATGGTTTTCCTTGCGCGAGAGCGTTCTTGGGGGAGTAACTGGCGCTGCTGCAGGGTCGCGGCGCCACTTTGCGCCACGTCTGCTTTTGGAGGCGAGAATCCATGAATACGCTGTGCGTGGAAATTGATTTTATCGCACGCGGCTGGCGCAGACATTCGCACGGGCACGCTGTGCGCCTGCCGCGTGCAACACTTTTGTGCGAATTTCCATGAATTACCCTGTAAATAGTTTAGAAAAATCAATCTCAAACACAGCAGGCTTGGAAAAGATTTTAAAATTATCCTTGAGAGGGAGTCACACTCCAAAAAAATCCACCAGATACAGAACTACCTGGTCCATTTAAACTCTCAAATATAGTTGGTGTAAGTTGCTACGCAAATGTAGCAATGAATATTCTATTTCAATGACCACCAATTGTTGAGAACATTTACTTACACAGTACAGACCCATTGTGTTTGCAAATGTTAGTACTTCACAGGAATGCAGCAAACAATCCTGACAACATGTATAGTGTTTATGGAATAAGACAACAATTGGACTACTGGGCTGGAATGGTGAAATTCACTATAAACTCACAGGAAGATCCACAAGAATTTCTAATGAACTTACTATTATTACTGGAAAACCAGATTTCATACATGTGGAAACATACATGCACTCTCTGCAACAATGTGACACAAGAACAAATCCCCAATGAGCGCTTTGTGTATATATCAATACCTAATTGTGAATCCGTTCCATTTCAGCAACTTGTACAAAATGCAAACCACGGTAGATTATGTTCGACCTGCAATTCAGATAATCGCTCCACGTTAGTAATACAAACACATAGTAAATATGTAATACTAATGCTTCTACGTTACAATGCATATGGTACCAAAAAGAACTGCAAGCTGACTGGATTCACACATGGTCAAATATCACTTGGTAGGAAAACCTTCACAACAATAGGTATAATCTACCACGCAGGAGCCACAACCAACTCAGGGCACTACACTGCATATATAAAAAAGAAATGTGGATGGTTTGAATGTAATGATAGTACCGTTACTCTAAAGCAGAGATGACCAGCAAATCTTACAAAACGTTATTTAATGTACTTAAAACCAAAATTTGATAACTAAACTGTACTTAAACCTTAAGTACACTTGTAGTAAAAAAATATAAACTGTCACAATATTCCAAAAGCTATCTAACTGCCCAAAGATGCTACAACAACTACTCAGATAAATTAATACCACTCAAATAGAGCAAAAAATAGACAGTTAGAATACGCCAATTGGTATCTAACTGTCCCAAAATTTAGAAATATCCAAATAGATAAAGCAATACCACGGAATTATATTAAAAAATAAACAGTTAGAATACGAATACTGGTATCTAACTGCTCCAAAATTTTACAATATCCAAACAAATACCTAATAACTTACTGCTCCCAAAAACTGGAACAATCCAATGTATAAAGCATTAGCCAGAAACAACAAGTAAACACTGAAAACAAACAAACAAATAAACTGTAGCATAACAGAAAAAGGTATTTTTTTAATCCAACATGGATTTTTATTCTCCCACAGACCCAATGATTTTAGCAACAAACACAGAAACTGAGCAAATTGCACAGTACTCTGGTTTGTCATCTACTAAATGTGAAGGTCAAAAAAAAAGAAAAAATTGTGATTGTACAATTTAATAAGTCTTTATAAAATACTAATACTAACATGCTATTTTCTTTTATCACAGAAATGAACAAGAAAAACATGGACTCCCGTTACTAAACCAAATAGTAAGTATAACATGATAAATACAACCATCGCAGCATATCAAAAAGGGCTCTTCCTATGGAAACACCAACTTAACCATAACTACATGGATGCTACCGCGTCCATGTAATATTAGACAGCCACGGTAGTGGCTGTGTAGTTATGGTTAAGTTGCTGTTTCCATAGGAAGAGCCCTTTTTGGGTGGCTTATAACTCTGCTCCCCCTGGACGTATCCTCACCAAACTTTGCAAAAAAGTATATCGGTCACTCTGAATTTTTTTGCAAAGTTTGGTGAGGTTTGGTCCAGGGGGGGCAAAGTTAATGGGGAGGTCCCAAAACTTCTTTTTTCCCATAGACTGAATGGGGAAAAAACTTTGCTGACGCCTACAGGCCAAACCGGTGGACGGATTTTCACCAAATTTGGACCAGGAGCAGCAGCTTGGTCCCGAAAGTGTGCTTTTGCAAATTTGGTGAAAATCTGTCCAGTAGTTATTTTTAAAAAATGACCAAAAAGTAGGTCACTAAAAATGTGTGATATCTATGTTCGGTCCGTGGACACACTTCCCTGTTCGCTCCGCGGACAGTGTCCTGATTGGCCAATCAGCTTGCGTCATGTCCGCGGACATGCAGCGTGTTCGCTGATTGGACAGTGAAGAGCATGAAGTGCGTCAGATTTTTGAAAACGCCCACCATCTTGGATTCGCGGACAGCGCGGTGAAACTTGGTGGAAAAATACTATTTAGTAAAGTGTTTTGGTGTGTAAGACTGTTTGGGGAGGGTGGGGGAGTAAGAGATGGGTTAAATGTTGTATTTATTTAGGTGGCAGGCACCCCTGTTGTGTTCGTTCTGACCGTGGACAATACAGGTTTCCTGAAATGTTCATAAATAAAGGAAATGGGGTGTTCTGAGGACACTAAGGCTGTCTGTATGGTTCGTAGGGAAGTTGAAACTGTTCTAAGAACACATCAAGTGTAGTGTGATGTTCATAAATAAACAAAATGGGGGTGTTCTGAGGACGCTAGAACGGTCCGTACTGTTTGCAGGCAAGTTGAAACTGTAAGAACACTCGTCATGTCCCAGGACATTAAAAGTGCCCATATGGCATAGTTTAAATGTTTGACACTATGGGTGTGATATGCTGTGGTGGTTGTGGCCAGGGAGTAGTGTATTTGGAGCATGGTCGTATGGGCATGCACCCAAGACTCTATGACCTGGCCACAAACACTGCAGAATAGCACACCCATAGTGGCTTATCCAGTCTTAGGTACATGGACAAGATCAAAATTATAAGCACCGAAGTACTAAGCTATTATGGCTGTGGTATGCTGCGGTGGTTGCGGTGTCCTGAAATGTTCGTAAATAAACAAAATGGGTGTGTCCGCAGGATGCTGTCCGTATTGTCCATAGGCAAGTTGAAATTGTTCTAAGAACATGTGTCCTGGGATGTTCGTAAATACACAAAATGGGGGTGTCCTGAGGACGCTATACCTGTCCGTACTGTTTGTAGGCAAGTTGGAACTGTTCTAAGAACACATCAAGTGTCCTGGGATGTTCATAAATAAACGAAATAGGTGTGTCCTGAGGACGCTATGCCTGTCCGTACTGTTCGCAGGCAAGTTGAAACTGTTCTAAGAACACTTGTCATGTTTGTGGACATTAAAAATGCCCATATGGCATAGTTAAAATGTTTGACTCTATGGGTGTGCTATGCTGTGGTGGTTGTGGCCAGGGCCGTATGGCCATGCACCCAAGACTCTATGCTCTGGCCACAAACACCACAGCATAGCACACCCATAATGACTTATCCAGTCTTGGGTGCATGGACGAGATCAAATTTATAAGCAGCGAAGTTATAAGCTATTATGGGTGTGGTATGCTGCGGTGGTTATTGCCAGGGCTTAGAGTCTTGGGTGCATGGTCAACACCAATTTTATAAATAGTGAAGTTATAAGTCACTATGGGTGTGGTTTGCTGTGATGGTTATACTTATTATAATATACTTACTGTTTGGTTTAGTAACTGGAGTACATGTATTCCTTGTTAATTTATGTGATAAAAGAAAAGATCATGTTAGTATTGGTATTTTGTAATGACTTATAACATGGAATAATCAACATTTTTTTTACCCTCATATTTAGTAGATTACAAACCAGTGTACTGTGCAATTTGCTCAGTTTCTGTGTTTGTTGCTAAAATCATTGGGTCAGTGGGAAAAAAAATCCATGTTAGATTAAAAAAACTTTTTTTGTTATGCTACAGTCTATTTGTTTGTTTGTTTTCAGTGTTCACTTGTTCTTTCTAGCTAATGTTCTATATGTTGGCTTGTTGCAGATTTTTGGAGCAGTTACATATCTGTTGACATATTGTAACTGTCTATTTTTTGGTATAATGAAGTGGTATTGATTTATCTGTTTGGATATTGTAAAATCTTGGTGTAGTTAGATACCTATTGGCATGTTCTAACTGTCTATTTCTTTTTATAATGAAGTGGTATTTATTTATCTGTTTGGTTATTTTAAAATCTTGGGGCAGTTAGATACCAGTTGCCGTATTCTAATTGTCTATTTTATGATATAATTTAGTGGTATTCATTTATCTGTTTAGTGTTTGTAGAATCCTGGGGCTGTTAGATAGCTGTTAGCATATTTTAACAGTTTATAGTTTTTTAATAGAAGTTTTGTTACTGTTTAAGTACAGTTTTGTTAATACATTTTGGTTTTAAGAATATTAAATAAGTGTTTGCAAGATTTTCAGGTAATCTCTGCTTTAGAGTAATGGTACTATCATTACATTCGAACCATCCACATTTTTTTTATATATGCAGTATAGTGACCTGCATTGGTTATGTCTCCTGTGTGGTAGATTATACCTATTGTTGTGAAGGTTTTCTTACCAAGTGATACTTGACCATGTGTGAATCCATTGAGCTTGCAGTTGTTTTTGGTACCATCGGCATTGTAACATAGAAGCATTAGTATTACGTATTTACTATGTGTTTGTATTAGTAAGGTGGAGCGATTATCCGAATTGCACGTAGTACATAATCTACCATGGTTTGCATTTTGTACACGTTGCTGAAATGGAACAGATTCACAATTAGGTATTGATACATACATGAAGCGCTCATTGGGGATTTGTTCTTGTGTCACATTGTTGCAGAGAGTGTATGTATGTTTCCACATGTATGAAATCTGGAAGATGTCATTTATAGGTATGTTTTTGTTTTCCAGTACTTGTAGTAAGTACTTTAGACATTCTTGTGGATCTTCCTGTGAGTTTATAGTGAATTTCACCATTCCAGCACAGTAGTCCAAATGTTATCTTATTCCATAAACACTATACATGTTGTCAGGATTGTTTGTTGCGTTTCTATGAAGTACTAACATTTGCAAACACAAATGGTCTGTACTGTGTAAGTAAATGTTGTCAACAATATGTGGTAATTGAAATAGAATATTCATTGCTACATTTGTGTAGCAACTTACACCAATTACATTTGAAAGTTTAAATGGACCAGGCAGTTCTGTATCTGAGTGCTTTTTTTGAGTTTGTCTTCCTTTTTTGAAGAAGTACCTGGTTTACTAACGCTAATAGTGTCTTTTTTGTTTGTGCTACTTGATGAAGTATTCGTTTTTTTTGTATTCTCTTTGGAGGATTTGCAGTTACATCCTGTTGCATTTCTGTCTGATTTAGTTTTCTTTTAGAACATTTTACTTTTTGTGGAACAAGTTATGTTTTTAGATGGGGGTGTATTGTGAACAAAGTCTATTGTATTCTAAAATGCAAGGAATATCAGCGTTTACTTTACTTGCATCAAAGTTGATTAAAAATAGACTGTCAAGTTTACGTAACCATGATAGTGCTACGTAGCTCATGCCTTCTGTAAAGACTGTGTTAACAATGTCTATCTATGCTTTGTCTAGGCTAAGTCCTTGTGATTTATGAATAGTGACTGTTTATGCAAGAGTTAGAGAAAATTGTTCTCTGCGTACATACATGCCTTTGAAGAGAAGGAATTGAGCTGTTGGGCGTCCTATCCTTTTCACTTCTGAAAGTTTGTCAAAGAGAATATTGACAAACTGAATGTTGTTGTCACGTGGGTATGTTTGAAAGCCAAAAACTGTACCCAGTGCTCCATTACTAGTCCTTGATCCACGTCAAGTTTACGTTTAAGCATTACTCTGCAATGTAAGGATAATTTTAATATTTTCCAATCATAACAGTGGACAAGGGTATGAAAAACTTAATAATACCATTATGGAACAAGAAACGCTGCTCACAAAATTATCCCCAGTATGACCTCTCCATCAGACTGAACCAAAATCGTGCCACCAATCCAGCTGTGTTGGAGATTGAATTTTCTAAACTATTCAGTCTTGTTGTGGCTTGTTCACACATGGGTAGTGTCATACCATGTATGTCTAGTTTGTCTGTGGCGCTAATTTCATTGATTGGTTGCATTTCTTTCTCTAACATTGTTTCATTGAATTTGAAACAGCTTGCAAGAGTTGGCATTAAGGTCATACAATTGACATTTTTGTGGGCTAATAGTTCCATAACATCCGTAGCACATGCATTATCACCATAAAGTGCATGAATGTGCCAGGTTTTCAATATTGCTTGTGCTTCTTGAGACAATATACCAACTCTAATACATTTTAAGATGCTGGCATAAGTGAGATCTGCAGATTGCTGCATGTTTTCTGTTAATTCTCTGTATTGGAAATGTTGCCAAAGGTTGACATTTCCTATGCTGCCAACAGTTTTACGGCAGAGTTTGTGTCCTAAGGTTTTAAAAATAGGCTCACCTTTCACTGGTGTCAATTGAAGAAGATCTCCGAAAACAATAATGTGTTTTCCTCCAAATAGCTCTTCGTAGTTTGTTTTAAGTACTTCTTGTAATCTGAGGTGAATCAAAGCCAACATTAGGTTGGAGACCATGCTCACTTCATCTATTAGTAGTATTTTCATTTGTTTTAATACTCTGCGTAGTTCCATTGCAGCTTCTGTAGAAAGTTTGTAATAGTCTAATTTGTTTTTGTGTTCTACTGGCAGCAGTAGTAATCGTTGTAAAGGGACACCGCCTATGTTGTAAGCAGCTAAACCTGTGAGGGCAGTTACAACAGCTGACAGTTTGTCAATTGTTGAAGGAATTTACTGATGATTTTGATTAAGAATGTTTTGCCAGAACCAGCTTCACCACTGACGTACAATAGTATAGGTTTGTAATTTTGGCAGGTGCATTCTTTGTTTTCATGTTGTACACCATGTGCAATTTCTTTTGTTACTTCTTGAAAAATGCTATGTTGCTCATTGTTTAGTTTTGATTGTATTATATTTAAGTCTTCTTTATCTTCATACTTACACATGGTGTTTTCTACTTCCGTCATAGCTAATTCTGCCTCATTTGTTATTAGTGGCTCTCCCAGTGGTTCTTGGCTTCCTGTTACAGAAGGTTGACTACTGTCTGGAGTGTCCTTATCTAGTTGGGCCTGGAGTTCTTCTTCGTGTTGCTGTTCATTGTGCAACATTGTTTTGTACTGTGTAAAGTTTACATGGGTTATAGTGCTTTCATTTGCTTAGAAAGTGTCTTCATAGGAGTCATAGTTATCTAGTATTTCTTCTTCTTTTCTCCATGGTTTAAAGAGTTGTAGCAGGGACATGTAATATAGTTCTTTATGTTGCGGAGTCTTTAATGACAATTTGATATAATTAATAAAATTTGGTTTGGTGAGTTTTACTAAGCTGCCTTCACAATTTGACACTCTGTGTCTACCTTTTTTTCATCGGGTTTTGTATTATTTTGTATGTGAAGTTTTGGGCTATGTGGTATAGACACATGGTTTCCAAAGTGGTACTTCTGTTTGGGTGGTATGTGTCTAGCAAATAGTTTGACTATTGTTTCTATATCATCGTATGATTTCAGAACTCTTTTTCTAGATTTAGCATTACCAAGACTTAGCCATACTATATTTTCAGATTTTCCATACAAAGCAGTACCGGTTAAACAATCCGCTGCTTCATAGGAGCCACATGCTCTATGGGAGAGCATTTTCTATGCCCAAGCTGTATAATTTCTCAGACAGTGTTTTGTCAGATGACAGGTCATTCCAGAGGTCTTGTACTCTATTTTTTCTGCTTTGGTTAAGTATGCTGTAACATATCGCGCAACTGCAGTGGAATTGTCTGCAATGTACTGCACATCTATGTTTGCATTCCATAAGTGGGCAATGATTGCATTGTAATCATTGATATATTTTTCTTCTTCTGTTCTTTTTATGTAATATGTATTTTTAGGTGATTTACCTTTAACACTATGTCTAACTGAAGACATGAAGTTGTTTACTTGACCTGTTTTTGTAACTGGTCTAGGGAAACCAAAGCGGCATTTGGTGTAGTATTTCCCTTTGTTTTTGTATTTGTGACGACAATATTTGCCATATTTGTGTCTTTGAAATTGTAAAATCTGTGCATGAAGATCACTATTTGTTGCTTCTGATGGAATTTCTCAAGTGACATATTTTTCGATCAACTGTAACACAGTGGCATCTTTGCCTCGACCAAATTTAGGAGCATCTTTAATCCATAAAAGCATGTGGATATGTGGTGCTCCTCTGGCTTGGTATTCTTTTCTCCAAAAGAAGTGTTGCACTTCTCTGAGGGGAGGAACAGGTTTTTTTTTTACAAATAAAGTGTAGCATAGCAATGAAGCGATGGTGAAAATATCTTGAAACATTAACAGGATCTAGAGAACAAGGTTTTCCAGGTGTTAGTATATCTAGGTTTGTTTTGTTTTTGTTTGATATGCGTAGGAAATCATGTAAATCTTCCCATGCATATTCTGCACAACTTAATGTAACAAACCAAGTGGGTGGGCCAAGATTTCTTATCATACAACGTACATCTCCATGGCATCAGAACAAGCACTCTTTAGTACCACGCATGTTTGCTAATAGATTTGTAATACTTGAGTGTAAAACCTCATCTTTTTGCTGCACTTTTTGTAATAATTGTGTAGCTGACATATTTTGAAAGTGGGGTCCTGATTTTAATGTGTGTGCAACTCCCTAACATAGAGTTCCTAGTTCACTTTCAAAGAGTAGGTGGGATATGTATTGCACATTTTGTCTAAATCTGGGATCTTCAGAATACATACGTAACGAGCGGTATTCTGATGCTGTTATTTGAATAGGTCTATCATCGTACCTTCCTCCTTTGCCATTAGGAAAGAGTAGAGGAAAAGCATGTGCTTCTATATTTTTTTCCCATATGCTGATTGGTGATCCTTTTGTTTGCATTTCGTACGTTTCTAGTGCATCTTCTACGGTGTCATTAGAGTGCAATGGATGAATTGTATAATGGTCTAAAGTATTGGATACTGTAGCAGGATCTAGAAGCTCAAATTGACGAGCTTCTTGTGACTCTGTAGTATTCATTATTGTATTTTAGATATTGCAAGGCTTGTCTAACTTTATGTAAATCTACCAGTTGTTGCCATTTTTTTTTGTCTTTTGTAGGTACACCATTTACTAAGATAATTAAAGATTGCTCCATTGGACGTTGCAATCTTAGAGTGTGCACATTTTGTTTTAGATCTAATGGTAAATACACTACTTTTCCACGAATACCTTTCACTAATTCAGAGGGAGGTAATTTTGCTATTTTTTGTTGAAGGTATATTATTGCTTGAAAGGGGTGCACTGTTTGAATTATGATGCTCTCATATAAATTGAGTTGTTGTAGGGGTTTTGTTAGTAGAAATAATTCCAAATTATTTGTGATAGCACATGAAAGAGTTTGGTTGTTGTCACGTTTTGTAGTGCAGTAACTGCAAAATATTAAGGGGTCAATTATTTCGTATTTGTTATCTGCTATAAGGTAGAGAGCTAATTCAAACCATTTAGAATCTTCATTGTCTTCTATTTTGTATGTTAGGTCTACAGTTTTTGTGTTACTTTTATAAAAGTTCTGCGGCAACATACACACACATGGTTTGGTACTTCAGCAGATGTACTTTTAAATTTCAGTATTTCTTTTTTGTATGTGTGTAGTAGAAGGTTGCCATACATAGAATTGTTGCTAATTTGTTTTAAAGCTATTTCATTCTGTAAGTGGCTTTCACTTCCAAAATATTTTTTCTGGATATAGTTGATTTCTTCAAGTAGGTCTTTTGCTGTACCATGTAGAAGAATGTTATTTAAATTGGCTTGTGCTAAAGCAGGACTTTTAGCATAGTACGGTTTATAGACTAGATTTCTTATAGTTGAATGATGTGTTGATATCATTTTGATATGATGGAAGGTGGTTTTGCAAGTAGGTCCTGAAATGCAGGCCAATGAATGTCCTTGTAGTCCTGTGTACTTGCGCACTGGACAGGTATCCATATTTTGCAGTAGTTTAATTTTGATTTTGTCTTTGCCTTTCACATACTGATTGAGGAATTGGTGTAAAGGCTTGAAAGATTTTTTGGGAATGTTACACATTGACGTGCATGGCCATTTGTATACTAGATGTTCTGATTCAGTTGAATGGAGAGGTAATTCTAAGTTTTCTGGGGATATTTTTGTAAGCAGTATATCTTGTTCCATTATGGTATTATTTACTTTTTCATAACCTTGTCCTGCTATGTATGACAATTGTATTTGTTTGCTTTTGTTTGTATGCTTCTTCATTAAAATATGGTTCTGTGCTTTTAGTGTAACTCCACTGACCTCCACAGACATTTAAGAAGTTATTTCTGTTGAAATTTTGTTTATTGAGAAGTTTTTTTGTAATTTAGTAATTAGTTTTGTTAGTGGTTTAATTTTGTTTAACACTAAAATAAATAACTTTTTTTTTAGAAGGATTGCACTGTCTATCAAAGCTTCTAAGATTAATTTCCTGCGATAGGTTTTAAGGGTTGTGCCTGATTTCTCTCCTGTTTTTATAAGATTTTGAAGGACTCGATGAGGGAACATTTTTGCTAAAATACTTTTTTTGGTATGCTTACTTGGCACTATATCAAGTTTTATAGGAGCAGTTTTATCAGTAGTGGTAGCTGAATTCTTGTTAATTGTTTTCTGTTTTGTTTTACATTTTGATAGAGGAGGCAAAGTTTTTGTACTTGAAGCTTGTTTTGTTTCACTAAATGGCTGTATTAGCTGTTTTGTTTGAACTTTTTTTACAAAATCTGCTAGAGATGGATGCTTATTTTGGACACTTCTATTTTCATTTGCTCTACTTCTGTGTTGCTTTGTACAGACTTGATTTTTGGTAGGCATTCTTTAGGGTCTGTTGAAAAAAATAAAGAAGGTATGGGTTGGGGTGTTCTGCAATGTATATGTGCTGTGTGCATGAGTGTCTGAGTATGATGATAAAGATGTATGTGATGGTGTGTGATTGTGCATTGGGCAACTACAACTAGTTGGGATGGGTATTCTTGAATTTATGTGCTATTAAACTGGGGTTCAGATGACAGTAGAAAGTAAGTGGTGTGGAGAAGTACAAATAGTAAATCTAATGGTATACAATTAAAACAGTTGTTTGTTCTATAATATCAAAATTCTAGGGGCTGACTTGGGTCATTTGTGTGCCGAGAAATGGGAATTTGTGTGCCATTCTACCTGTAAATCTCTGTTTAACAAATGGGGATTTGTGGAAAGAATGGTGCACAATCTCTATTTTTAGGCGCAGAAATAGCATGAATTAACCTTACAGTGTGTTTGAGTAATAGTACAAATATTATGGTGGTATTTAACTTTCTTTTTTCTGGAATGAGCAGGTTTCTTCTTAGTTGTTGTTTGTACTTCAAATTCTACTGCTTCTTTTTCAGGACAGTGGTCTTCACTGCAATTGTAAATGAAGCAAATTATTAATTTTGTTTGTATATAGCACTGATTTTAATTTAGACATTGATTTTTGTACAAGTATTGTTGTTTGATATTTGAACATAGTGTGTGCATGCTATTTTGTTTGAGTATTTTAACTCTTTATATTGTACCTTAAATATGTTAGTTCAACATGCTTTGCAAATGTGTGTGTAAAAAGAAATTAAATAGCAGATAGGTTTGGAAGTGACAGTTGATTGTAGGAGATGGGAAAAATGACAGTGAGTTTATGTTATAGGTTATACAAGCTAAAAGTCAGTTCATTTGTTTATATGAATCTATAAGAATTGTACATGTACTATACAGAAAATATGCATACCTGTAGTTTGTGTTCATGCATATGGATATGCATGCAGCTGCAAGTAGAAATCTTGGAGACTTGTACAGTATTTCTTGTAGAAGGTGCTTTCCAATGATATGACACTTGTACTCAGAGAGATTAACAGTATATTTGAAGTGCTGATCTATGATGATGCAGTTAGATGTAGAGGTCTTGGATGTGATTGTTGGATGGTCGTGTGACTGCTTATCTATATCCAATAAGGGAATGGCACAGAAAGTGAAATGGAAATGGTTACGATATGTCCGCGGACATGGCGGTGGTCCGCGGACATCGCGTGTTACATCCGGGGATTTTGGGGTGGGGAGGCATGCAAATGAGAATGACCAGAGCAAGGGATTGGTCAGTAAAGTTTAGTGGGTGTGTTCTGCCAGGAGAGAGTTTCTCAGATACTCTTTTTGCTGAGAGAAGAACAGATAGCTATGCCTGTGTGTTTCAGAAAACAGATTGTTTGGATTTTGGAGACTCGTGGATACATTGGTTGAATGGGCATGCAGAAAGCTGTGGAGTAGCTGTAGATCTTGGATTCCCACATGTGGAAGTGCATTGGCATGGAGTATGTGGAATGAAGTGGTTGGACTGGCTACCTCTCTGTGCTACTCTGGAGACAGAGCAACATCCAGACATAATTGTAATTCATTGTGGAGGGAACAGTTTAGGACATGTGTCTGGATTTTTTTTGCAATTTGCAATGAAAGAAGGACTTGGGAAGGTCATGGACATGTTTCCAAAT
This sequence comes from Ambystoma mexicanum, assembly GCF_040938575.1. NCBI lineage: Eukaryota > Metazoa > Chordata > Amphibia > Caudata > Ambystomatidae > Ambystoma > Ambystoma mexicanum. The sequence continues at coordinate 571,400,929 of NC_090933.1, read as the reverse complement.
TCTAAAGTAATTTTTTCACGGATTGCGCAGAGACAAATGTGGCTTCGTTCTTCTTCATTTGGTCCACAAATGGAGAAAGCAAGGCGCAATGTCAATAAGGCTGTTTGTGGTTTTCTAAGAGATGTTGGCATGTCCTCTTTTCACAATGAAAATATTATGTTTCGTAGCACATACATTTTTTCGCAGAGATGGAGTCCATCTTACTTATGCTGGCAATCAGATTTTTCTGAGAAATGTACAAAATGCATTGCAACCTTTTTTGGCATTAGAGCATCCATTTTGTAGTAGGTGTTGAGCATTTCACATTTTTCAAACACAAACAAACACCACCAAAAGGCTCTTTTCAGAGCCACCACTTCCTCCCAGACAAAACTGCAATGCAATGGTTATGATAGGGCAGCATCCCAAAATTTTAGATGTTCGCGGACTGTCCGCGGACTTCAAAAAAATACAGAAGGCCCTGCTTCATGTATTTTCACTTCTATTTTTAAACTGTGATAGGCGGAGCTGAAAAGAGCCTTTTTTTATTTTTGTTGTTTTATATTTTTTTGTTTTTTTTATACACGACACTAGGAGAGGAGGGAAAAGGAGGGTAAGGGGGACACCAACCACGGAGATAAGAAAGGGCAGGTGGATAGAGAAAAAAGTAGAGTGGGCCTTACTTAGGTAGTGAGCAGGTCTTCTCGTGCTCTGAGACCAGCATCTCAAAAGCACTTTGAAGTCTCTCCCCCCTGCAGAGTACTGTGTCACAGTACATACACACAACTGTGACCCTCGAAAGGTAAGGGTCATCAGCATTGTGAATGGCCTGTGAGTGCTGGTAGTAGGGACTTCCACTACCTCATTCTCGTCATCCTCTTTGTCCTCCTCTGCATCCTCACTCCTGTTCCCCTCTTCAGGCCCTTGGGGAGGTGGTGGTGGTGGAGGGGGTGGGGGTGTTGCTGAGGCAGATGTAGCACCAGGTGGCAGTACTTCAGCCATGGATGCCATCAGGTTTCAGATGAAAATCTGGAAAGTTGGCAGCAAAATGCACTATGTTCTATAAAATAGCCAAAAAAACAATAAGAAGGAGCTCTAGGGTGTGGCCTTTTATAGGGGTGCTTGTGCGCGGTTTGCAGACACACGCGCTGTCCGCGGACAGATCGAACACCAAAAAAAGGTTCAAAAAGTCCCAAAAATTATGTAGAAACTCAGGATTACTGTCTGGGACTTGGGCTATGGTGATTTATTATTGAAAAATATTGTGGATTGCCTGAAAAGGTAGTTTTAAATTGTTCGGGCACACAAACATTGTCCGCAGTCAGAGCACACGCTCAGCATGGGGGCGGTCACATGATAGCTTCACTGACATGTCCGTGAAGGGAACCGGTGTCCGCAGGACACAAAGTGCACGGGAACTGTTTTGCGCATGTGCGTTGGTGTTCTACGGACATTGCTCGGGTCCATTTGTGATGTCATCTTTGATGTCCTGGGTGTTAGTCTTAGCAGTGCACCGTGGTGGCGCGAGTTATGGTTACTTAGCTTACAATAACTGGCGAATTTTAGGGGTTTTTCGGTTTTACTTGGAACCATAACATCCCTTTAACAAAGTTTTTTAACTGAATTTCATAGGTTTTTAGTAGCGCAACTTAACCATAACGTCCCTTTAACAAAGTTTTTTTCTGAATATATATATGTTCATTCTGTCAAATTGTATGTGAATTGTAGGACTATTGCATAATTTGCAATGTGTGTTTTTAGAATGTTTTAATGTTTGCTATGTATCTTGTTATGTTATTGTTGCATGTTGTAAACCTACCCACAAGTGTCATCCTTAACTTTAACCTTCCCAGTGTTTATACTATTACATGTTCAGGTAGTAGCCTTTAAAAAACAAAGTCCCACCTATTTATTCTGTTTTAGCGTGCATTGAATCATCTGTATATTGGTTATGTTGTCAGATTTGTGTTGGGTGTGGATGATCATCTTTGGCAGCTTTCAATATATATTTCATTCGGGGGTATATTTTTTATTTTGTCTCCTCCCTCTAGCTTTTTTTTGTTCTATATTGATTAAAACAAGTTCAACCAAACATAAAAAAGAAAAATAGATAAACATCTTAAAAAACAACAACAGTAAATAATTTATAAAATAAGTTATACAATACCTTCAAAATGCAAAACATATGCACATGTACAAGCACAGTTTAAAACAAAGGAAAAAACCCACTCCCTTTTTTAAAAACATTGATTCAACTCACATATTAGAAGATAGCATAATTCATAACTGAATATGGTGCGTTAAGAAAGACTCGCGCACATTTAAACTATTAAGAAAACCAGTGACTGCTAATGCCAAAGAGGATGAATCACTGGCAAGACACATCAATCAAATTTGATCCGGATCCAGGATACCAGAGAATTTACTCCAAACTTTTCTAAAATATAACATGCGAAACCCATGAAGACATGGGTAATAATTTATCAGGTGCTTCAATGTTTTGCATGTTGACACATATTTACAGAGGTTTATAGTGACTATTTCGAATGTCACTTTTTCGAATGCCATTTTGTCGAACCAAAAATGGGAGGGAAAAAAATGTTGAATGTTTTTTTTTTTTTTAAATGGACGGGCTCCCCCCAACCCCCTGTTTTTTTTATGTACCCTTTTTTTTACTAGCTAAACAAAAACAACATAACATTAAAAAAAATACATTTACAATTTTTTTTTCGGCAATTTTTTTTGGGACAAAGTTTTAGACAATTTAACTGGATACCATTTACAGAATCTACATTCACTTTGTTCCTGGGGAGTCACTCTCTACGTATCAATATTTCCTTAGTAAGATAGAAGTTCCACCTGAAGTGCATAAAATCAAACTTTACCATAAAGTTTGGACTTAACTGTAAGCAAAGTGATAAAACACCCCGTTTTTTTATGTTCATGTAGAAGGTGACTCAAAGACTTAAAACTATGAAAACTAATTACGGTGCAACACCAATTTAATTTCTAATTCCAACAATATTTTATGGCGACTCTGAACAAAACCATTAACTGCGGGATTGTAACCTGACTGCACTAAAACTCATTGATCTTCATGAAGGGAACTCTCTATGGGTTTTAGCATGTAATATAGTTGGATATATTTCCACCTAATATAAGCCCCCAACTCAAACTGAATGGCCGCAATGGGTGCTACATAAGGAATACACAGAACATTTCTCCATAATAGCCTTACAACTGTCCTATAAAATCCAATATCCAAAACTGCAATATTTCAAGGCCATATGTCAATGCTGGCAACACTTTATCCTCATAATACTTTAAGAGGGGTACAATAGAAAATCTACAATATTGTGCCTTTATCTTACGCATCGGAATAATCGGGGCCCTTATTTTATCCCTCCAGCTTTACTGCACATATATGGTAACCCCACTGTGCGTTGGATGCCACCACACATCTTGAGTTTGTTTAAGACTATTTTTCCTTTAGGAGTATGTTTTCCATTGTATTTGGTTCAAAGGGCCCTGATGCGCATGCAAAGAATTCCTATTGGATGTGTGTGGCCGATCATCTTGTTCGTTTTATGGAATCTTTTTCCTTTCGCTGTGTATTTCTCATTTTGTTTTGCCTTTCCAACTTACTGTACAAGGCTGAATCTGCGTGTGTGTGGGCGTGAGTATGCTGGTCGTTGTTGAAGCTTGTGTGCACTTTGCACTATATTTGTTCATCCAATATTGTACATTTGCACCCACTATGTATGTACGGTGGCCTTAATGAGTGTTTGGTGCGGCTAATCATCTTGTTAATTTTGTGAAATGTTGTTCATGCCATTATGTTCCTGCAATCCTACTACAGATGAATGGCAACACTACTGTGTGTTGGGTGAGGCTGATCATTGTGTGCATTTTAGAGGACCTTTTTCACTTGGACTATATTTTTAAATGTGATTGTCCCTACTGCACTTGACTGATTTAAAATGTGTTTGTGTGCGTGTGTGGGTCTGTGTGTGCTTGCCTGTCTGTATGTGTGGCACCTTGATATTTGTTTTGCATTTTGTGGTACATTTCGCATTCAGTCCTATCCCTCAGTGCCTTCTTCACATGTTATTATGATGATATGAATTAATGTTAAACACTGGCATTGCTCTGGGTAACCTTTAACACGATGGTGTTGTATTTCCAGTTGCACCATTACTGATGGAGAACAGCCTTATACAAATCAATGTTTGTCCAACCATCAATAGATGCAATCCGGACTGAACTGCTAGTACATGTCCACCATGCACATAAACTCAAACAAAACCAATCATGTTTTGGCTTTGATGGGCCATTCAGTGAAATGCATTCTAGTGCTCTCTGGCACAGAGAGCAAGGAACCCAGGTCTGGCATAAGCTCTCTCTCACATAGGAAGAAAAACTGTAACCAAAGATGTGATAGATGGAAGTTTATTAAGTGTATCATAACTACTGGCATTGCTTTGGGCAGCTTTCCACACCTTGTTTTTATCTCGTCTGCAACATTGCAAAGGGTACCAGCTGTTTGCAAATAGTCTTGGTCCTGCCACCAATGGAAGCAATGCAGCCTGAACTGCTAAACCATGTCCCCTTTGCACAGAAGCTCAAGAAAATGCAAGCAACCCATGTTGGGTTGGGACAAAGCATTATTTGCATATGGTATTTCCACTTCTGTAATGGCATAGCACGTTGAGAAACAATGGTCTGGAGAGTTGCCATTCAGATCCTTCCAGTTATCACTCTTCTGTTTTAATAAAGTCCCCCAAGAGGGAAGGGTATTTCCAAACATGGCACCCAAGCTTTCTGTAACTAGAGATCGAAGCACAACTTCCTATATGATCGTAAAATGAGGCCACAATACGTCCAATCCTGTTGTGACTTTGTGCAGAAGAGATATGACTTATGGCAGGAAATGTAGAAGATTTTACATTAATTGTGTGATTGTTATTATCTTCTGGAGTGCAAGCTTACGTTAGGCACATTGATGTTGAATTGTTTCTCTCTTTTATTGTGTAACTGATTTTTTATATGCATGTACCTTGTATGTATCTTTTGTGTTAAAGGTTACATTTAACTAATATAACACAATAAAAAAAGATGTTACTCGGTTTTGCGTGGCTGCTCCTTTTGGGGTAGGATCATGCCTGGTTTGCATACGGTTTTGCATATCTGTCATGGCATAACAGTTTTCTAAAGGGTTACTCAGAGCAATGCAAGTTATTAAGATGTATGCTAAGCCATTATGCCAACACTTTTCTGTTATGCATTATTCACCCTGATTGGAGGGGTCTGCACAGGCATGTGTCTCAAGTTTGCTGTGCCGAGAGACCCAACATACTCCTTGCTGCTGATGTTGCATGAGGGTAAATCATATCTGTGGCTACGTTCATTCTCTTGCAGATAAAGTGTAAGGTAGACATTCTGGCGGGACTGCCCCTTTTGGGCTCAGACCAAACCTGCTGCCAGATTACAGAATGTTTGCACCGGAGCAAGTGCAAAGCTGCACGGTATTAGGACCAGGAAAACTAATGCACTATTTTTAAAAACACTGGAACATATTAGAAAACCATTACACCATGACAAGTGCAGTTTGACATCATATACGGGCCATGACAAATTTGCCTTTGTGCAAAAAAATTACATTTTCGATGCATTTGTGCACCAGGACAAAGTTTGCCCAAAGTGCTAATACTATTCCGTATTAGCACTAGGGAAAATGTTACCCTGGTGCAAAAATGCAATGAAAGGGTATCGTTTTTTGCACTAGGGCTATTTTTGCCCTGGTGCTTATACCATGTCAAATTGCACATGACAAGCTCATGTAATGTATTTTATTAGATAGATGTATGAAAACCAGGACAGATTAGCACAAGAACAAGCATTCATTTTGAAGCACAACATATACCTCATTATTTAAATTGCTGCTAGCAACTTAATTAACCTTAATAAGATGAACATGAATTATTAATCAAATCTCTGGTAACCAATTTATATGCCTCAGAGGCTGAGTAATTTCTGCCTTGATTCAAAGCTGTGCTTCCAAGTTGCTAACTGGCATGTACACAAACATTTAACTTATCCAGCTAATTTAAAGAAAAGGGCAGATGCTCTATTTTTGTTATCAATTACAAAAAATGCACAACTCACCCGTTGCGCAAATTATTCTATCTCTTTGATCACATGTTTGCCCAAGGACTACACTGAGTTTCTGATTTATGGTGATGTGCAGCGCACAGACAGTAATCTTCTGTGAATGCACCACACTGAGATGTGGTGGCAATAAAACACCATTCGCGAGTAATGAAGAGGAACACGATATATTCTCATCTTGATGAAAGAATGCGGATTAACTGCAGGAATCGGTGTGTAAATCCCCGACCTTTGCCCCTGTGCTTGAGCTACACCCTCAGTGTGCATTTCATTTTCCGACGACACATGCCAGTCTCGTAGATATGCGTGTAGACGCCATCTCATGACATGTGTGGCACACTGGAATGATACTGAGGATTCTAGGACCGATATATTGGATGACAAGGCAATGCTAGCTCAGAAATGCACAATTAAATTCAATGAAGCTGCCCTTTAAGCACTCATTGATATGGAAATATGCCACGAACCACAACTGTCTTTTGTGCAGACATTCCAAACTCCTCTTTCGGTGAAAACAAAAATGTGGGACAGACAACCAGATGATATCAATTTGGTAGGAGGAACAGTTTGTGATTTAGAAGATATCCAACATTGTGGGCATGATCTCTAGTCCGTGATACAGAGAAGGTGCTACAGAGCAAGTTCCTTGCCCATGAGACAAGAGGCTGATGATCATGGAGTGTGGGTTTGATCAGGTTAAGGGAGTGCGTCCTTTCCACAAAAGATGCTTTGAGAATAGAAGCAATTGGCAGATTGGAAAGCAGATGTTACAAACATTTGGGGGGATTATGGTACATACAGAACTTCAACGTGCACCCATTCCATTCATGTTGCTCTCTTTGTCTTGCAGAAATCCCTGTAGAGCCGGCACAGGCAAAGGGGAAGAAAAAGGAACAGGAGAAAACGAGAATGAGGACAAATCAAACTTAAATCAAGACTTGATCATTGATAATGACATCATTAATATAGCAGACACTAATCACAGTTCACAGAGTTCATATATCCCTGCCCTAATAGTCAGTGATGAGCGTATTCACCGTGCATAGGGAGATCATATTGGCCACTGAAAAAACTAAGCCTATTGCAGCAAACGTAGTTCTGCAGGGAAACAGGATAACTGAGCCAATAAACAGTGTAATCTCATTCATTTATCATACAGTTTCAAAGAATACACACACCTGTGTACACAGAGTTAGGGAAGAGATAACAATTCCATTAACATGTCTCTGAAATCAGCAATTACCTTGCAGTAATTATGAAGCCACTCACACACACATATAAAGCAACACTGTTCTGAAACCTCACTAGAGTTCTGAAAGAGTACTCAATTGAACATGCTGAAATTAAGAAAGTGTTAACTTCATGCATGCAAAACATACCGACTGTGTGATCTGCTGCAGAAGGTGAATATGACCCACTATCCACGTCCATGGATAAGGGACTTCTACTGTAGATCCTTTGTGGAAATATTAATTAGTTTGATGGTTTGGTGGCACTGCAAGCAGCGCCAGTGTTGAGGCTGTGATTGTGCTCTCTCTGTGTGTGGCAGGTGGCCCGAGGATTGTAGCACATGATCATCTTCACTTATTTTGTGAGGCTGCCTAGGCATATCATTTTAGTATGTCTGAACATGAACAAGCTTATGGGTACACAACCCTCATTACACACGAGGTAGGCAAGAAGGACCAGTTCCCAAGACACAGAATTGGGGGAAATATTTGACCCATCAGCAGAACGCTGTGCACTCAGTTTGTTGTCTGTTGACTTTATACATGCTAGAGTGTATTCGATTTTCTGTTGATGTAGAGTTTTGTGAACATGTGTTCACTTAACTCGACTGTTATAAAGCAATACAGCAAATTAATATTTAGCCCACTTTTGGTGTAAAGCTTACTCATTGTGTAGCATCAGAAACCAGATTGTTTTTTTTTAAAGCTGTACTTATGTATAGAAACACAAACAACGATGCATGTAAAAAAACTCTTGGTTTACATTTATTTTGCTAACATTTACAAATGTACTTGTAACTAACAAGAAATCTGCTTTGTTGTGCTTTGTGTGATGCTTTGTTAACCACATGTCCACGTGCACCTCTGATGCTGCCTGTTAGACTTTGATTAAAAACATTGTTCTCTACTACATTCCTTGGAGGCAGTTCCTCATTTCGGTCACACTCGTCTATTTCACTCCAGTCACCTACTTCTGATACTTCTTGTTCTTCTATCCATTTCTCTTCATTACAGGCATGTGGGTGTGTTTTGTTGTGAGTATGACATGGTTATGAAGCATAGAGCACAAAATGAAAATGTGACATGCTTTTGTAAAAACATATATCTTGTCACCACCAGACAAATGAAGGCATCTGAACCTACTCTTCAAGAGAGCAAAACAAGATTGACAGTGTTGTGGGTCCTTACGTTGGTCTTATGGTACCAGACCTCTGCTTTGCACGGGGTGTGTATGAATACTTGTGTTTCGATCTTTAAATTCCAGGCTTTCATGAGTTGAACATACCAATCTAACATCCACATTAATACAATTCAATCCCACAATTCCGGACTATAAAATATACAGATGATTTTCAAAATTCAAAATGTATTTGAAAGAATAAAGTAACTTCAACTTAAGTCTCCTCCAGTTTTAACCTGGAAGTCACTACAATGTTATAAATAACCCAAAGAAATAACAAAACAAATGCCCTTTCCTACACGAATCACACTTGTGGTAGTCACTTGGACATTCACACTCAATTCTAGATATATGTGTTGTACTCTAAAAGATCCTAGGAATCTTACACAGTTCTACTACTTCTATCGAGACAACACAGTTGACTTTAATAATATCATTTTAACATGAGGCAAATGTGTTTAAAACATTCTAGTTTCTCCACTGTCAAGACAAGTATGGTATCAGAGATTTTGATTGAAAAACATAATACTTGAAAAAAATATTAGCTTAGCTTATCTCCACTATAAAAGTGTGGGGTTGTGAATGTGTTGTTTAAATGCAGGTCATTTAATGTAGACACTAGTCAGCTTTCATCTAGCTTCTGCAGTTTTGAACCAAAACATTGTTTTATATTTTGTTTGGAGTACATGTGTGTGCTGTCTTTTACTAAGCATGAGTGAGTGTTGGTGGAGATTTGACATTTTCCGTCCCCTCATGATTCCCGCACTAAATAAGATCCTGTGTATGTTAAAGGAGAGAGACGGCCCCCTCACCTTGTCAATTATTTGCACTAGTGAACAACAGTAAACAAACAAATAACCAAGCCTGTATATGTCTAGAGACTTAATTTTGTGACACACCTGACGCCATCTTTTCCTAGGTCCAAAAATGATCTCTAAATGCTGTCTGTCCCCTGCCCAGCACCTTGCAAAGACAACCCAGGCCACCTCTGCCTCCTGGTAGCTCTGCATAAGCCCTGTTCTCACGAAAGTCCAGCCATTCATTGTTGCAACATTTACTGGTCGATTCATGGAATTAATGTGCCCCGAAAATTCCCGCGCAGAGGTGCCAAAACGTGCGATTCACAGTAAAAGTGCGAAAACCGCAGTGCAATTGCGAAAATCACACGGAAACCAGCGCACAACGATTCATGGAAGTCCGTGCGCGAGAAAAACATTGGATGTGCGCTGAAAAAGTGCGTGATGCATGCCGGCGCACAGGTCATCCAACGGCATGCGCCACGGCCACTGCAAAATCGCACATAGCGCGGCGCACATTACAAAAGTAGGCGGAACACGAGGCGTAACACTCGGAATGGGGAACAACGCGTGAAAATATGGGCGTCACGGGGGAAGTACAGGAGGCAAATGCGCGGAACGCCCACACGCTCGCCTACAACCCGTATTCATGGAATCGAATAGCGCAAACCAGCGCACGGTGAAAGACACGCACAGGGCCAAACAAGTATGCCACAAGAAAGCAGGCGGTAGCGTCCCTGCGCCTGAAATAAATGTGCGCCAAAATGTGCGCTAACAAAAAGCACCCATATACAGCCATGAAGAATGGTCCATACAGTGGCCCTCTAGGACAAATGAGGTGCAAAGGGGTACCGACAAACACGGACACCCGCTGTGTGAAAAATAGCGTGTGCGTGTATTACGGGGTTCGCAGGAAGTTCCACACACGATTGCCCTGGGTCCGTGTATTTCTGGGTGCGCGGGAAGTTTCAAACGCAAATTAGCAGTGTACGTGTATTCCGGTGCACATTCGAATTAGCAGGGTATGTGTATTTCGGTGTGCGCGTGAAGTTCCACACGCAATTTCAGCAGGGTACGTGTACTCCGGGTGCGCGGCAAATTCCACACGTGAATCCAGCAGCCTACATGTATTTCTGGGGTGCCGGGGAGTCCCACACGTGAATTGGCTGTGTGGGTCCTCCCAGCTGTGTCCTCTACACCCTCCACGGCCCCTGCAGGCGGCCCGCACCACAGGGGACTACCCTGCACCCCTGCATATGTCCCGCAGGCAGCCCATCCACCATGGCCATGCCCCCCAGCCAACCCACATGTCACCTTGCACTACTGCCCACCAACGCATGTCTCCCAGCACCCCCACCCCCCAGCATCCAGCGGCACCCCCCACCAGGCCCCCACTCATGTCTCCCTGCACCCCCACCCCCCTGCATCCAGGGACACCCTCCACCACGGCCCCACTCATGTCTCCCAGCACCCCCACCCCCCACCAGTCAGGGGCACCCTCCACCAGACCCCCACTCATGTCTCCCAGCACCCCCACCCCCCTGCATCCAGGGGCACCCTCCACCAGGCCCCCACTCATGTCCCCCCGCACCCCCAACCCCCAGCACTGTGGGGCACCCTCCACCAGGCCCCCACTCATGTCTCCCTGCACCCCTACCCCCCTGCATCCAGGGGCACCCTCCACCAGGCCCCCACTCATGTCTCCCAGCACCCCCATCCCCCACCAGTCAGGGGCACCCTCCACCAGGCCCCCACTCATGTCTCCCTGCACCCCCACCCCCCACCAGTCAGGGGCACCCTCCACCAGGCTCCCACTCATGTCCAACTCATGTCTCCTTGCACCCCCACCCCCAGCATCCAGGGGCACCCTCCACCAGGCCCCCACTCATGTCTCCCAGCACCCCCACCCCCCACCAGTCAGGGGCACCCTCCACCAGGCCCCCACTCATGTCTCCCTGCACCCCCACCCCCCACCAGTCAGGGGCACCCTCCACCAGGCTCCCACTCATGTCCAACTCATGTCTCCTTGCACCCCCACCCCCAGCATCCAGGGGCACCCTCCACCAGGCCCCCACTCATGTCTCCTAGCACCCCCACCCCCCACCAGTCAGGGGCACCCTCCACCAGGCCCCCACTCATGTCTCCCTGCACCCCCACCCCCCAGCACTGTGGAGCACCCTCCACCAGGCCCCCACTCATGTCTCCCAGCACCCCCACACCCCTGCATCCAGGGGCACCCTCCACCAGGCCCCCACTCATGTCTCCCTGCACCCCCACCCCCCCACCAGTCAGGGACACCCTCCACCAGGACCCCACTCATGTCCAACTCATGTCTCCTTGCACCCCCACCCCCCAGCATCCAGGGGCACCCTCCACCAGGCCCCCACTCATGTCTCCCTGCACCCCCACCCCCCACCAGTCAGGAGCACCCTCCACCAGGCCCCCACTCATGTCCAACTCATGTCTCCTTGCACCCCCACCCCCCAGCATCCAGGGGCACCCTCCACCAGGCCCCCACTCATGTCCAACTCATGTCTCCTTGCACCCCCACCCCCAGCATCCAGGGGCACCTTCCACCAGGCCCCCACTCATGTCTCCTAGCACCCCCACCCCCCAGCACTGTGGGGCACCCACCACCAGGCCCCCACTCATGTCTCCCTGCACCCCCACCCCCAGAATCCAGGGGCACCCTCAACCAGGCCCCCACTCATGTCTCCCAGCACCCCCACCCCCCAGCATCCAGGGGCACCCTCCACCAGGCCCCCACTCATGTCCCCCTGCACCCCCACCCCCCTGCATCCAGGGGCACCCTCCACCAGGCCCCCACTCATGTCCAACTCATGTCTCCTTGCACCCCCACCCCCAGCATCCAGGGGCACCCTCCACCACGCCCCCACTCATGTACAACTCATGTCTCCATGCACCCCCACCCCCCAGCATCCAGGGGTACCCTCCACCAGGCCCCCACTCATGTTTCCCAGCACCCCCACCCCCCACCAGTCAGGGGCACCCTCCACCAGGCCCCCACTCATGTCTCCCTGCACCCCCACCCCCCTGCATCCAGGGGCACCCTCCACCAGGCCCCCACTCATGTCTCCCTGCACCCTCTCCCCCCAGCATGTGGGGCACCCTCCACCAGGCCCCCACTCATGTCTCCCAGCACCCCCACCCCCCTGCATCCAGGGGCACCCTCCACCAGGCCCCCACTCATGTCTCCCTGCACCCCCACCCCCCACCAGTCAGGTGCACCCTCCACCAGGCCCCCACTCATGTCCAACTCATGTCTCCTTGCATCCCCACCCCCCAGCATCCAGGGGCACCCTCCACCAGGCCCCCACTCATGTCTCCCAGCACCCCCACCCCCAACCAGTCAGGGACACCCTCCACCAGGCCCCCACACATGTCCAACTCATGTCTCCTTGCACCCCCACCCCCCAGCATCCAGGGGCACCCTCCACCAGGCCCCCACTCATGTCCAACTCATGTCTCCTTGCACCCCCACCCCCCAGCATCCAGGGGCACCCTCCACCAGGCCCCCACTCATGTCTCCCAGCATCCCCACCCCCCAACACTGTGGGGCACCCTCCACCAGGCCCCCACTCATGTCTCCCTGCACACCCACCCCCCAGCACTGTGGGGCACTGTTAGGCGGAAACCTGTGCAGTTCCCTCTGGGACCACTGCAAAAGATTTAGGACTACAGGTGTTTGGCAGTAAACCCACTTGGTAGCAGTCTGTACCACACAGATTCACTTGGTAGCTGTGGCTGAGCAGTCAGACTTCTCTCAAGAAGATTTAAGCAGTATGTGGAGTATACAAGATAGGGCAATTCTTCACAGTAAGACAAGCAAACACGCAACAAGGCTTCAGTGTAAAGATATAAAGGTATTTATTTATAACGGCACATCTATAGAAAACACTTTGGCACTATCACGGCAAACACTTCAATTACAATTACTCTACGAAGAGAACAGATCAATCCCCCTAACAATAGTTCGACAAGTCTAGGTTCTACCAGCATCACTTATTTGCAGACAGAGGTGTATGCCTCAACCTAGATGGCGCTCTAATATTAGTTAGGACGGGAGAGAAAAATAAGTAGGTTACGAAATTAACACAGTTCAATACTTCACGGGAAAAATGCAAGACAAGAAAGCAAGAACCACAATAGATCATAAAGTTCAGAGGCCAGGCCCAATCGGAGAGAGGCAAGGCGATATGTCCCAAAAGTATCTTAGTGGAAATGCGTTCGAGTCTTTGAAGCAAATTGTTATTGGAAGATTGGACCAGTTCAGAACAACACGCTAGAGAAAGCTTGGAGGCGACCCTATGGAGAGGCGAGGATTAAGACACCTCACTCTATCCGGCAACAAGGGAAGCCAGGCGGACACAGTACCTTGATTGTGGAGAGACAGCCGGTTGTTCCTGGTGGTGGATGCACGTCCGGTCTTTGCCAAGAGAAGAGGGAATCTCGTCGTCGAAGGAAAGTTGAAGATCGTTGCACCACCAGGGAAGAGATCAGCCGCGGAGTGCTCCGTCACGAGCCACCACCTTTTGGTCACGGTACAGGGGTAGTGGCTATCCGGTTTCCGAGGTGCTCTGCACGGGCAATTCGACCACTGCGTCCTGAGGCGAAGAAAAAGCAAAGGGGACTGGTTGTTCCCACCAGTCAGGGGAAGAGACTCTCCGGCAGGGAGATCTCCTCTGTCGTCGGGAAGTGGTGAGTCGGTTCAGGAGGGCTCCACCGGAGGTGTCGTCGTGGCAGGTCGGCTCAGCTTTACCCTGGTCGGATTCTTAGGTCCTGTGGCAACTTCTGAAGATCCAATCCCAAAAGCCCTGCTTTTATGCAGAAAACCCCCATTCATTCAGCCTAGCTGTCAATCAACACACGCTAAGTGGTGAGCGGGGAGGCTCACCACTTGGGCCAATCACACCAGAGTGCAACCGGAGTTGGCAAGGCAACTCGGTCCAGGGTGCCTAAACCCCCTCCCACACCCCTGTGGTAACCCAGACAGAATGGCACCACTTTGGAGGGTCTCTGTACAGAGCCTGCCAAAAGTGGAACAAAGGGCTCGACCTTTGGTTTAGGAGTCACAGAAACGAACACAGACGCCATTTTAAAAACCGAGTTCTGGCAGAAAATACCATCCGATAGACTTATTTAAGATAAGTAGACCGGTGGTATGTTAGAGATTAACGAGAAACAGTATCAATCTCTAACAATGGGAAGAATCCCATAGGGTTATATTCGGGGTCGAATATAACAAGTAGTTACCACTGCCCCCTCGAATAACAGACCTAGGAGTAATCGAATTACCCCTACTAGTACGTCCACAATAGGATGGTTTGTACTAGTTCTGTGAGTAAATTTAGGTCTAGTAAAGCCAATGGTGACTTTACATGCCCGGGGAGACAGTAGTCAGTCCCCGGGTATGGAGTCTATGATGGAGGTCCGCTAGGACGCCCCAGTGTTACGGCACGTAGGGTGCGGTGTAACACACATAGAAAAACATATGAGACCCTATGGAGTAAAAGACCCCATAGCCCATAGAACACATTGGCATTCAAAGGAATTACACACATTCATGTCCAAGAGTGGGAGAAAAAGAGTCTCACTCTTGGCAGGATGGAAAAAAACAAACGCCAGAAATCCAGCAAAGCTGCTGGGGGACTCACTAGGTTAGGAAATTCAGCCTAAAAAGAGACTTCTCCCTAACACTCGCCCCCCCCCCCAGACTAAGGAGGATTTAATCCACTCCTGGATGAATCTCATACCTCTAGTCGATGACATACATCCTAGAGAGACCATCAGCATTTTGGTGGTGACACCCTGACCTGTGCTAAATGGTGAAATCAAACCCTTGCAGGCAGATCGACCATCTCAATAGTTTCGGGTTTTCCCCTTTCATTTGCATTACCCATCTCAAGGGTTGGTGGTCAGTCTGAATGACAAAAGTATAACCATACAAGTACGGCCTAAACTTCTTCGGAGCCCACACGATAGCAAAGCACTCTCTTTCGATTGTTGCCCACCTTGTTTCAGGATCCTTCAGCTTGCGGCTGATGAAGCAAACGGGGTGCTCCCTACCTTTCCCATCCAGTTGACTGAGTACGGCACCTATTCCTACATTTGAAGCATCTGTCTGCACAATGAAGTGTTGGCGGTAAGCAGGAGCTCTGAGTACTGGGGCTTGGCAAAGAGCCTTTTTCAGGTTTTCAAAAGCCTGATTGCACTCCTCGTTCCATCTAACCTTTTTTGGGAATTTGGGCGAGGAGATGGCATTCAGTGGAGAAGCTATTGTCCCATAGTTCTCTATGAAATTCATGTAGCACCCAGTGAGGCCTAGGAAGGCTCTCACTTGAGTTTGAGTAGTAAGTGTTGTCCAATTTTGCACAGCTTCAATCTTACTGAGCAAAGGCCTTATTTCTCCACCTCCTACCTCATGTCCAAGATAGACCACCTTACTCTGTCCAATTTGGCATTTACTCGCCTTTATGGTCAGATTGGCTCGTCCAAGAGCCTGCAAAACATCTCTCAGGTGGGTTACATGTTCTTCCCAGGAATTGCTGAACACTGCGATGTCATCCAAGTATGCCATTCAGAAGTCCTCCATCCCATTCAGAACCTGGTTTACCATCCGTTGAAACGTAGCAGGTGCATTCTTCAATCCGAAAGGCATTACCTTAAACTGGTATAAGCCAACGGGGGTAGAAAATGCAGTTTTCTCCTTGGCATGGTCTGTCAGGGCTTTTTGCCAATAGCCTGACGTCAAGTCAAATGTGCTGAGGAACTTGGCAGCGCCAAGTTTATCCACCAACTCATCTGTTCTTGGCAAAGGGTGGTCATCAGTCTTGGTGACTGCATTAGGAGCTCTATAATCCATGCATAATCTAAGCTCTTTAGATCCGGCCTTTGGTACTAACACAACTGGGCTAGACCATGGACTAGTAGAGGGCTCTATTACCCCGAGATCGAGCATCTTGCTGACCTCACCTTTGATGTGGGTTTGTACGTTTTCTGACATTCGGTATCCTCTGCTTTTGACCGGCAGACAGTCACCAGTGAGTATGTCATGCTGGCCCCAAGGGGTCAAGCCTGGTGAAACCGAGAACAGAGAGGCAAACTGATTCAACATAGATTTGCACTCTGCTTGTCGCTCGGGTGTCAGATTGGAGGAGAGATTTACTCCTTCAATTTTTTCATCTAAAGGTAAGCCTCTGAGGAGATCCGGAAGAGCTTCACTCTCTTCTTCTTCCTCGGATGATGCTAGAAGCAACGCTCCTACATCGGGTCTTGAGACATACGCTTTGAGTCAGTTGGTGTGAAAGACTGTCGGAGCCTCCTTGGGATTGCCCAAGTCCACCAGATAGTTGACCTCTCCGAGTTTACCCACAACTCTCAAGGGTCCCATCCATTTGTCTTTCAAGGCCCTCTGCCTTGTTGGGATCATAACGAGAACGAGCTGGTCTTGAGCGAACTCAACCATGTTAGCCTTTTGATCGTGCCAGTGCTTGACCAATGCTTGTCCAGCTTTCAAGTTATCACTTGCTTCCGTCATCATGTGCGACATTCTCCTCCGGAGACCTATCACGTAGTCAGTCACTCTGACTGGCTTGGGGGAAGAAGCACTCTCCAACCCCTCCTTAATCAGGGCCAATCTACCTCTGACGGGATGACCACAGAGAAGCTCGAAGGGAGAGTAACCTACTCCCTCCTGAGGGACTTCTCTATAAGCAAAGAAAAGGCATGGCAGTAGAAGGTCCCACGTACGCTTAAGGGGTTCTTCTAAAGCACCTATCATGCTCTTCATGGTTCGGTTGAACCGTTCTACCAACCCATTGGTTTGTGGGTGGTAAGCTGTTGAGAACTTGTAAGTAACTCCACAGGTTTTCCACATGGCTTTCATGTAGTGGGACATAAAGTTTGACCCCCTGTCAGAGATTACTTCCTTAGGAAACCCGACCCTAGTAAAAATACCAATGAGGGCCTTAGCCACAGCTGGAGCTGTAACAGTCCTCATAGGAATTGCCTCAGGATACCTAGTAGCATGGTCTACTACAACAAGTATAAACCTGTTGCCTAAGGAGGTTGGAGGATCAAGAGGACCAACAATGTCAATCCCTACTCTCTCAAATGGGACTCCCACAACTGGGAGAGGCACTAAAGGTGCCACATTCTTGGAGCCAACCTTACCAGAGGTCTGGCAGGTGTGGCAGCTCCTGCAGTGTTTTTCCACTTCGGCCCCCATCTTCGGCCAATAGAAGTAGAGAGAGAGCCTTTCCTTAGTCTTCTTGAAACTCAAGTGACCAGCCAAAGGAATCTCGTGGGCTAACTGCAAGAACTGTGGTCTGTTCTCTTGGGGTACTACAAGTCGTTTGTAGTCTCCAGGTGCAGACTCGGTCGGTTCACTGTAGAAGAGGCCATCTTCCCAGTGCAACCTGTATTTCCCAGGCTCTTGCCCTTCAGCCTGAGCTTCTGCCTGGTGGAGAAGACCTTCCAGAGTTGGACATTCTCTCTGTCCCTTACTGAAGTCTGCCCTGCTTGGTCCACCTTCTGCCAGTAAAGACTGCAGCTCAGGATGGTCAACAGGATCCAGATCTCCAATGAGATCCTGGCCTTCCATTAGCTCTTCCTCAGAGTCTAATTCTACCACACAGGGTTGTACCTCCCTCTCAGCCTCGGCTGGAGGTGGAGTTACGGGTGTAACTTTGGACAACCGCGGGGAAGTCCGTGTTGGCTGCACTGTAATGCTGGCTGCTGGTTTCGGGATAGAAGTCTTAGGTTTCCCTTTCGCTTCTGATTTCTTGGAGACAGCGGCCGACATTTCCAGTGGAGCAGGAGTGATTTCTTTCTTCATCATCTCCTGGAGGGTACCGCGCATGGTCCTCTCTCTTGCGGGTCTGGTTAGCTCCTGTAACCGTTTACTAGGAGGTCTGGGAGTATGCGATACAGCTCCGAGAGTTTTCAAATCTTTACCCAACAGTACGCGTCCTGGTACCTCACTCTGTATGCTGACAGGTATCTTCACATTCATGTTGTTACACTGGATGAGAACTGGTAATTGGGGAAGCATCTGCACAGGCCATCCAGCTAACTTGGTGAGGCGTTTGGGTGCCTTAGCAACATCCTCAGCCTGAAAAAACGATTTATCCACCACAGTTATGCTGGCCCCAGTGTCCCTAATGGCAGGAGTCTCCTGACCATTCACCTGGACACTGTCCTTATAATACTCTTTAGTATTATCGGGGATAGAATTATAGACATCTAAATTCTGTTGTTCCCACAACCCCAGAGATACTAAAGAAACGCTGGCTGAGACTCCAATGGGTTCGTCAGCTAGCAGTAGAAAGTTTCCACTTGCCATTTGGACTTCCTCCTCTGGAGCGAAGGCTAAGGAGACAAGCTGGACCCCTGAAGGTTTACCCTTACTTCTGGGATCTCCTTTCACGTGGTCAGGCAGCCACAAACAAAGCATTTACCGAATGCTTTCTGGAATGGCGGCTTGTTCTGACCTCCTTCCGGTTTGGCACCAGAAGACACACTATTCTGCTGTGGTTTTCCCGGTGGCTTACCCTTCTGGTTTTGTTTGGGGCCCTCTTTGGAATTTGAGTTATTTGAATTCTCTTTTGAGTCTTTTTTAGGCTGTTTTCCCTCATCCTTTTTCTGAGTTTCCCCAGAATCCTTATGAGTAGCCCTTTTGGCAACCCATAAGTCAGCAGCCTTACCTAGCGTCCGGGAATCCAATTCCTTCGAATCAGCCAAGTGCTGTCTGAGCTCAGGAGAACAGGCATCATAAATCGACTCCAACATAAAAAGATTCTTCATACCCTCATAAGTGTTCACTTTGTAACCCTTAATCCATCCCTCTAAGTTTTTCAACCCTTCACTCACCCAGGTAGCCCAAGGGGTACCATCATGCTTTTTGAGGGTTCTAAACCTCTTAAGATACTGGGAAGGGGTCTTCCCGAATCTAGCTATCAAAGCTAGTTTCACACTTTCGTAATCCGTCTTATCCACCTCCCCCAACTCCATTACCACATCAGTCGCAACAGGAGGGAGCCTAGAGAACAACCAGGGAAGTAAATCATTCCCGGTGATGTCCTAAAGCCCATGATTGTACTCAAACAGTTTTAACCAATCCAACACATCCAATCTCGGTTCATACATACCCACTAATTCCTTCAGCATCCGGGGTCTTTTGGGACTGGAGCTCCTAGAGGAACCAGAGGAGAGAGAAGCATTTTCCATAGACAACTTTTTCATCTCTAACTCGTGATTAAGTTCTATTTCCCTGAGTCTTAACTCAGCTTGCTTCTGCTCAGCCTGGGCATTCATCCGTCTGAACTCGAGCTCTTGGTTTCGTTCAGATTGAGCCAAGAACCGTTTGTATTCTAATTCGAGCTTCATTTTTTCGAGTTCAAAATAAGCAGGATTACATGTGGGACCTGGTATGGGCCCCGTAGGTACAGCTGGCAAGGCAGGTAGAGGAGCAGGGGAGACAGTTTTGTTAGCCTCTCCTTCCTCTTCAGCCTTTTCATCACTATCATCAGAATTACGATTTAGATCAACACCATCACTGTTATCTACATTTGCTGGAGAAATTGGTTCCTCTGAACCAGTACCCAGACTTTGGTTCGCCAGCAATCTCTCTATTAGTTCTAACTTCTTGCCTCTTACAGAAAGACTCTCTTGTCTACAGAGAGCTCGCAAACTCTCAGTATTTTCACCTGACAAGGACTCTTGACTGTAAGTTTCCATTGTAGACCGCGTCGGCCTACTGGGACAGGTCACCCAGGCTGGATTCCTCCGTTTGATGGGGCTTGCTCAGACCCCCTCCTCAACTGAACCCCCTATGCGCCAGTCGTCCTCCGTGCCATCTTCCCACCCATTAGTCACCTGGGTGCCCTGTGGAGCTGCCTCTGACGGTTTGGCCAGGCTGGTGGAGGAGGCATCCCTGCCACAGTCGGGAGTCGGACGTCCAGCAGGGGTGGCGACATCAACGACTACATCCCAGCCAGTAGAGGATATGCAGGCAGCAGGAGGCAGTGCACAGGCAGAGGCACATGAGCAGCAGCAACGAGGTGGGAGCCATGATGGCTCGGGGCCTTCGACATCGGAGGGGCAGGCATCGGCCGGAGGGCAGGAGGACGCAGGACGGGAAGTGTCTTCCGTATGGCAGCGGTTGGGCCACGCCATAGATGCGGAGCGGCAGCGGGCGGAAGAGGCACGGCTCACGATGGTCAGGGCGGAGAACTCCATGCAGAGGGCCCTGAGGCGGGCCGAGTGCCTCGAGGCAATCCGCAGGGAGTTGGAGGTGAACATGTCGACGGCCCTGCGGACCCTCAGGGCCATGGAGGAGGACCGCCTCCGGGACATTGAGCAGGAGTTTGATGATGCCCTGGCCCAGAACATCCCGATGTGAGCCGTCGGACTAGCCCGCTGCCCTTGTAAATAGTTCTGTAGTTAGTGTTAGGTTTCCTTTGGTTTTGCATTTTTTTTGGACCTTTTGGACAATGGACGACATTTTTGTATATAGTTTTTTTTTTAAGGTAGTGTTATTAGATAGGTTTCATTTCTTCTGTTGGGATCATGGACCCTGGATTGTTTATCTGTATATAGTTGACTGTTGGATTTTCATTTTTTTTTTTAAGATTTACCCATGGAGCAATGGTTTTCATTTTGCATTATTTCACGGACATGCTGTTTTTTTTTTTTTTAAATTCCCATTTTTGTTTGTTTATTTTTGATTCAATTTATGTTGCTTTTAATACATATTTTTTCTTCAAACTTCAATGTGTAGTATCATCTCATTGGTTTCATGCATATCATGATATGGGTTTTGACATTCACTGACACCCGTTGGGTGTATGTGAGGGACATGTGTTCATTTCCAAACTTGCAATTGGGGTTCTATCATGTTATTGCCATTTCTAAGTGGGTGGATGCAATACTCGGGTGGGTCTTTGGCATTTGGAGGCTGACCATAAGGGCCAGGGATGTAGATTGTGATGACATGTTGGCTGGGGGACATGTGTGGGGGCCTGGTGGAGGGTGCCCCTGGATGCAGGGGGGTGGGGGTGCTGGGAGACATGAGTTGGACATGAGTGGGGGCCTGGTGGAGGGTGCCCCTGGATGCAGGGGGGTGGGGGTGCAGGGAGACATGAGTTGGACATGAGTGGGGGCCTGGTGGAGGGTGCCCCTTGATGCAGGGGGGGTGGGGGTGCAGGGGGATATGAGTGGGGGCCTGGTGAGGGAGCCCCTGGATGCTGGGGGGTGGGTGCTGGGAGACATGAGTGGGGGCCTGGTTGAGGGTGCCCCTGGATGCTGGGGGGTGGGGGTGCAGGGAGACATGAGTGGGGGCCTGGTGGAGGGTGCCCCACAGTGCTGGGGGTGGGGGTGCTGGGAGACATGAGTGGGGGCCTGGTGGAGGGTGTCCATGACTGGTGGGGGGTGGGGGTGCTGGGAGACATGAGTGGGGGCCTGGTGGAGGGTGCCCCTGGATACTGGGGGTGGGGGTGCAGGGAGACATGAGTTGGACATGAGTGGGGGCCTGGTGGAGGGTGCCCCTGACTGGTGGGGGGTGGGGGTGCAGGGAGACATGAGTGGGGGCCTGGTGGAGGGTGCCCCACAGTGCTGGGGGGTGGGGGTGCTGGGAGACATGAGTGGGGGCCTGGTGGAGGGTGCCCCTGGATGCAGGTGGGTGGGGGTGCTCGGAGACATGAGTGGGGGCCTGGTGGAGGGTGCCCCTGACTGGTGGGGGGTGGGGGTGCTGGGAGACATGAGTGGGGGCCTGGTGGAGGGTGCCCCTGGATGCTGGGGGTGAGGGTGCAGGGAGACATGAGTGGGGGCCTGGTGGAGGGTGCCCCACACTGCTTGGGGGTGGGGGTGCTGGGAGACATGGGTGGGGGCCTTGTGGAGGGTGCCCCTGGATGCAGGTGGGTGGGGGTGCTCGGAGACATGAGTGGGGGCCTGGTGGAGGGTGCCCCTGACTGGTGGGGAGTGGGGGTGCTGGGAGACATGAGTGGGGGCCTGGTGGAGGGTGCCCCTGGATGCTGGGGGGTGGGGGTGCAGGGTGTGGGATGTATTTACCCATGCATCCGAGCCCTACCTCAAAACTGTGCAGTACTGACATGGAAAACATCATGATGGCCAGAGCTTCCCAGAAAATGCACAGGGAAATGCATGAAGAATAGGCTGCCATTCATTTTTGCCGATGTTATGGGCACAGAAGGAAACTGCCTAAAACCACCATTGGACTACCCACACAGTAGTCTGAAACCATTGGGAATGGCAATGCTGATTGCCAAATGCAACCTAGAATTGTTGGGAATTCATTTTCTTAAATCCCAAAAATGGGTGCAGTACCAGTACTCACCACTATCCAAAAGCCGGCAGTTTAAAACCACCCTGTGTTTCTCTGAAGGCAGGCTCAAACTGTCTATTTTAAACATTGCAACACATCTAAAAACTCACTGGACACCAGCAGACATTTGGTAGAATGGAGTGTTGTGTGCCTACAAAATCTGGGAAATGAAGAGCCCAAAACAATGCTTATAACAAAACTGCTATGGAGTCAGCAGTTTAAGTTGCACTGGATTTAAAGACACTAAAATCGAAAATGTTTAGATTAAATGAGTGACCTATGTTTGGTGTCACATGCCTTTGTAACTGTTTAAATGTCATAGTTTTAAACTTAGAATCAGCCTTCTAGCTGCATTTGTGAAAATGTTTAGTTTTATTTGAATGCAGAAACTGGGGAACAGAAATGACAGCTTAAAGAGATTCCAATTTGCCTGGCAACTACCCCCATCAGGAGTGAAACTTGAGTCACAACTGTGTTCCCAGGCCCATCTGCCTTTTTGCTGGCCACACTAAGGATATGCCATCTATCTGATAATTGAATTACCTGTGCTCTACAGGAGCTCTGAACAAAGCCCTGTCCTGGCTCAGGCAAAGGTTTTATTGGCAGGAGTCGTAAATGGTCGTAAAAAGTGGCTTCCTCCTGAGGAAAGGGGAGGGGCACTGCCTGTGAGAGCAAGCTGGCTTGGCAGAACTGGATAAACCAGTATTTCTACCTTGTGCTGAGAGGAAACCACACCCCTTTGGAGCCAGAAGATAACTCTAAAAAGATGAATAACTCATAGAGCGGACATGTGAAAATTTTATAAATGATACCATAATTCTTGTGATTTTTCTGCCCACATTTTAAGAGGTTTTTCGACCCGGTGGCGTGTTCAGGGGGGTTTTAGCGGAAAAGTGGATATTACTCTAAATGTATGCATGTTAAAAATCTGAAACTTCATCAGTTAATGTCCATACTCCCTGCACACATGTATGTAAAGTTGGGTCAATGTCAGAAAGTGAAAAATCAGTTAAAAAGTCAATTATGTGCCATTTCTGAATGCAAGCTCTTAGAAACAGCAGATTTGGACAAAGACATGGCTAAATTCAGCCACACCATGTATATGTAATTTCAAACAACTGTGTAACTCTGAAATATGTCTTTTATTATCAAATATAGAATGTGTGCAATCTGACAGAGGAGTGTCCTATCTGCAAGCCATAAAATGACATCCCTCTGACTCACAGTTCATTCCCCAATCAAATGATAAATGGAAGTTTGACCAATTAGAAGCTGAGAGAGAGGTAGGGTCAGTGATGCTAGAACACACCCACATTCTAAACACATAAAAGCAGACAGACAGGACAGATAGGGACCTTCAATTCCATCTGCAGCGGGACGCTCTGCCGGAAAAATCCATACTTTACCTCCATCAAACCTCCAGAGAGCCAAACTAGAGACTTCAATCTATCCAGAACTAGAGACCCAGACCAGAGAACCAGAGAGAGCTGACCCAGATCACTGTGAAGTGCAGAGACCAGAGGCGAATTTAAAACCTGACCAGATCCATGGCGAGGCCCATTTCACTCAAGAATATAGTGTGAGTACCTAGAAAACTGTGTAGAACCCATCTCTTAGTTAGAATAATATAATTCAATCCATTTTTAACCTAAGTAGAACTGCAGCTTAGCAATTGTGTTATCCTGCCATCATTTTTAAAGCTGAAAAAGTGTGCGTTTAAAATTTCAAATCTGTAAAACGACCTTCACAAAATCGCTCATAACTCTGTAACCGTTTGGGCTAGAGACTTGCAGTAACTTTCCTTAGAAAGCTTAGAATCCTGGCTTTCCTACAAACCTAGCATTCCTACCCCCTATAGTTTTACCGTAATCGCGGAACACGCATTCGCGAATTTTACCGCGATTTGCAAATTTCTTCACATGTAAAAACTGCTGCTGCTTGCCTTCCATTTGCCAGAAATTCGTTTAACCTGCTAACTATCCCTGAATCATTGCAAGAGTGAGCCTGAGCTAATATTAACTAGATACCACTCACCCTGAACCTCTGAAAGGGAATTAAAAGCATTTCCAGCATATTTCTCATCCATTGCTAGCACATATCAAAGCCTTTTGCCTGTGTTTTCAAAACTCCTATCTGTTTTCTGTAGTGTAAGCTTGCTGGGGTGAACTGATTTACATTGATTGCATTTCTGAGAACTGTGTGTTTTCCTTCCATTTCCTTGCCTTGCATCAAGGGGGGGAGGGGATTGCCAGAGAAAAGTGATTACATTGTTTGGTTGAAATCATATTGAGTATTTTCTGTACTGCATTCATTGAATATTGCATCCACCTGAGCTTACATAAAGCATCCTCTACCACATTATACTTGTGTTCCTATTTACCAGTGTGCTACCTTATCCATTTCATGTCAACTCATCAGTGATTATAAGAAGTGTGCTAGTGCCAGATTCTCCCTTGTTGATCTTTATCATATCAGATTAAGTGTGCTATTCAATTATTAATTTATTATAAAGTGTGATATATATATATTTTAAATTATCAAATAAACCTTTTAAACTTGCAAAACAGAACTACTTCTTGGCTCAGTGGGGTCAGGGGGATTCCAAGAGAGGGGTGTTATATAGGGGTAGTCATCCAGAACGCATGAACTGGACATAAAGATATATCAATAAGGGTTTTCATTCAGTATTCTAGACTAGGCGTTAACTTAGCTGTAGTGCTGAATTGAATCCTCTTACAAGGGAGACATGAGTGGGGGCCTGGTGGAGGGTGCCCCACAGTACAGGGGGGTGGGGGTGCTGGGAGACATGAGTGGGGGCCTGGTGGAGGATGCCCCTGACTGGTGGGGGGTGGGGTTGGTGGGAGACATGAGTGGGGGCCTGGTGGAGGGTGCCCCTGGATGCTGGGGGGTGGGGGTGCTGGGAGACATGAGTGGGGGCCTGGTGGAGGGTGCCCCTGGATGCTGGGGGGTGGGGGTGCGGGGAGACATCAGTGGGGGCCTGGTGGAGGGTGCCCCTGGATGCTGGGGGGTGGTGGTGCTGGGAGACATGAGTGTGGGCCTGGTGGAGGGTGCCCCACAGTGCTGGGGGCTGGGGGTGCAGGGGGACATGAGTTGGACATGTGTGGGGGCCTGCTGGCCGGTGCCCCACAGTGCTGGGGGGTGGGGGTGCTGGGAGACATGCATTGGTGGGCAGTAGTGCAAGGTGACATCTGGCTTGGCTGGGGGGCATGGGCATGGTGGATGGGCTGCCTGCGGGACATGTGTAGGGTAGTCCCCTGCGGTGTGGGCCGCCTGCAGGGGCCGTGGAGGGTGTCGGTTGAACAGCTGGGAGGTCCCACACAGCGGATTCACGTGTAGGACTGGCCGGCACCCCCGGAATCCAAGTAGGCTGCTGGATCCGCGTGTGTAATTTCACTTGCACCTTGGAATACACGTACCCTGCTGAAATCGCGTGTGGAACTTCCCGCGCACCCTGGAATACACGTACCCTGCTGAAATCGCATGTGGAACATCCCGCGCAACCCGAAATACACGTACTCAGGGCAATCGCATGTGGAACTTCCCGTGAACCCCGTAATACACGTAAACTGCTGATATCGCGTGTCAGACTACACGCGCAACCCTGATATACACGTACACAGGCAAATCGCACTGCTGGGAGGTGAGGGGGTGGTAGGAAGGAGTGGGGGCCTGGTGGAGGGTGCCCCTGGATGCTGGGGGGTGGGGGTTCTGGGAGACATGAGTGGGGGCCTGGTGGAGGGTGCCCCTGGAAGCAGGAGGTGGGGGTGCAGGGAGACATGAGTTGGACATGAGTGGGGGCCTGGTGGAGGGTGCCCCTGGATGCAGGGGGTGGGGGTGCAGGGAGACATGATTTGGACATGAGTGGGGGCCTGGTGGAGGGTGCCCCTGGATGCAGGGGGGTGGGGGTGCAGGGGGACATGAGTGGGGGCCTGGTGGAGGGTGCCCCTGGATGCTGGGTGGTGGGGGTGCTGGGAGAGATGAGTGGGGGCCTGGTGCAGGGTGCCCCTGGATGCTGGGGGGTGGGGGTGCAGGGAGACATGAGTGGGGGCCTGGTGGAGGGTGTCCCACAGTGCTGGGGGGTGGGGGTGCTGGGAGACATGAGTGGGGGCCTGGTGGAGGGTGCCCCTGACTGGTGGGGGGTGGGGGTGCTGGGAGACATGAGTGGGGGCATGGTGGAGGGTGCCCCTGGATGCAGGGTGTTGGGGGCGCAGGGGGACATGAGTTGGACATGAGTGGGGGCCTGGTGGAGGGTGCCCCTGGATGCTGGGGGGTGGGGGTGCTGGGAGACATGAGTGGGGGCCTGGTGGAGGGTGCCCCTGGATGCAGGGGGGTGGGGGTGCAGGGAGACATGAGTTGGACATGAGTGGGGGCCTGGTGGAGGGTGCCCCTGGATGCTGGGGGGTGGGGGTGCTGGGAGACATGAGTGGGGGCCTGGTGGAGGATGCCCCTGGATGCTGGGGGGTGGGGGTGCTGGGAGACATGAGTGGGGGCCTGGTGGAGGGTGCCCCTGGATGCAGGGGGTGGGGGTGCAGGGAGACATGAGTTGGACATGAGTGGGGGCCTGGTGGAGGGTGCCCCTGGATGCAGGGGTGTGGGGGTGCAGGGGGAAATGAGTGGGGAACTGGTGGAGGGTGCCCCTGGATGCTGGGGGGTGGGGGTGCTGGGAGACATGAGTGGGGGCCTGGTGGAGGGTGCCCCTGGATGCTGGGGGGTGGGGGTGCAGGGAGACATGAGTGGGGGCCTGGTGGAGGGTGCCCCAGAGTGCTGGGGGGTGGGGGTGCTGGGAGACATGAGTGGGGGCCTGGTGGAGGGTGCCCCTGGATGCTGGGGGGGTGGGGGTGCAAGGAGACATGAGTTGGACATGAGTGGGGGCCTGTTGGAGGGTGCCCCTGGATGCTGGGGGGTGGGGGTGCTGGGAGACATGGATGGGGGCCTGGTGGAGGGTGCCCCTGGATGCTGGAGGGTGGGGTTGCTGGGAGACATGAGTGGGGGCCTGGTGGAGGGTGCCCCCGGATGCTGGGGGGTGGGGGTAGAAGGGGACATGAGTTGGACATGAGTGGGGGCCTGGTGGAGGGTGCCCCTGGATGCTGTGGGGTGGGGCTGCAGGGAGACATGAGTTGGACATGAGTGGGGGCCTGGTGGAGGGTGCCCCTGACTGGTGGGGGGTGGGGGTGCAGGGGGACATGAGTTGGACATGTGTGGGGGCCTGCTGGCAGGTGCCCCACAGTGCTGGGGGGTGAGGGTGCTGGGATACATGCTTTGTTGATCAGTAGTGCAAGGTGACATGTGGGTTGGCTGGTGGGCATGGCCATGGTGGATGGGCTGCCTGCGGGACATGGGCAGGGGTGCAGGGTGGTCCCCTGTGGTGTGGGCTGGCTGCAGGGGCCGTGGAGGGTGTAGAGGGAACACCTGGGAGGACCCACATGGCCAATTTACGTGTAGTGTTCCCCGCGCACCCCTGAAATACACGTGCCCTGATGGAATCGCGTGTGATACTTCCCGCGCACCCCTGGAATACACGTACCCTGATGGAATTGCGTGTGATACTTCCCGCGCACCCCTGAGATACACGTACCCTGCTGATTTTGCGTCTGATACTTCCCGCAAACCCCTGGAATACACGTACCCTGATGGAATCGCGTGTGATACTTCCCGCGCACCCCTGAAATACACGTACCCTGCTGATTTTGCGTGTGATAGTTCCCGCGCACCCCTCGAATACACGTGCCCTGATGGAATCGCGTGTGATAGTTCCCGCGCACCCCTGGAATACACGTACCCTGATGGAATCGCGTGTGATACTTCCCGCGCACCCCTGAAATACACATACCCTGCTGATTTTGCATGTGATACTTCCCGCGCACCCCTGGAATACACGTGCCCTGATGGAATTGCGTGTGATAGTTCCCGCGCACCCCTGGAATACAGGTGCCCTGATGGAATCCCGTGTGATAGTTCCCGCGCACCCCTGGAATACACGTACCCTGATGGAATCGCGTGTGATACTTCCCTCGCACCCCTGAAATACACGTACCCTGCTGATTTTGCGTGTGATACTTCCAGCGCACCCCTGGAATACACATGCCCTGAGGGAATCGCGCGTTTTACTTCACACGCACCACTGATGTACACGTACCCAGGGCAATCGCGTGTGATACTTCCCGCGAACCACTGAAATACACATTCCCTGCTTGGCGTTTGCTGTTTGGCAGCCCTGTGAACTGGTCCAGGGTTAGCACAGCCCTTTGCGATGAATTGGGAATTTTGAAGGGTTTTACTTGCGCAAGGGCGTTCTTGGGGGCGTAACTGGCGCTGCTGCAGGGTCGCTGCGCCACTCTGCGCCACGGCTGGTTTTGGAGGCTGGAATCCATGAATACGCTGTGCGATGAAATGGATTTTATTGCACGAGGCTGGCGCAGTGTATCGCATGGGGACACTGTGCGCCAGCCTCGTGCGCCACTTTTGTGCGAAATTCTATGAATTACCCTGTTAGTATCATCCCAGGACAGAAGAACTCACTGCACTGTGTGCGATCAGAGCAGGCCCCAGCTTGCATGCCCATCCATCTCCACAAACCTGACCGTGCACTCCCGACCTCCACCCACCCCAGGCCCTAGTCCACTGAGCCCATACCCCTCTAATCATTGATACAGATACACATCTGACCCCTCGTAGTGACCAGATGGGGACACCCATCATAGCCCTAATCCCAGACATCAATGTATCCTCCCTAAACCTAAACCTAACACATGTCTACTGGTATCATGAGGCATCAGGCAGAACAAAACCCACAGGGCAGGCGTTCGGGCCTGGGGCACTGTGTTTTATGAACCTCTGGGTACAGGGGTTAGAATGCCAGTGTTCCTGCCAACAGACTCTGAAATGCCCCAATTCATACAATGTTTTTATGTCCACCATTATTCTCCCTAAACCAATGTCTATTGTTTAGCTGAGATTAGTTAGCAATGTAACTATTCTGAAATGACTCGACCTTCACCGCGGAGATGAGCCCAGCTGACCCACGTGCTCTCTGATTGACTTGGACACAGCAGTCAGTTGTAGCTTGACATCACCTATAGAACATGCTGTGCCATGTGGGCCGACCAAATGAAATTGTTATTTCATACTGTATGTCGTTACATCGCTTGTGATGTTATTTTGGTTCATAATGTGCTGCCTGTGTATTGTTTGGCAGAGCGCTCTTGAGCAGCAGAGTTCTCTGCTTGCATTTATCTTATGTAAATTTGTTTTACTTGCAATTATTCTCTTGGTCTCATTCCCTAGCAGGGTGTGTCCATTTATTTGGTCTCAGGTCAAGCCTTCATGTGCTACGGTCCATCCATACATGTGTTTGACTATGACTACAGTTGGGTAGGCAGTGTAAGGCAGACATCCAGACAATGGCCATTCACATTCCTTTCTGGATTCGCAGGCCTGCAACACAAGCCAATTGTATTTTTTTATCTCCATCCTGACAGCCTCTACATTCGGTTTCACTGCTGGGGCTTGGGATGGGAAAGTGATTCAGAACTCATTGTCATCCTGTACAGCTACTTTCGCCATGACCTGAGGCAGACTGGGCCTCGCATTAAACTTGGTGGTGCTTCAGTATTTCTCACAGAAGGGACCAGGGCTTTTGTTTACATTATTATTCACTCCATTTCAACTACTGTACCATAACATCACACATGCATATACTAGGGCCTATCTACGTTTCAACAACTGCTACAAAATGCTGCATATGTTATTTCAATTTTGTATTTTTTACCCCATCAAGCACTGCACATTCAGTTTCTCATGCACTAATATATTTTCCTCAACCTAAATAGTTTGGGTGGACATAGGAGCTGGACGTGCATCCCAACAGCAGTTGATTATACGCACATATGTGTGTGAATATACATCACTTTGAATACAGCTGTGAGTGCAGATTTAAATACACAGGTGTGTGTGTGCACTGCTTTCAATCTAAGTATGCATGCACATCTTTTAATTAGCCTGCAAAAAGTTTTCAGCCGACATGTGTTTTTCGGCTAGAAATATGGGGCCTAATTCACAGAAGCATTTTATAATGGTGCGATCCCATAGGAAAACACTCTGTGAATCAGGCCCATACTATTCCCCAGTAACATGTACAAATAAAAAAACATGACTTTCTTCATTGCACATGCATTGAAAGATAAGGGACTGCAAGGGTCTAACACTTCGCACAATTCTTAGTGAACAGAACTCATTTCCTATACTCATTTCTGTTGCACAAATATTTACAGGCCGATTCATGGAATTAATGTGCCCCGAAAATATCCGCGCAAGCGTGCGAAAGCGTGCAAATCGCAGCGCAAGTGCGAAAATCCCAGTGCAAGCGTGCAAAAGCCGCAGACATCGATTCATGGAAGTCCATGCGCGTGTAAATTCTGGGATGTGCGCTAAAATCCTGCGTGGCGCACGCGGGCGCACACGTCATCAACCGGCATGCGCTATGCGCACAGCGAAAGCGCACATAGCGTGGCACACACAACAAAAGTAGGCGGAACACAGGGCGTAACACGCGGAATGGGGAACAACGGGTGAAAATGTGGGTGTTACGGGGGAAGTACAGGAGGCAAATGCACGGAACGCCCACACGCGAGCCTACAACACGTATTCATGGAATCGAACAGGGCAAACGCAGCAAAAAAGATGCTCTAATCCGGAAACACATACGCCAGCAGGAAGCAGGCGTACGTCGACCCGCGCAGCATAAAAGTGCGTGCAAACAACCAACAAACTCAGATGCTACAATGAATATACCGTTCCTCGCAGCAGTGGCCGTGGGACACCGCAGGAGGAGGAGGATAGTCAGGGCCAGAATTTTTATACCCAGGACCAGCCTTTTTGGGATGTCTGATGACCAGGTGTATGGGAGGTACAGGTTTCCACCTCACATAATACTCAACCTGGTGAGTGAGTGGGAGGATGACCTCACATCACCCACCCTGTGCTCCCAAGCACTGAGCCCCTTGGAAAAGGTGCTCAATGTACTGCACTTCTTGGCCACTGGATCATTTCAGCGGACAATTGCCATAGTGGGGGGGGTGTCACAGGCCACGCAGTCACGCTGCCTACACCAGGTGTTGGCCATCATGACTGCACACCCATCAGGCCGCAGGCACATATACCTGCCCAGAACACCTGCAAAAAGGCAGGCTGCCGTCCAGGATTTTTACCGGGTGGCACACTACCCCTTAGTGCTAGGTACCATTGATTGCACCCATGTCGCTCTATGTCCTCCCAGGGCAACTGAGCACATCTATAGAAACCGCAAGCACTGGCATTCCATCAACGTGCAGGTAGTATGTGACGCCAAGGGAATCATCACCTCAGTATATGCAAACTATCCAGGGTCCACCCATGACAGTTTCATTTTCAGAATGTCAACCCTAAACCGGGACCTAGAAGCTGGGTGGCATGGCGATACATGGCTGCTTGGTGAGTGTAAATGCCTCTGCACATACATGCATGTCAGATACTGAGTAATGTCACAACCCCACTAATGATACCCATCATCACCTCCCCAGGGGACAGTGCCTACCCTCTGAGCACCCACATGATGACGCCGATTCGGAACCCCACCACGCCACCCAAGGTAAGATACAACACAGCCCATATTGCAACACGGGGCATAGTGGAGCGCACATTCGGAGTGCTCAAGTCACGCTTTCGCTCCCTTGACCGCTGTGGTGGGCAGCTGCTATACACGCCCCCAGTAGTGTGCAGGATCATAGTGGCAGCATGTGTCCTGCACAACGTTGCAACACGCCGGGGCCTGCCGGTGGACATGGTGGTGCCCCCACATCCCCAACCACATGCACAGCTGCTGCGCATGGGAGGGGAAAGGGCACGTGGTGAGGCAGCCTGTATGCAGCTGGTGGCTAATTACTTCACCTAAAATCACACCCCTGTGGAGTGCACACAGCCCTGGCACATTCCAGCTGACAATCAATGATGATGACATAAGGGACAGTCGACTGTCACAACCATACCAGCCTGAGATTGGTCACCTGGAAGTGTTACATTGTGTGCATCCCTACCTACCGAAAGACAACCAATGCTGTGTCACAAAAAGACACACATTTATGCTGCATGAATGACTACCCCCTTGCAAAATACAACATGAAAATAGCACCATGTCACCCAACCCCTCCCCATCTCCGCCAACCAACACACCATGGCATGTCATGCAATGTGAAAACAAACAAAGGAATGCAAAACACATGACACAAGTGTCACAAAGTGCACTGTCCCAAATGGAAACAGGCCACAGACAATATGTTCCCAGTAATCAATAACAAACAGCACACATGACCAAATACTTACTAGCAACACAATACAACAACACAGCATGAAACATTGCCAACATATGACAGTACAAACTCAAAGTAGTGCAAGTCTTACAACCTGAATAAGCCAGCACATCCCCCCCTTCCAACTTCAGAGTGTTGCTGTCAGGCAAATGTGTCAGTGTACTGCATACAACATGAACTGCATCTGCAAAGGAGACGACCTTGTGAAGACATGAAGAAGGTACCTGCGAATAAGGAGGAAGACATGGATGCACAATCACATATCAATACACCATGCAGTGTTCAATATGAAAACAAACCCCACTAGGGATGTCCACACAGTTATGACTACAGACTGCCCACACAGCTCATGGGAGCCCAATGTCACTGTGTAAGTCACTGTCACTCGGTCACACCCTTTGCAAGCCCATGGAAACGGGAAGCAGGAGGGATGTGTGTGTGTCAGGAACCCAAGCATCTAACCCAAAACCAGGACAAGCCTGCATGTGCCCAGCCGGAATACACAGTGGATGCCCACGGGAGCCACACAAGGAGGCTCTGCCCCTCTAGTGAGAACAAGGTTAAATTAACTGCACTTTCCTCACACTATAATAAGGAAATCTGCCAAGTAAAACGTAACTCCTACGATGAACGTATTGCTAACTCAAACTCAAGTATGAAAGAACTCTTCTGCATACTCAAAGAACTAGAGTCCCCTATTGCTATTCCTGACGTCTGCACCAAGGACAAATCCTGGTGCACAGACATCCAACAGGCCTTAGCGCATAAAATTGACACACTTCAGAACAAAATCCAACAAAAAAAAGGCTCTAAACCTACAGTATTCGCCTAACACTCTCCTGCCCAACGAGACACCATTGGCACATAATACCACCTTCCACTTCTCCAAAATGTCCATCCTAGAGGTAGAAAAAATGATCCTATCTTTGAAGCCCTCAACTATAAAGGCGATATCTGCCCTGCACAGCTAATAAAAGATGCTGCCAGAGAACTCTCCCCATTCATAACCAAACGAATAAACGCCTCATTTGCCACAGGTACTATACCCGCCAACCTCAAACAATCTTGGGTGCTACCACTCCTCAAGAAACAGACACTTGATCCCCTTATTCCCACCAATTACCGGCCCGTTACCACAGTACCATTTTTACAAAAAATATTGGATAAGGCCGCCTACACTCAAATTCAGAAGCATTTAGAATTGCACAAACTCCTTGGCAACAGACAATCTGGCTTCCGTCCACTGCACGGAACAGAGACTGCCCTAATCGACCTAAAGTCCCAAATAGACGAGTTGAGAGACAAAGGTAGGACAGTAATCTTGCTCCTACTTGACCTCTCTGCCGCATTCGACTTGGTCAACCACATGGTCTTATGCCGGCACCTCGACTCTGCAGCTCACTTCTCCACGGACGCCATCAAATGGATTGAGTCCTTCCTGAGTGAGAGGACCATGAGAGTCTTTTTCCCCTCAGCATCTGCCGATCCTACACCCATCCTATGTGGTGTTCTTCAAGGGTCTTGCGTCTCACCTACCCTCTACAACATCTTCACTAAGCCACTGTTCGACGATCTGGACCAGCTGGGTATCACCTACACTAACTATGCAGATGATACTCAGATTCTCCTACCACTTTCTGGGGATTACGGTACGGACATGGGCCTAGTGAACAAAGTTCACCTTATCATCCAAGCATGGATGGCCACTCATGGCCTATGCTTGAACGATGATAAGACTGAACTAATAATTTTGGGTTCGCAGGCCAATATTAAAAAATGAGGCCAAGAATATTCATCATTTAATATTGACGGCAATACCATTAAAGTTTCCAAGAAGTAAAAACCTTGGGATTCTACTTGGACTCTACACTATCCTTTGACAAGCAGGTCATATCCCTTACCCCGGCCACGGCTTACACATGCAAACTACTTAGAGCTGGTAAACCGTTCCTCTCTGACAATAGTTGTCTGATCCTGGCCAGAGCTCTAATACTCTCTAGAATCGACTATTGCAATGCCCTCTACATTGGGGCCAACAAATCCACTATTCAAAAGCTCCAAACGCTACAGAATAACGCCTCAAGAGCAGCCCTTGGCATAAACAAGAAAGCCCACATCTCTGCCTTGAGACGTCAACACAAATGGCTCTCCACATCGAATAAGATACTCCTAAAAACACTCTCTTTGACACACAAAGCCCTTAACAATGCTGCCCCTAGCTACCTTATAGACAAACTTCAGAGAAGAATTTCTCTCAGACCCACTAGAAGTGGGAACACCAACTGCCTGACTATCCCCAAATACACGCTTACTACCATTGGGGGTAATGGCTTCATTGTTAAGGCAGCCAAAAGCTGGAATTCACTGCCTCAGGAGTTGAGAGTAGACCAACCCTTTCCACTCTTCAGGAAAAATGTAATAAAACACATCACTGCTACGAATCCTTAGTCTACCATCTCTATCTTCTCTGAGGACAATATCCTGTAGTCATGTAAAAATAGTATATTTTGCTATATTTTGCTATATGTAAATATTGAAACCTGTGTATATGTAACTATATAAGTTTTATATCTCAAGTACCTGGTCACCCCTTTGCTTCAGCCCTATTTTGCATATTGTATATATCCTGTAGTCATGTAAAAATTGTTTATCTTGCTATATGTAAATTTTGCAACCTGTGTATACGTAACTATGTAAGCCTTGCATTTCCTTACCGATGCGACCTTTTACTTACGAGTCTGGTGCGCTTAACAAATGAATAAACAAACAAACAAACAAGCAAACAAGGCAACACACTGTAAAAAAAAAAGAAAAAAAAAATGGCCATGTAGGGGCCAAGGGGGAGGCCACCCAGGAGGTTCGAGGACAGGGTGCACCCCAACACCCACCTGCGTGGATGTTGCGAAAAACAAATACCTCCATGGGCTCATGGCCTGCACAGCTACGCTACTGTGGGAGAACTGCTGCTGTCACTCTCTTCACCCTCTGCTGCTGCATCAGGAACTGGTGGTGCTATGGGAGGCAGCCCACGCAAAGCCCTGGTATGGTCCTCCATGGCAGCAAGCATGCGGGTGTGGAAGGTATCGTTCTGGAGGATGATAGTACGGAGATCCCCATGCAGCACCTGACGGGTTGCCTGCATTTCTGCACGCATGGCCTCACGTGATGCCTGGATCTCCTCCCAAGTTTGCCTGCAGCTCAGCTAAGAGCGAACGTGTGAGCTGCTCCAGCTGCTGTTCTGACCTAAAATTTCGGGAAGCCTCAAGTTCACCCAGAGTCTCCCTGAGGTTATGGAGTTCTACCCTCAGGACTTCCCTGTGGCCCTGTGACTCTATAGATATGGCTTTGCGCAGAGTCTCCAGTGCCGCCCGTCGGCCCCTGTTGGACGCCAACATGTTTTCCCTGTGTGATTGGCAAATGGAGTCTGTTGCCTGCAGTTGTTGCTCCATCTGCCATCTGCCTTTCAGGGGGGAGAATGGAAGTGGCCACCCTCTCCATTGCCTGAGCCATCATTTCAACCGATGCTCCCTGTTGGGCTGCTATACCGTACATGGAGTTTTCCCATAGAGTATTGCCTGGTGGCGTACGGCCACCGCGTCGGCAGGCACCACACCTGTTCGGGGCACCTTGCTGTGCTGGCACTGCCTGAGGCTGCAGGACTGCATTCCCCCTCTGATCTGCTGGCCCTGGAACAGGATCAAATGTTGTGGAGTGTGACCCTGCATCCGTAACTGCCAAAGCTGGATTTACCAACACTGACATCCCCATAGAGGGTTCTACCCCTGGTTCAGGTGGGTTGGACAGAACAGAATCCCTGCCAGAAACACTCACCTGCGACAGCACATACGTCTCATCATCCGATTCAGCACCTGAATAGAGGTCTGAGGAGGTGCACCCAGAGACACCCCTGGACAGTATGGTCTGCAGTAAGATTGGGTTTTCACCCACCACCATACCACATCCTACACTGGTGCCCGGTCGTGCCTGAGATTCCTCCTGGGTCTGCACCATCTCCTCAACCTCAACAGCATCTAGTGCGTCATCACCTGCAAAAATATGAAAGACAATAAATGGAAACATGCATGAGCACCATAGCACACACATAGGCCTGACAAGCCAGAGATCCAGTACATGAATTACACATGTCCCACATGACAATAACCCTGGCATGCATGCACTGTCAATGAGTTGGAAGGGGAGGCAAAAAGCAGACACTGAGGACACCAAGATGTAAAAGCAACACATTTGCTGCATGCTGGGTAGCACTGGCATCACACATTAGCCTGTGAGTGGCATGTCCAATACACATACATGACACATGCCAGCACACAGATGGCATGTAGCCTAGCCATGGTACATTTGACAAGTACAGCCATATGTCAGTGAATGAGTACTGTCGCCCATCCATGTGAGATGGACATGATGAGATGAAAAATGCTAAATAGTGTGACAAAATATGCATGTGCCACACACTGCAACACATTCAATGTAAATAATACAGTGATTGCATGCAGATGTACACATCAATGGTTGATCACTTCAACATGACAGGAAACAACTATCATGTTCCACATTCAAACAGGTCCCAAAAATTAATGTGAGCAGGCCAATACTCAATCAGACTGAATGGTCTAATAATTCACATAACAAGGTAACAAATGTGGGCCAATGTGGGGTGAAATCAATGACAGAAGCATGTCACATATGTGGCATTAGGGCTGAAAAATGTGTTGCAAAAATGGGAGAATTGAAACAATCAGCCTGAATGAACACTGAAAAATTCAGAACAATGTTGTTGCAAGATGACAGTTCAAGGGCAACTGCAGTAATGTGGCGCTAATTGGCTACTATGGGCAGAAGGGATACTGTCATACCCAAACCCAAGGCCGGTGAATGTTTTGGAGGAAGCACATGGGTGACCCATACCACTCAGGAGTACACACCCTCACCTGGCACTCAATCAGAACCCGTCACCCAAACAACATACACATGGATTACACACACATGCATGGGCACTCACCGGACAATGCGTCATAATTTGGTAGGTCTCCCACGCCTTGGATCTGTTCCTCTGTGACGAAGGTTCCAGCAACAGACTCATGTTCAGTGAGTTGGTTGTCCTCTGGTGGAGACCCACCGCCAGTCACCAGAGTAGAGGCATGATTTGAGGCCAGCTTGTTCTTTGCTCTGCGTTTCAGGTCATTCCACCGCTTGTAGCAATCATCAACTGTGCGCCTCACCAATCCAAGGGCACTAATGTGGTCCGCGATGGTCTGCCAGTGTGTCCTACATTGACCAGGTGTGGTCTTACACCCTGCAGTCACCACAATTTCGTGGCTATGTGCCGACACATAGGCCACAAGTGCATCAAGTGCGGCGTCATTAAAGCTAGGCTTCCTTGACATGCCGGAGTGTGTAGCCATGTCTGGGGTCTCAGCCTGTAGTGCCAGAGCACCCTTCTTCTTCTTTTTCAAAGGTGGTGCGGATCCTGAGTGGCTTACGCCGCTCTGGTCAGTAGGGGCAGAAGCGCAGGTGGACTGGGTGCTAGAAGTGTGCGAATGCACAATGACCATAGGTCTTGGTGCAGGCATTGGCTGCAGGGTGATGTTGGCAGGGCCAATGTCGGTTTGATGGACCTGGACAGACACTGTCCCGGCTGGGAGACTCAGAGCTGGGGTGGATAGAGCTGCAGCTGCCCCTGCAGCCTCCCCACCCTGCCTACTTGGGGCAGCAGATGACATTGCTGCCCCAGATCCACGTGGCCTGGTGACAGCAACTTGCACCGCCACACGTGGCTTCGACTTGCTGACCAGGAAGTCATCCTGGGAGTCATCCTGTGCCGGTTCAGGTGCCAAAATGGGCCGGTCCAACAAGGGCTGAGCTGGGATGGTGTCAGCTA
The DNA here is from genome assembly GCF_040938575.1 of Ambystoma mexicanum. Taxonomy (NCBI): domain Eukaryota; kingdom Metazoa; phylum Chordata; class Amphibia; order Caudata; family Ambystomatidae; genus Ambystoma; species Ambystoma mexicanum. The sequence goes on along the minus strand of NC_090933.1, from coordinate 571,361,950 downwards.
CGTTTCCCACAACCATGGGGGGGCATGGGTGTCCCTGATTGGTCCTCCACACACGGGGGTCTAGGGGCACCCTGCAAATCCTGGCCACGTCCCCTACCACGCCCACCACATCCACCTTTTGAAGGTCAGCCACCTTTGCCTCCCTTACTGCTTGGTCGCATACCAACCATGGCACTGATGTTGTTGTGCGTATGGGAGTTGCAGTAAACAATTGTCCTGGGCAATTGGGGTGAAAGGGGTAGGGTACCAGATGGAATTCGTATCCTAGTGCTCTAGCAAGGCTGTATGTGACTCCTGGGGGAAGATGACGGGTGACGCAACGCACAGGCACCCCAAAAACAAAAGCACATGTGCACGCAAACCCTGGTAGACCACTTGCGTGGAAAAATAAACCTGCACTATGCTGTGGCACCCAGAAAAACAAAAATAAGCATACACATATTACACGCAGCCTGCAATGACCTCTGAAGGGGTACGTGACACACGGGGGCAACCACAGTTGGAAAATACGTGCGCGACTCACCGTCTTCCTTGAAAAAGAATGTGAAAAAGATGCGCGTGTGCGCGTAGGCAACACCCCTGGCAAAAGAAGAAAAGAACGCAGTCTGAGGAAACAGGGAATACGAACTGGAAACGTTGTGAAGTAATTGCGTGTGAACCGAAAAGAAGTACAAGATAAACCCGCTTGCTCTCCACAAAAAGCACGTACAAGCAAATAGTGTGATACTCGTACCTTTTAAGCCAGCCCACACTTACGCGCTTAGGCCCTTTCCTCCAATAGCACGGTGACGTGCAGTTTTCTCACGTGCTGATTCACTATGCACCCGTGTTGTGGGCAACGCCTCCGCGCCTAACGTCACTGATGCGAGACAACGCGCTAAGGGCCTTTCCTCGAATTACACGCTGATGTGTAATTTTTTCACGTGCCAAATCACTCCGTATCAAGCTGGCCACGTGAATACACACGGAAGACCACGCTCCTGCCCAAAAGGCAATTTTCCTGACCCCCAGAGCCCTGAGCATGCTCCCACCTGCCATCTTCTGCTGCCTGACTGCCTGCTGCCCACGTGCCCTGCTATTTGTTGACTACACATCAGCCAAGGGTGCAGTTGCTGTGACCACCCCTGCTGGAACAGAAGACTCCCGACTGGGATACCATCGCTCCACAGCCCAGCCCCAGGACCCAGTTGCCCACTCACACCTGCCTCTGGGGTTGCCATGTCGGGCACAACACCATCTGACACCACTGGCAACCCCCAGCCAGAGAGGCAGAGGGCCACCAGCTTCAGTGCCAGGGATGTTGGTGTCCTGGTGGAGCAAGTCCTGGGGCAGTATGATGCCCTCTTTGGAAGTTTGCGCTCCGACAATGAAGGACGGACCAGGATCTGGATGGACATCATGACTGCCATCAACGAGGAGGGGGTGGCAGTCTGCGACATCAAACATGTCCGGAAGCGCTAGGAAGTCTTCAGGTCCAGGACCCTCGACAAGGCCCAGCGCCTCTTGAAGGCAGCGGATGCCAAGGGGCGCCGGGGCCACCTGTCGGACCACCAAATGGAATGCACACGCCCAGCGCTCCACATCCAGGTCCTTGAGAGGCAGACCCATCTGGAGTCGAGCGGTAAGTGTACATGCATACTGATTGGACGCTGTGCGTGTTGTGGTGTGCAAGTAGTGTGCAGGTTGCACATGTGTTTTTATAGGGCCATGTATGGATGTGTATATACAGGGGCGTGAGGCTGACACATGTGAGTCCTTTCATGTGTGAGACACATGGATGGTGTATGTGTTGGTAAGCATGCAGGCCAAATGCAGGTGTGGGAGCACATTGTTTGAATTACTGTGTATGTACGTTGGAATGGTTGTGGTGTCACACATGGATGGTGGTTCCAGCTGCATGTATCTGCACTGTGTACATGTGCATGTGTGTGTATTTGACAAGTGTGCAACTGTGATGCAACATGGATGCATGTGACACTGACATGTAGAAGGCTGAATGGCAGATGTGACATGGATGGTGATCTCATCACTGCGACAGTTGGTGGAGATGTACACATGCATTTAAGTGTGGTGGCCTGTGTGCATGTGTTGTGCACTCCCCGTGTTTCATGTGACATCAGGCTGACCACAAAAGTGATGGGTGGAAGGTTTTGAATGAATCTAAACCACTGGCAATTGCTCTGGGCCAACCTTCCACACCACCGTGTTTTAGCCCGTCTGCACCATTGCAAAAGGGGACCAGCCATGTGCAAATCAGTCAGAAGCTGCCGCCACCGAAGGTAGCAGCCCAGCCCGAACTGCTGGGCCAGGTCCCCTCTGCACAGAAAACCAAGCAACCCCAGACCATGTTTCGGCCTTGTTGGGCCTCCTCAGTGAGGTGCAGCCTGGTTCCCTGTGGCGCAGCGAGCAAGGGACCCACGTCTGGGCATACCCTCTCTCACAAGGAGAAACAAACTGACCACAAAAGTGATGGGTGGAAGGTTTCGAATGAATCTAAACCACTGGCAATTGCTCTGGGCCAACCTTCCACACCACCGTTTTTTAGCCCGTCTGCGCCATTGCAAAAGGGGACCAGCCATGTGCAAATCAGTCAGCAGCTGCCGCCACCGAAGGTAGCAGCCCAGCCCGAACTACTGGGCCAGGTCCCCTCTGCACAGAAAACCAAGCAACCCCAGACATGTTTCGGCCTTGTTGGACCTCCTCAGTGAGGTGCAGCCTGGTTCCCTGTGGCGCAGCGAGCAAGGGACCCACGTCTGGGCATACCCTCTCTCACAAGGAGAAACAAACTGACCACAAAAGTGATGGGTGGAAGGTTTCGAATGAATCTAAACCACTGGCAATTGCTCTGGGCCAACCTTCCACACCACCGTTTTTAGCCCGTCTGCGCCATTGCAAAAGGGGACCTGCCATGTGCAAATCAGTCAGCAGCTGCCGCCACCGAAGGTAGCAGCCCAGCCCAAACTGCTAGGCCAGGTCCCCTCTGCACAGAAAACCAAGCAACCCCAGACATGTTTCGGCCTTGTTGGACCTCCTCAGTGAGGTGCAGCCTGGTTCCCTGTGGCGCAGCGAGCAAGGGACCCACGTCTGGGCATACCCTCTCTCACAAGGAGAAACAAACTGACCACAAAAGTGATGGGTGGAAGGTTTCGAATGAATCTAAACCACTGCCAATTGCTCTGGGCCAACCTTCCACAGCACCGTTTTTTAGCCCGTCTGCGCCATTGCAAAAGGGGACCAGCCATGTGCAAATCAGTCAGCAACTGCCGCCACCGAAGGTAGCAGCCCAGCCCGAACATGTGACATCAGGCTCACCAGTTGCTCGTGCTGTTGTTTGTGTATGGATGGTGCTGCCTGGTGCAATAATGCTGTTGAATTGCTCATGTGTGTGAGTTGAAATGACATGTGTGTTGGGGAGTGTGATGTCATGTCTGAAGTTTGACACTGACACTCATGTACAACTGCCATGTGTGTATCAGTCCATTGTCCAGTGCCCTGATGCCCGTGTTCTATCTCTCCCTGTCTGCAGTGTCAACTGATGAAGAGGGCAGAGAGGGTGCTGTGGAGCAAAGCGGCAGGGATCGCACGACCAGCCAGAGACGCAAAGCCCGGTTCCCCTCCCAGGTTGCCATCTTGTCGGGGAGTGAGGAGTCTGGTGCTGCCTCCCAGGCTGCAGCTGCCGAGGGTAGGTCCAAGAGGCGGAGGTTGGAGTTGGACTCCTCGGCAGCATAAGGGGCAGCTGAGACCTCACAGGGTCCAACGGAGGAAGATGGCACGGAGTCATCCAGGTTGGTGGGGGGTTTGGTGGAGGAGGAGGCCGTGGAAGGGACACACACAGGGTCTTGAGGTGGGGATTCCACTGATGCTAGTGGTGCAGTGCAGGGGCAGGGACAGGAGGCAGCACAGGCCACCGCGGAGGTTCCTGTGTGTAATCCTGTCCCCGATCCTGTGACTGCATCATCCCGCACCGGCAGGGATGCCTACGTCCTGACCCGTTTTCAGGTAGGGGATCCGCTTACAACAACTAGCCTTTCTCTCCCTACGGACATGGCTATCTGGGACCGGGTTGAGCCTGTCCTGAGTGGGATGGAGTTGCATCAACAGGGCATGCGAGGTGACCTGCAGTGTTTTCGTGAAGACACTGCACGTCATTTCGAATGCCTCATTGACCACGTTGACCTACTGGGACTGGTCACCAGGGCTGGATTCCTCCATTTGCTGGACCTTGTTCCAACCCCCTCCTCACCTGAAAACCCTACGCGCCAGTCGTCCTCCATGCCATCTTCCCATCCTTGTATCACCCGGGTACCCTGTGGAGCTTCCTCTGACCCAGCGGCCAGGCTGGTGGGGGACACATCTCTGCCACAGTCGGGAGTCAGAGGTCCAGCAGGGGTGGCCACCACGACAACTGCACCCCAGCCAGAGGAGGACGTGCAGGCAGCAAGAGCAGGGGCTCAGGCACAGCAGCAGCAGCAACAAGGTGGGAGCCATGATGGCTTGGGGCAATCAACATCAGAGGGGCAGGCATCGGCCAGAGGGCAGGAGGACCCAGGATTACAAGTGTCTTCCGTGTGGCAGCGGTTGGGCCACGCCATAGATGCGGAGCGGTGGCGGGTGGAAGAGGCATGGCTCACAATGGTCAGGGTGGAGAACTCCATGCGGAGGGCACTGAGGCGGGCCGAGTGCCTCGAGGCAATTCGCAGGGAGTTGGAGGTCAACATGTCATCGTCCCTGCGAACCCTTGGGTCATGGAAGAGGACCGCCTCCAGGACATCGAGGAGGAGTTCGATGATGCCCTGGCCCGGGAAATCGGGAAGTGAGCCGTTGGACTAGCCCACCTATAGTTTGTAGTTTTAGGTTTCGTTTATCTTTTACATTCATTTGGGTCGCTTGGACTATGTCCCGCCTTTTTGTATATAGTTCTTTATTAGGTCGTTTTTTGGCTAGGTTTCATTTCATTCGTTGGGCCCTGGATTACTTCTTTGCACATAGTTGAATAGTGGATTTATCTATTAGTATTTTTCTCATCACGGATCAGTGGATTTTACTGTTTCAGTTTCCTTTGGATTTGATTTGTTGGCCGGAGACTTTGGACACATTTTCATTTCGATTGATGTGGATTCAGACTTCATGATTTTCTGTTTAAGTTTTGAACATGCTGCATTTCATCTTTTTTTGATACATTTTTTCATGTTTTCATTGGATTTCATTATTTTTCTGTACAATACGTTTTGTTTTATTACTTTGTTGTGTGGTATTCTCTCATTGGTTTCATGCATGTCACGGTGTAGGTTTTCACAATCACCAGCACCCATTGTGGGTTTGTGACAGACATGTGTTGATGTACATTCTTGCCATTTGGGTTGTATCATGTAGTGGGCATTTCAATGTGGGGTGGATGGGATACTTGGTTGGGTCTTTGCACAGGGGTGGCGTGCGGTGGGATTTGTGAGGCCATGAGGCACATGATTGTGGATCATGATGAAGTGTTGGGGGGACATGAGTCCGGGCCTGAGCCTCACTGCTGGGTGGGTAGGCGTCCTGGGGGACATGAGTCGGGCCTGCTGGCAAGTGCCCGTCACTGCTGGGTGGGTGGGGGTCCTGGGGGACATGAGTCGGGGCCTGCTGGCAGGTGCCCATCACTGCTGGGTGGGTGGGGGTGCTGGGGGACATGAGACGGGGCCTGCTGGCAGGTGCCCGTCACTGCTGGGTGGGTGGGGGTGCTGGGGGACATGAGTCGGGGCCTGCTGGCAGGTACCCATCACTGCTGGGTGGGTGGGGGTGCTGGGGGACATGAGACAGGGCCTACTGGCAGGTGCCCGTCAATTCTGGGTGGGTGGGTGTCCTGGGGGACATGAGTCGGGCCTGCTGGCAAGTGCCCGTCACTGCTGGGTGGGTGGGGGTCCTGGGGGACATGAGTCGGGGCCTGCTGGCAGGTGCCCATCACTGCTGGGTGGGTGGGGGTGCTGGGGAACATGAGACGGGGCCTGCTGGCAGGTACCCATCAATTCTGGGTGGGTGGGTGTCCTGGGGGACATGAGTCGGGCCTGCTGGCAGGTGCCCGTCACTTCTGGGTGGGTGGGGGTCCTGGGGGACATGTGTCGGGGCCTGCTGGCAGGAGCCCGTCACTGCTGGGTAGGTGAGGGTCCTGGGGGACATGAGTTGGTGATCACTAATGCAAGGTGACATGTGGGCTGGCTGGGGGGCCTGCCCATGGTGGATGGGCTGCATGTGGAACATGACCAGGGGTGCAGGGTAGTCCCCTGTGGTGTGGGCTGCCTGGAGGGGCCATGGAGGGGGTAGAGGGCACACCTAGGAGGACCCACACTGCCAATTCACGTGTGGGACTCCCCGCGCTCCCCACTCTGACAGCGAAATCGCGTGTGAAATTCCCCTGAACCCCAGTAATACATGTACCCCGCTCACACAGGGCCAATCGCATGTGAAACTCCCCATGACCCTCAGTGATACATGTACCCCTCTCGCACAGGCCCAATCGCGTGTGAAACTCCCCGCGAACCCCAGTTATACACGTACCCCGCTCGCACAGGCCCAATCGTGTGTGAAACTCCCCGCAAACCCCAGTGATACATGTACCCCGCTCGCACAGGGCCAATCGCGTGTGAAACTCCCCGTGAACCCCAGTGATACGCGTACCCCGCTCGCACAGGCCCAATCGCGTGTGAAACTCCCCGTGAACCCCAGTAATACACGTACCCTGCTCGCACAGGGCCAATAAAGTGTGAAACTCCCCGCGAACCCCTGTGATACACGTACCCCGCTCGCCCAGGCCCAATCGCGTGCGAAACTCCCCGCAAACCCCAGTGATACACGTACCCCGCTTGCACAGGCCCAATCGTGTGTGAAACTCCCCGCGAACCCCAGTGATAAACGTACCCTGCTCGCACAGGCCCAATCGCGTGTGAAACTCCCCGCAAACCCCAGTAATACACGTACCCCACTCGCACAGGGCCAATTGCATGTGAAACTCCCAGCGCAGGGATGTACATGTATTCGGAGGGGTGCGCGGGGAGTTTTACAGGCTTTTTTGTGGTTGGGGGGCTTTATGCTGGTCCTCTGGCCTGTGCGCTATGTACGGGATTTGTGCGCTGTGCATGGTGCATGGGGAGGGGTTGGGAGCGTAACTGGCACTGCTGCAGGGTCGCTGAGCCACTCTGCACCACGGATGGTAATGGAAGTTGAAATCCATGAATACGCTGTGCGCGGAAATGGATTTTGGCGCATGCGGCTGCCGCAGACTGTCACACGCGCACACTGTGCGCCAGCCGTGTGCGCCACTTGTGCGCTGAATTCTATGAATTACCCCCTTAATTTACTAGGCATCACCTGGCTGCTTTAATGCATGATATCACTCAGAAATAGGTGTGCCATGACCACACTATGATCCAAACAATTCTACACCAACTTCAGCCACAGATTCTATTTTAAAAGGCATGTAGTTTTAGTGAAGCAATTCTGCAATAGAGTGGCACCAAAGTGATTAAGTTTTAAATTCTGTGTCTCAATAATAAACACATTGGGCTCTAAGGAAATAATATCCCCCTTTTGTTCAATGTAGATGGGAGAACACAGGGCATTTAATCACACTGCACCTTTGTTTCGGATCTCAAATTGCTTTCCCCTTGTCTCCCATTCTCTATTCTCCCAAATGTACCCAGTTGAATCTATACGGACAGTTTGGAATTATTTGGGCTTAGTTTACCTTTTTTAAATGTGGAGACTTATTTTGGAGAATATGCTGGGGACTCAGGCTGTCTGAATAACTCCAAAAGCAAGCAATATTTTTTTAGCTGGCTATCTTCTAACCAATTTTCAAACATAGACTGAGTTTCCTTCCTTTAATGGGATGCTCACCAATCTGCATGAGATCAGTCTTTCAAATGGAGTCAGCTCTGCACTCCCATTGCCAATTGGTTCATCCCCCATAGTCCATAATAATCCTGTCTACACGAACAAGCAAGTATATGTTGTTTTAACTCATCTCATTCTTTGCAGAGGTATGGTTTTCCAGTGCATGTTCCAGAAAAGGTGGGAAACCACTTCTATTAAGAAAATGCCCACTTGTTTTTGCCCTAACTTTGGAATTACATGTGCAAGATTCATAAAATATAGATAGCTATACTCTGTGTATCAGTGTACACAGTGAGATTCATGAGTGATCACACTGTGATAAACTTTGGGGGAGCCACATGTTTTTGACAGTTTTCCCATAATCTTAACATGCCACAATATGTAAACTTTCACATGGTTTGTTAGATACAACTTCTTTCTACAAAATGCAATGTGTTCATGTTGATTCAACCTTGCATCTCAATGCTACACATTTTCAAAGCTTCAGCCTCAAGAGGGCCCCGTTGACATAGCTCCAGTATATTTCCCTCCATGACAGATAATGTATGTCAATATATGGTTTTCCTTGGCTGCATATAGATCTATCCATGTCTTACTTGTGACTTGTAATGTTGTTCTTATTAGCCTATTTTAAATTAAATATGTGACAAGTGTCTTTGAAGCTCACAGGCCCATATTTCTAAAGGCAATAGTTTATTAGGTTGTTCTTTAGCAAACATTTCTGTACAAGGGATCAATATCATTTAATTCCTGAGCTGGGTTAGGCCCGGAAAGGTGAATATCAAAGGGTTTCAGTTTCCCCTTTGGACAGTTTTGAACCCCCCCACCTCCCAATCACAAGACTCAGGCAGGTCACTTTGAATTTCAAATGCAATAATTAAGAGTGAAAGATATGCATGATTGAACAAAAGGGAACTTTAAATGAGGTTTCGGTTCTACCCTACATTTCACATTATTTTTATTAAAATAAAGCATCTGCAAATCTTGTCACTGAAATTATGTACAATTTTCTATGCTGCACAACTACAATGTATATTCTCTGTTTTTGGACTTTGGGACCTATCATTCAGGAGATTTCAATACACATTCTATGTACTCCTGAATTCTTTTGAGGGTAAATGTATTCTAAGGTTTTGGGCCTTGCCTTTCCCACTTGTGGCATAGTTCTTGATTAAATACACTATATTCTCTAAATACCATCATTGTCATTGAGACAATAATTGAAGAAATATGTTGGTACTGTGGTGTATTGAATTCCCATGTAATGACAGTTCTCATCTTTTCTGCAGCATGACAATTCAGTGTGTAAGTTCACTGATAAGAAAAACCTTGGAAATGGTTGGACATTTTCATTATATTCTTTTTCAGATGGTTGGAAATGTTCTGAAGCTGCGTGTTCATTTAATTTTACTTAACAAGGCATTCAATTATCAGGAGGTAATGATCTACCTTTTGCTGACAATCCCGTTTGGATAGGGGAACATTTTCTGGTTCTTGTAAAATGTATAGGATGATTGGATCTACTTTCTGTGTGGTAATTTCTTTTTTATTTTTTTTGTGTTTAATTGTATTAACAATTTTTACAAATTCTGTCCAGATTTTCTTGCGTTTTTCACTGTTTCCCATTGTGGATATCGTGCAGTTTTCTGTTTGCTTGGACTACCAATGAAATTTTCTTTTATAGATTAAATTCCTCCAGCTTCAGTTTTTCCAAAAGATTCGCTGTAGCCACTGTCAAAGATGTGGAATTGCCACACATTAGCATATTCCACCAAGTTTCTTCATTTGTGGTTAGGTGCCGAGCTCTGTGTGGATTGAGATAGGTGGTTCGCAGGTTTTCCGTTCCTGAGCAACAAAGGAGGAGATGGCGTAGTGTTTCGGTTTCCATCTTCTTACAATAGCGACAGTTTTTGGTAGTTGACTGTTTTCTACGAAAGAGAATCTCATTGTTTTTCAATAAGTTTAACCTTGCTCTTAAAAAGGTTGTTCTCAGTTGTTTATCTGGAAACTTTTTTAGATAGTTTCTGACTTCGTCTATTTTTTGCGTGTTCGTTGTATGGTGTGTGGAGACTGTGGGATCTTCTGCTTTGTCTAGAGTCTCAATCCAATCTTGTATTTTAAGTTTTTTCTTTATCTTTCCAGGGATCCATTCTATGTCCCATTCTGAACATCCGATTTTGTCCGCTTGTTCCAGTAGTCTACTGTACCAGCTTGTTATTGTTGTTTTTTTTTCACTCTTCAACTCTTGAAGCATGATGTCCAGGATTTTTGTCGTGGGTTCCTTATGATTTTACCCAGGAATAATAGGCTGTTTCTCGTGACCACAGATTCCAATGATTGTAGCCTAAATATACCTTCAAGTTTAGCACACAGTGTCTTCGGCAGATGTGGCATGGCTTCGGCTCCGTAGGTCAGAGTTGGACAGACCTTTGCTCTATAAAAGTTTATGAGTGGAAGAATTGAGAATTTCCTGAATTTCCTATCCAAAGACACTGCCTGTGCTGCTAAAGTTTTTGTTTTGGAAAACAGATGTACTTGTATCGTTTTATCAATTTTACTGAACGAGAGTTTCACCCCTAGGTAAGTACAGCTTTTGACTATTTCTAGTTTCTTCGAATTTGCAAACCATTGCGATCTTGTGTTCGGTCTTGTCAGTTTTTCTAAGACCAACATTTTCGTTTTTGATGTATTAAGCTCCAGGTCATTTTTCTTCAGATAGGCTGTGAGACTGTCTATTTGTCTCTGGAGTCCAATTGCTGTTTGATCTATTAGTAGAATGTCATCTGCATACAGCAATCTTGTCACTTTTGAATCACCTATTTGCAGAGGAAATGATTGAGTGTCGTTTTCGGAATCTGCTATGTCGGCCATATAGGCCTTATACAGCGCCGGCGCCAGAGGGCAGCCTTGTTTCACACCTCTGGCCGTTTTTATGCTTTCAGACATCAAGCCTGCTTCGTTGAGCCGGATTTTGATGGACATTTAGCTATATAGGGCTTTCACTGGATCAAGAATGGATGGTGGACATTTTTGTTTCTCCAGTTTTCTCCACAGTTTTTCCCTATTCACGCGGTCAAAAGCTTGGACCAGATCAATTGAGGCAATGAATATTGATAGTTGCCCCTCAAACACTTTTGATTTTAGGATGCTAATCAGCATAATGTTGACTGACGTTCCCAAATTCTTTTCGAACCCTGATTGGAAGGGGTCCGTTGTTTTTGCCTCTTTCTGCCATATCTGGAGTTCGTCCAACAGCAGTGATCCGAAAAGTTTGCTGAGAACATCTAATAGTGCGATAGGCCTATAATTTCTCGGGTCGTCCCTCGGGCCCTTCTTATAAATTAGGACAATGTTTGCTGTCTTCCACGTATCAGGGATGGATCTCGAAATCCTCGATCTTCTGAAGATTTCTGATATTAGTGGAGCCAAAATTTCTGCATCCTGTTTCAAGTGGGCGTTGGAGATGCCATCTGGGCCTGGGGCACGGGAGTTGTTCAGATTCTTGATCTTTATCAGAATATTCTCCTCTGAGCATACTATACATTTGGAGTGGTCTTGAGTGGTTGATGTTGTTTCCCCTGGGGTAGGATCTTTGTATAAGTCAGTGTAGTGCTCACTCCATTTTTCTTCTGGGACACTGTTTATGGTTCTTATGTCCGTGGGTGCGATTTTGTGCTTCATGATTGTCCAGAACTCTCGTGAGTTTTTTTTGCACACTGCTCTTAGCATGTTCTCTGCATCCACTTGATATAGTTTCCATCGTATCGATTGTAGCCACGATTTTTACAGTCTTTTGTTTTTGGTTGCCAAATCTATATTTGTTTGTGTTGGATTTGTTCGTGCAAGCCGAGTAGCCTTTCTTAGGTTTGATTTCTTTATCCTCAGTTCTTCGTTATGAGTATGTAAATGAGTTTTGTCATAAGTTCTATTGCTTCGTGGATGTAGGTAAGGGATCAAAAGAGGACAGTAATCCAGTTTTTCTTTCGAAGTGTTTCGTTTTTTTGTCCGTTGTAAGCTGCCGTGATACAGACTATGCCTTCTGTCATAATTTTCAATCGGTTTCCTTGTTGGTTTATTTCCAGATTTTTCGGCATTATCACTGGCGTCTTTTTTTTTCTGGCCACTTTGCAGTTAGTAAATTGTGATTGCTGGCCGTGGTCTTCACTACCTTGAAACTTTTGGTTTGGAGATATAGCTCTTTTGAGGCAAAGATGTAATCAATTGTGCTTCTTCTGCCAGCACTTTCCCATGTTGGAATTCTGGATTTGGCTGATTCGAGGGAATTTAAGTTGTACAGATCCCGGGATTCCATCAGTTTCGCCCATGCTGTACCTCTCGCTATTGATTGTGCACTACCCATGTTATGAGGAGTCATTTCCATCTCGAGTGCAGGACAGGTTGCATTTAAATCACTGCATATCAAGATGTGATCCATGTCATACATTTCTGTTGCGTCTGTTAGAATTTTTGCCACGTTATTTAGGAATCCCTTGGTCTTTGTTATCAGTGGATTCCAGTAGATGTTTAATAATAGGATAAGATCCTGCCTGGATAGAGTCCTCTTTCTTCCATTCTAGCAATGTTGCCTGAATTGCCAGGGATGATATCAGATTGTGGACTATACTGAGAGCTCCGCCAGTTCTTACGGCTGTCTGCAGGCCTGAAGTAGGACGTCCTCTATCTCCTTTTTGGGCCCGTGCAATTACTACTTCAAAGCCGTCCAGGCTCGGCGGAAATAGCAGCCAGGTCTCTTGCAAACTTATTAGGTCGAATAGGCCAAGATTCACCTCTCCTAGTTGCGTCAGGTGAATGTGGCCTCTTGTGTTCCAAGAGCCAAGGATGATGTTTTGCTCTGATTCTTGGGCTGCATGTTGCTCCTTTAACGTCTCTCCTTCTAGGTTGTCAGAGGGACGATTTGGTTGCTATTTCCTAACATATCTTGTCAACGCCGAAGGAATCCATGCCCATTTGTTAGGGTTCTTTTCTGTCTCTTTCGTCTGATTCTGTGTCGAGGTGTTTTCACGAATGGTACGTTTTTCTTTTTCTCTGGTGATCTGGGAAAGAAAAGGACCTTTAGGCTTTCTCAGAGATATTCTTTGTGATTTCTTATTGTTTTGTGTCCAGCTATCTTGGGAGAAGAGCTTTTCTCTGGTCTTTACTCTTTCCTTGTCACTTTTCATCTTTGAATCACTTTGATCCAATAATTCTCGTGATTTTCGACGTTTATCTTCTTCTTTTCGGTCATCTATTTCCGATATTGAATTGAATTTCCTCTTTGTTCTAGTTAGTCTTTCAGTTACAGGTGTTATCTGTGTGGTTTTCCTTATTTCCTTTTCGTTTGTTTCATAATTACATTTTTCTCTTGTTTTGTGTGAATCATCTCTTCTGTACCCTCTTTCCTCTGCTGTAGTTTCTCTTAAGGTATATCCTCTTTTGGCTAGGTCTCCTGCCACTGATAACAGGAGTTTTTTCACTGTTTGAGATGTAATATGCAGGAAGATACTATCCGTCCGAGCTTTGTGTGCAAACTCTACTATGTTTAAGTCCATACTTCTAATTTGGTCTTCTTTATGAACTTTTTGTAGAAGTCTCATGGTTGCTCTTATGTTTAGTAAGATCTTTTCTCCCTTTTTGTCACTTTTTTTCTAATTTCAAGGTGCGTGATGAGTTACTCTTGTGAGTAAAAATTGCTGATGCCCGAGTGGGGTTTGGCTGTATGGAATAGTCCGAGTGTCTTCTGTTTGATCTAGTTCTTCTTTCTGAGTGTCTGTCACTTGGACTAGTTTTTTCTCTTCTTTGGTTATTATTTCGCTTATCTGCTTTGTCTGACTTTTTTCTATATGGAGATGTTTCTGGTTTGTTTTGTCGTGCTCTTTGGTTATGTTGATGATATTGTTTGTGACGGGTTCCACTATTCGGTGTGTTATCAAGCCTTTCGCCCTCATGTTTTTCCTTTGAACTCTGTGCGGGGCGGTCTTTGGGGCTTTCATGTTTGGTTTTATTTATCTTTATGTTAGCCAATCGAAACAACGTTTTCCTTTCTGGAGTTATCCGACTTCTTCTGTAGTTTAAATCTTCTATTTTATTTTCTCTTTTTCTGGTGCCTTTGTTTGTTTCTGCTTGTATTTGCCCCCGTGTTCTGTTCTTGAGGAATTATCCTTCCGCAAAGGACACCTTTCTTTTCTTTCCACTCGGTCGAGGTATTTCCGACTCTGAGTTTTCAATCGAATATGTACTTAGGTCCGATAAATCAAACGAGCTCTCCTCCACAAGTTTATGTGTTGCTTTCGTCTTTGTCTCTTGTAATTCACTTTCTACGACTTTTATTTTTCGGTCCATCCCAGATATCCACTTAGACATGAACAAGTTTGCATTTTTTTCCATACGTTGTTTATCCTGTGCAGTGGATCCCTTTGTGCTCAATTGTTCTTTCTGAGTTGAGTTATTTTTTGTGATCTTTTTTCTCTGAAGTTGGTGATTATTCTCGGGTTGGACCCTCGTCGACTGGTTTTCTTTTTGATCCTCTTTTAAGCCTTTTTTAGTTTCACCTAGGTTCGTATCTATTTTATCTTTAATTGATGATGGTCTCCAGTTTATTTTTGCTGTGTTTGCTATTTGTTCATCTTCGTGTCTGGTTTCCTTGTACTCAATCTGTTCAGTTTGAGAACTGTTGGATACTGATTTTTTTTTAAACTGGAACACCTCCATTTTATCCGTCATAGTACCTTGTTTCTTTGCGGATGCCTTCCATGCCTCTAAAGCTGTTATATACCCTTCCAAGAGGGTTAGTTTCATGTTGCAAGCTGCTAATAGTGAAGTATGGTCTTTTAATGTTTCGTTTATTGTTTCATATAATTTACCGAAAGGTGCCAGTGCGATGGTCACAGCTGACGTGACGGGGTAGTATGTCCACGTTTTTAACAGGTGAGTTTTTTTCTTTTTTCTTTGGGGATTCACTTTCTATTTTTGCTTTGTGTGGCGTGGAGAACAATAGTCGTAAGGCATCCGTCGAGACATCTGGCTTTTTATGTTGCAGCGACTGTTTCCAACCCGGGGTGTTTTAGCATTGTTCAATATTGCGTCTGCCAGTTTTATTTCTTCTTGGTTCCACTGGTACCTTGCTTTAGGTTGTGCCAAGCTGTCTATTTTTTTTCCCTCCTTCTCGGCTTTACTTTCGTTGAGTGAAGTATCGCTATTATTTTTCCCTAATATATCTGGTTGTATAAACAATGGTTTTTGATTTGCGTTGTCTATTGCCTTTGTTGTTTCTTTGTTTTTGTTTTTTCCCCCCATCTGGTCAGAGTTTAGTTTACTTTCTTGTTGTTTTCCTTTGTTCTCTCCTGATATTACTGTTTTCAATATTGAATTAGTCTTACCATCCTCATAACACTGAGATCTGTTTTCTGTGATTTTGTTGTCTGTACCGGGTTTGGTTATTTCTGACTTTTGGCGTGAGGAAGGTTGGCTTGGATGCCAGCGTATTTGCGGTTGTAGGCCTCCCCCCTCAAAAGTCTTTTCTGGCTTTGGTGAAATTTTTAGGTTTCTTTGAGGGGATGGTGGGATTCCTGTCAGAATTTCTAAGTCGGAAAGTTCAAAACGATTCACCTTGGGAGTCTTCCCTAGTTTTTCAAAAAATCTTCCAATCGGGTTGTTAGATGGGAGTGTCGATTTACCCGTTTTTTTCGTTTGTACTTTTGGTGGTGCTCTGTTATTGGGGGTCGATGAATCAGTTGGATTGTGTTTTTTAATTCCTTGTCTTTTTGGTTGTTGATCCAGTATAGATTAATTTACTTTATATCCAGGCGTTGTTTGTCCTCCTTCATTTTTTTGGTCCTCAAATAGGTGTTTTAATTCTGTTTGGTGAGGCTCCTCTTCTTGGTTTTCTGATTGTGAGTAGGTGTGTATTTTAGCCCAATTGTGTTCTCTCAGAATGTTTAATTCCTCTATTTCTTCCATTTCCTGGTCATCCGAATATGATAGGGTAATGTTCTGACAACTAGTGTCTTTAAACTCTGTTTGGTTCCATTCCAGGCTGGGTAAGTCAGATCGCACTGTCACTGGATGAGAATCACTTTCGCATTTTTGTGTCGTTTAGAGCAAGCCTCTTGTTTATTTTTGTCAAATTTTTGTCCGGGAGCTCTATTGAGCCCTTTATAGAACTTTGTATGTAGTCTTTTTCATTGGTTTTCTCCGTGACTTTGTACTTTTTCGTTGGACCACCAGGGGGCGTCTCCTCTGCCTGCACAGCAGCGGGCCCGCGGGCTCCGTTCCCCAAGAGCTCCGAACTTGCGCAGGATCTGTGACTGGGTCCATGTCCTTGTTCGCTTTCGTTGTGCCATTGTGGGTCGGCTCCTCAGCCTGAACGGTGTCAGGTCGGCGGTCTCCGTTCCCCAAGAGCTCCGCGCTTTGCCCAGAAGCCACTCGTGCAGGGTCCGCCCCTCTTCCTCTCACCTCCTCCATCTCCCTCCAGAGATCGCTCGTTCAGTCGCCGCCGGCCCTTCCGACCGGGCCCGGCCCCTCAGGAGCAGGAGGCAGCAGAGCCGGCCTCGATCTCTCCGGGAGATCCCCCCCTCCCTCGTCGCCGGCCCCACTCCACGGAGACCGAGGCGGGGCATACTCATCTAGGGATACACACCCTCCCAGGCTCTGCGGTCGCACACAGCCGACTGACTCAGGCTCCGGGCCCATTTCCTCTCTCCAAGTGAGTCGTGCTGGTGGGGGGATCTAAGGGGGGGGTATTGGAGGAGAGAGTGTACCCTTTCCCGGGTTCGGGGTCTCTGTTGCTTTATTTGTTGGTTTCTTTCGTGCTTCACTCAACAGTGGTACTTTTATAATTTGTACGCCGCTCCTTAGCACGTGGCCCGTGTCTTCATAGTCATTTGGCTGAGGCTTACTGGCCCCTGTAGCGTCCTCCATTATGCCGAAATCACCGGCACTTTAGGTGTTTTTTTTTTTGTTTTTTTTTTTAGACGGTGAATCAGTTGTGATGAGTTAAGGTCGGTAGGATAGTGCACAGTGCGCCAGCAGCCAGACTGCCAGACTGCACCTCCTCGCAGCTCTCCGCGGCCGCTCCGCGTCCAAAATGGATTTTTAAACCCTGTGTAGCAATGGACACTGTAGACAGACTTCTGCAATGAGACAGGAAAAAAGTTCAGAGTTGACTGCCAGACTGCACCTCCTCGCAGATCCTCGCAGCTCTCCGTGGCCAAAATGGGTTTTTAAACCCTGTGTAGCAATGGACACTGTAGACAGACTTCTTATGTTTCAAGGGAAGAAGATGGGGGGGGAGGGCAGCAGGAGCTGAAGGGGAGGTGCTGAAGAGTGGCGCCACCTCTCTGTGTGGGATTTCCGTGTTGCTCACTGACCTTCCAGCTACTGAGAAAAGGAGACGCTCGTGTGTCTTGTGTGGTAATGAAAAACTGAACTGGAGCTTCTCTACGCCATTGTAGAATACAAAGCTCACTTTCAGCTTGAGTTTGGGATTGAGTCACTGCTGCTAATTTTAATTTCCAAGGAGATTTCCATATTTATGTGTTTGCCTTGGATTTCTCCAGTGTGTTGATCAGCTTAAGCATTTCTTGTTTTATTGGGACTTTCAACTTTTGAGTGACACTTTATTTTCTTCCAGAATATGGTCATTTCTTGGATGTTCTTAATGTTTTATTTAATTGAACTGCTTATAGTTTCAAACAAATCAGAACCACAAAACAAAACTCTGTTATACATGCTACAGATTAAAATCACAATTAAAACCATACAGTAGAATTAACAATTCATTTCAATTAGTAAAATAAAAGCAATTCAATGAGTGTAATGCAATAGTAATGCATCTTTGGATTGAGATGTCTAGTGAAGTGTCATTACTGTTAAGAATTATTGGTGAAACAGTTTGGTGTTTAAAAACTGGACATCATACACATAATGACTAAAAAGGTTGTGGCAGAGTTCAGCTAAGTCATTACATTTGATTGCAAGATGGAAAATAGTTTCCGCATTTGTGGCACAATACCTACATGCATGCTCCAGGTGTGGAATGCCCTGTCTTGCCCCCAAGATGTTTTTGGTCAGGAACAGATTCAGTTTAAAATGCAACATATCTTATGCTTTCTAGAGGGTTGCTGTTTGAGATAAAACAAACGGTAACATGTTAAAACCTCTTACCTCATACCTTAAATGGTAGAAAAGATGGTAATTAATTATTAATTCTATTCCTTCTCTAAACAAATTCATAGAGTAGATTTTTATAATTTGTCGAGGGAGCCATAAGGTCCCAGGAGTCTAAATTATAGGCTCCCAAAATCTTCAAGGAATCATGCAGTCTCTCAAAACTCTAGAAATATTTGAAAACAAAACACAGCATAATTCAAACATCCAACAGTTTTCCGGGGGTTGCAACATGACTCTCAGTAATTGCAGTCTCTTCTAGTCTACAAGGACCTGTATAGAAATCAGGCCCATCTCATGTCTGAGTACTGCAATAGGAATTCCCTTAGGGAGCATAAGCAACCTTCTCCATAGCAATGATTCCAGTCAGTCCCATTGATTTGTTAAGAGACCAGTCTCCATAAAGTAAATACAGAATCTTTTTTTGATAATAGTATTTCAATACAGGAAGTGCATAGAATCTTCCAAATTTTCTATCAAAGGCCAATAGTTTAAATGTGTTAAATCGTATCTTATTTTTCATCATTGTTAAGTCGGTTCAACCAATTCTTCTTCCAAAGATCTCAACCCCTACGTATTTAAAGTTAGGAACTATTTCCAAATGGGTATGAATAATGAACTATGCTCAACAAATCCATTTCTAATATAGTCTGAATCAGTTCTGATTACTTGTTACTGGAGTTGGTGATTTACAACAGTAAGGATAACTTTATATATTGCCATCAGTTCCACCACCTGACTACTCTGGGGACCAATTTTTTGAACTGGCTTTCGGTTCAGGGGTGCCATTCATCCATGCATGCCCACTTCTAATATATTCTCATCATTTTCTTCGAGTTGCTTGTAACATCCATACACATAAACTATGGATATTCTCTTACCCGTATTCTTGTCATTAACTTTATGAGGAGAACCTAGATAGGTCTTCATATTATTGGCCTTTTTAACTCTTCTAGATTATCTTGGGCCCATTCATGTAGATCAGCTAATCTTGAGTGCCATTTGACTCTTTTTGTTTTTAACATGTCTTATTTCTACAGGGTAACCCTGTATTGAAAAAATCCAGTGAATGATCCTTGAGTTAGTGATATTCCCAGTTCATGTCCGGCCACTCTGCAAATATTGCAGGGGCTGGAGAGAGGTTTCAACTATTATATGATCTATTTATTTATTTATTCATTTATTTATTACATTTTTTACACGCCCGACCTGGAGGTATCACGGCATGGTTACCAACAGTGGGTAAATACAATCTTAACATTAAAAACAGTAAGAACACACAGTTATTAGGATATAAATGTATATACATTTTTATACAGTAGATTGGGATCTGGTCTGAGTGGGTAGGGGTCTTGGTTCACATTTTAGAATTGGTTGAATAGCCAGGTTTTCAATTATTTTTTTAATTTAGGGTGGGACATTTCGTTCATGATGTTAGTGGGTATGGCATTCCAGTGCCTGGGTGCGAGTACTTTGAAACTGCTGCCCCCCACATTTTCTCTTTTGTATTGTGGGAGTTTGAGGTTTTCATTGTTATTAGGTCTGAGGAGCCTGGTGTGCTTTTTCTTGACGACTGTATTGAGGAGATATTTAGGAGCTTTGTTTGCAATACATTTATAAGTGATACCTAGGGTTTTTTATATAATCCTGGCTTTGATGGGGAGCCAGTG
Organism: Ambystoma mexicanum; assembly: GCF_040938575.1. Lineage (NCBI taxonomy): Eukaryota > Metazoa > Chordata > Amphibia > Caudata > Ambystomatidae > Ambystoma > Ambystoma mexicanum. The sequence continues at coordinate 571,342,247 of NC_090933.1, read as the reverse complement.
GTTATCTCTCCTGATGTTGGTGATGTCTTCATATATTTTTATGCCTAATGCAGCTCGGAGGACTTTGTTCTGCATAAGTTGGAGTTTAGCTATGTTAGTATTAGAGGTGCCTAGGAAGAGGATATTGCAGTAATTGAGCTTGGAAAGTATGAGCGCTCTTGCTAATGTAACGCAGTTATCAGCTGTGAGGAATTTGTGACTAAGGGAGATGAGTTTGGATGTATAGGAGGTGGAGGAGGCTAAAGTGTTGACTTGTTTAGTCATTGTTAGTGTGGCATCAAGATAGACTCCAAGTGTCTTAACTTGTTTGAGCACTGGGATCATGGTGCCATCAATGACGAAGGATGTGTAAGCAGGCTGTAGAGAGTCAATTTTGGAAGATGATCCTAGTATAAGTAGCTCTGTTTTGTTGTCATTGAGACATAGGTTATTGTTAGCCATCCAGTTTTGGACGAGTGAGTACATTTTGTTGATGAACAGTGTGTCTTGCTCATGATTGCCTGTTAGTGGAATGAGGATCTGGGTGTCATCTGCAAAGTTGGTGTAGATGACACCCTTAGCATCCGGCACTGCAAAAAGCAGTTTAGTGTAGGCATTGTAGAGGGTGGGTGATGGGCAACATCCTTATGGGACGCCTACTGGTACTGGTATGGGATCTGCTGATTCTTTGCCCATGGATACTCTTGAGATCCTATCTGCATGGAAAGAGTTGATCCAGTCAGTAGCATTGTTGGACAGGTTGATGTTGATGGCTAAAGTGGCACAAAGTTTGTCGTGGTCAACCAAGTCGAAGGCCGCCGAGAGATCTAGTAGCATTAGCAGAGAGAGTTTGCCTGCTTCTCTGGTGGCATCCATTTGGATCTTCAGGTCGAGTAAGGCTGTTTCCGTGCTGTGGTTAGGGCGGAATCCTGACTGTCGGTCCCCTAATAATTGGTGGTGTTCTAGGTGGTTTTGAATTTGAGAGTATGCTATTTTGTTGATTATTTTCAGGAGAAATGGAACTGTGGTTATTGGTCGGTAGTTAGTAGGGATTGAGGGATCCAGGGTTGTTTTTTGAGGAGGGCGTTACCCAAGCTTGTTTGATGCTGGACGAGACAGTGTTTGAGTTGAAGGAGACGTTGACAAATTCAGTGGTGATGGGTGATACGGTGGGGGCACAGAGTTTGACTATGTGGGATGGGAATTGGTCTTCTTTGCAGTTGGAGGCTTTGAGTTTAGCTATTGAGTCTAGCACTCCTTTGATAGAGACTGGGGTGAAGTGAAATGGGGTACATTGGGAGGTATTAGGGGGGTTTGCAGTTATGTTAGGAAGTGATTTTTCTGCCAGGAGTGATTTTTTACTGTCAATTTTCTTTTGCAGCAGCATGATTTGGAAGCTAGAGTGTCTTGTAGTGTGGTGTACCAGGCTTTGCTGGCACTATTGGGTGCTCTGACGTGGCAGGGGTTCTCTAGCTCTTTGAGGATGGAGAACAAGTATTTGCTGTCGGAGTTGGCATTAGTGATCCAAAGGTTGAAGGCGTTAGCTTTATGGGAGATTATGGCTGTTTTGTACTTTTTATTAGCTACTTCAAAGTCCTTTGCTGATTCAGGGGTGTTAGTTTTCCTGTGTAGGTGCTTATTGGATCCCCATGGATCAACCTCCATTTCTTTTCCAATACCTGTACCGTTAACAGGAGTGATTTCTCACATTCATCAAATTTGATCTCTATGGGTTATACATTTTTGATTTTCACATTATTAACCTGATCATGCTTCTGAAACATGGCTGTGATTAAACAGGTGTTGGAAAATCCTGTTTCAATAAATAATTCTTTATTTTTGATAAGATAAGCCAAGCATGAGCTTGGTATACAATTATTTTCAGTTATTTCCCAGCTTCTATGTGGGAGTCATTCCACTCCTACATGAACCCTGCCTACCAATAATGGACCAAAGGTTGGATGATCTCTGCGTAATCCTCTATGAATTTGTGACTATGGTCTGTCAATCCTATGAGGCTACATAATCACATAGATACTTATTAGTAGAGTGTCATCACTCTTCGTCTGAGGATTAAGACCCTTGGCTGTGATTTCATAACCTAGCAAGTTTACTTTAGTGTTACACCACTGTGCTTTCTGGAGTGGTAACTTCACCCCTGCATTTCTCATCTGAGTCAACTGTGATAAATACAGGCAATTAATTCCCTCTCCCTAAGGTGCATCCACTCCCTTTGGGGCTAGAGTGGTGATTCTGCTAAGCTTAACGCCCCTGAGGGGGCAAGGCAAGCAGCATCCCACTGAGTGAGACCACCCCTCCGGAGATAGGCAATACCTAAACAGGGATATGTATCATACTCCGTAACACCAGGATTGTAATAGATTTGTTTTTTTACATGGGAATTAATGTGTGTGAAAACTTACCCCTATATACCCCTATGTATACCAATGGCTGTTATGGTTTCTGACCCCTTTCAGGCACGATTGACGATGCATGGGTGGAGAACAGGATAGAAGCCTGCCACCTCACTACAAGGATGATAAGAGAACTAAAAGCTGTGGAACCAGGGGAGAGAGAAGCTTTCAAAGCAAGAGAGCAGAGGTACACTGATGGAGAAAGGCCTCCTCTTGGGAGGCATGGCAGTGGGAACAGGGTGCATGTCCGCATCGTGAGAGGAAATGTGGAGAAGCTTGCAGAGTGCCAAGCTCCCTGCCCAATACGCAGATCAAGGGAGCCACATGTCAGAGGATCGGCAACAGTGTGAAATTCCAAACCTGTAACTGAGCAAGACCGATAAATGCCAATGCCAAAGACTCGCAGAATGCCCGCAGGACAAGGACAACTGCTGCAACCGACATGAAGCTGTGCAACAAAGCCGTAATAGGGAGGTTGATTCTGCCAAATGAAACACCTACCAGGAAGAGCACCGCACAAGGTGTGCAGTAATTCTTAGAAACCTGGAGGGCTACCTGAGACCCTACGGTGGGTTGAGAACCAGAAGGGCAGAGAGAGTGCCGAACGCAGAAGAACCCCAAGAAGGGGTGTGGAACCAGAGACCCCAGAATGGAGTGAGAACCAGAAGGGCCCAGAGTGGGTTGAAAGTAGAAAAACCTGTAGGAGAGATATGAAACTCGAGACCTCAGAGTGGGTTGAGAACCAGAAGAGCCCAGTTTGGACCAAAACTAGACTAACTCTAAGAATAGGTGTTAAACATGAAAGCAGCCTAGTTTTCACAGAAGAAAGAAAGAACGGTGTGGAACATTTGACTGCAGCTGTTTGAAAGACAGGGAGTCCTTGAGACTCTTATTGTTAGTTTTACCTGAAAGGTGATATGGGCGGGAAGTCCTAAAGATATTTGTTAACACTTGATTGGAATTGTGGATCGAGCAAGGAGCCCAGAGACATTCAATGGCAACCTTATTAAAACTTTGTATCAGGAAAGAATCTCAGAGAAACTTGCTGATTACCTTTTGATGGAACTCCACTTCTGGTGGAATTCCTCCTTTAATCAACAGAGACAATACGGTTGGGTCCGAAACCAGCCCCCTCTTTATCATTTGGGTAAATGACCATTATGATATGCTTTGATTATGTTAGGTTATTTTCCTTTGTAGTGGTAGGGATATGAATGAGGCTAAAATTAATGTCTAGACAGCAGACAGACTTTCTTTTGTATGACATCCTGTTGTGCACCCTTTTAACCCTTCTGTTTCATTTTGTGTAGGGACTAAAAGAGAAGGGAACGCATAGGACGTTTTGGTACTTCAATAAAACATGTGTTATTAAACATGAAGAGTTGTCTGTCTCCTGATACTGACCTACCACATATTACATATCATATTTCCTCCAGGTGTTTGTCAGCAGTTTCAGTTTTCATTAATAGGTCATCCACATAAGCCAAATTCCCACTTTCTACACGCACAGGCATGGCCTTATGTATGATGCTATTGCACTCCTTTCTACTGTAAATATACCCACAATGAATTCTGGTCCATGAGTACTGCTGTCCCACAAAAGTAAAGGGAAGTTTATATTGGTGTTTACGGTTACTGAGACACTCCAATATGCATTAGTTATATCAAGGGCAGAACGTATTTTGAAATCCTGGATCTGTGAAAGACCCTGATCAATACAAGGAAGTGACCACCGTGACTTGTATACCCTCTTGTTCAGTTCCCTTATCTCTGCACAAAGTCTCTAGTGTCTCTTTGGTTTCTATATTCCTTGTACTGGATTATTAAAAATACTGTGGATAGATTGAATAATTTCACATGATTCCAAGTTCTGTGGGCACTAGAGGTAACCAGCATTGTTTTATAAATATTGGTCCCATATTAGGATCCATAGTTATAGTTGGATTATGATGAGAATTGTCTACCAAAACAAATAAATCTCCTGAGAAAATGTTCTGAAAATCCCAAAATATTTGCCATCATTTATGTTTCTATTCTTCTGTCTCACAGGTATCAGCCATACTGATCTTTGCTTCAACCATCTGGATGAAGCCTGGAAATATTTCTGGGATGGCTTTTTCTGAAGTGTCTTCTTACTAAGTGGAGACGTCTTAATTTATGTTGTGTATCTGGGCAGTTACTTTGTGCTGATAATTACTTGTAACATTTAAACACTATCTCATTTTATAGGATCTCACAGGTAACATCCTCCATAAGTACATAGGGGGAACACCATAAAATTCCCCTCTTGTCGAGTGTATAAGATCTATGGTAGGTTACCATTGGCATTGACATAACACTATTTTGCTATCGGACCAAATATAGAATTGGCTAAATCCATGGAAAATAATTAAGAATCAACAGCCATTCCATTGGTGTTATCCAGGCAAAGAATGACGCTTTGGGGATCATTATTATCAACCAGTATTTGGATTGTGACATCTTTGAGAACTAATGGATTTGGAAGTAGTGATAGGCCCTCTTGCTGCCGAAGAATATTATTTAAATTAATAAAAAGTGATTTGCTTTTACAAGGTCTGTCCTTTCATATTTTTCCTTACAATGTTTATTGTGGCTTATTCCCTGGAAAAAGCTATTTCATATTTGATTTGAAATTCTGCAGCATAATGCTGCAATAGGTATGACCGAAATGCCCTTTCTTATTAATAAGATATCAATTAATTGTGAATCAATGTCTGACTTAAACATCTGAAATTACATTTCATACAACCACAAAATTGTGATGTATCTTTTTATTTCCAATTCAGATCTTCAGCATGCACCTACAGCTAATTGTGTGTTTTAAATACATCACAACAAGCACATTGGCCCATTCATAAATCTAATTAAATGTGACATAATCTTTCACTAATAAAACATCTTTTTTGAGTTCAGCATATTCTGGAGAGAACTGTTTCCTTGCCTTCATTGCACTGAATAGTGAAGAATATTATTTCTTCTTTTCTTTGTAGTGGAATTAATCTGCTGATTTTGTTTTCCGAGTTATCATTCATTTTGTCCTCACTGAAGGTCTGTCATGGGTAGAATTTCAGAATATTTCCCTCAAGAGTGCAGAACCACTCATTATTTGGAGGAAAATGTATTCTCAAATGTTCAGTAGAAGTCCCTTCTCTTCCATCTTGTTATTTCACAGATATGATTGTAATGTCTGGAACATGAGCGTCTTGGAAATGAATCACTACTTGGCCACACTGTTTTTCACTCAATTGTTGTGTGCCTTTCAAGCTGACATAGTTAGTACTTCTTTTTAATTTGATCGGGCAACCTGGTTCACACAATCTATCAATGGTAAAGACCTCTGAAGTAAATCAGTTCCAAGTAAACCAGGTGTGCTCTGGGAGTCACGGTCATCACCAGATGGGTGAGTCTATGGGCCTCATTACGAGTCCGGTGGTAACCTGCCGGTTTTTCCGGCTCGGTTACCGCGGACTCGTATTACCATTCCGCCTCCATGATTCCTGGAATTACCGAAGCATTACAACCCCGGTGACCCGGGAATTCCGGAGGCGGAATTCGGTAAATCTCCATTCCCATTGAGTCCCATGCTCAATGGGAATGGGGACCATGGAAACACAGGCACCATCTCATGATGGTGCCGGTGTTTCCATGTCCGCCTGCAGGTGGCCGGTGTTAAACCCGCCAGGTCAGACCTGGCGGGAATGACACCTCCGCCTGCAGGACTCAAGATCACCCGGTATGGAAACAACGGTGGCGGCGGGTTTAACGCCACTGTTATTTCCATACCGGGTGACTCGTAATGAGGCCCTATGTCACCCTATTTAGATTTTGATTTAAGTTATCCCATCCACTGGGATGTGCCTCCCATCAAAATGATGCAGCTCTCCAAGGAGATGCATGAGGTTAACATTGTGATTTTCCCCTCTTAATTAGTTGAGAGTGTTGAGTACTTGTTCAGATAACACGTTTGGTTGTTTGGGACCCTGTATCTATGAGAGCCAGTCATTTTCCCCTGAACATGGACAGGGGTGACACCTTTTAATTTCCATCTCCAACTTGCATTGGGAGGCCTAGGAAAACCTGGAAAGAAGGAATATCATCACGTGAGGGGTGTCTGTCAAAATCATTGCATTTTGCTCATATTGGGTCTTATGTCTAGAGGTTTCTCTGTTACTTTCTTTTCTTTCAGATTCTTTGTTGGACTTCCTTTAACTCATATTCTCTGTTCTCTGAAGGAAACATTAAATCTATCTGGAAAAGAAGCAATGCAGAGTTTCATATCCTCAATATACTCTTCATTTTCAAAGGTAATGGTTCAATTTTTTTCTTCTCATTAAACTTTACTTTTTTTATGTTCTCTAGTTCTATTTCAAGGAATAAAGAGAGTTCACCATTGGCCTGTGCTTATCTCTCAGCAAACTTAGGGGCATTTTCATGTGAGGTAAAAGAAGCTTCCTCAAAGGCTTGGCATGTCTTTTCAGCCACCTCCCCCTTTTATTTCCGCTGTGTGCATTTTTAATTTGACCAATGTCCTCTTGTCATTGTGTACCATAATCTGTCAATTGCTCTCTGTCGATTGCTTGACCAGTTGCTTAAATTGTGATAATCTCTCTCCAATTTCCTGACTAGGGGGGCTTTCTTTGTTCATATTTCTGTTCTTATCCTGAAGACTGTCTCTTCTAGGTGGGTAGTGTTGGTAATTCTCTGAATTATTGTTGTATATATTGTTGGATCTCTACTCACGCTGGAAATTAGAACTCTTACCCTGGAACAAAAGAGGTGGTGGAGGGTTTGTTTCTTGATAATGAGTCTTAGGAGGTGGTGATTGGTTTCCTTCCCAGGGTAAATTCTGAATTGACTTGTCCAGAGAATTTACTACTGGGATCTAAGTATTTCTCTCTATAGGAGGAGCATTTGTGTAGCATAGCATAGACTGTGAGCCTAATACAGAGGACTTTTGTAAGTCTCTGGTTTGTTATGTTCAATGTTTTGCATGGCAGGTGGAGGACTATTGAGTTGGCTTTGACTAGATGGTATTCTCTGTTAGGTTCCTTAACAGCAGACAAAAAGTTATTTTGCTTTCTAATTTCTACATCCGTCCGAGGACTACTCTTCTCCTCAGCTAACTTAATGGTGATTGAAACAGTCATTGGTATGGGGTTATTTTCTTTTTTGGTGATGTTGTTGGGTTCTGTACCTGTAACGCTCACCTGATTCCCACGGAGGCGCTGATCCCGGCTGGGCTGCTATCGTTTCTTCAATTGAGAAGCGTAGAGCTCGTACGACTCTCAGGACTGGGCTTCCTCTTATCGAATGTCTGACTTGCAGGGTAAGTTTTCTGCAGGTGGAAGAAAAAGGGTTAATCACCATTTGATGGTATTCCTTCTCCCACCAATCGCCAGTTTCTCCCACAGCCTAGCTTTCTACTTGTCTCGGCGAGCTCTCACCTTAGGCGTATAAATGCTGAGCTCTCCATCCTGCGTCTGGTGCAGGGGTGGGTGGATTCCAGTTACGTCACTGGATGAGTTCAGTGTTGAGGCTCAAGTCTTTTGCGGCCTTAGTTGTGGCACTGGTGCTGGGATGCCGAAGAGCGATGCCGCCGTTACTGCACGAGCGGATGCCTGTAAGTATACTCTAGTCTTTAGGCTTTAAAAGATGGGCACCTCAATAATGTCCCTTTTCCTTTGTTTCAGGCATCGGGATGCTGTGGGCGTAGTTTTCCATTGCCGCTGCACGTGCCGATGCACGTAAGTATAATGTTCGTTGGCCGCTTTTAATGGCACCTCTAATAATGTCCTTTTTCTAGTTTTCAGGTGCCGGGATGCTGCGGGCTTTATATCCGTTGCCACTGCACGTGCCGATGCACGTAAGTATAATGATCGTTGGCCGCTTTTAGTGGCACCTCAAATAATGTCTTTTTCCTGTTTTTCAGGTGCCGGGATGCTGAGGTTGATGCAGCCGCTACTGCACGTGCAAAAACTGGTAAGTTAAGAAGAATGCGACTGCCTTCACCCGAACCCCTTTTTAATTATGTCCTTTGCCTTTCAGGTGCAGAGAAGCTGCGGTTAGCTCCGTTGCAATCACGGATGGATCAGGTAAGCGGGCGCGGCTGCGAGCGAGTTGCACTTTTCTAACCTTATGTTTATTCTTTGCAGGTTTTGGCGGTGACTGGATTTCAGGATCTGGTAAGTATTGTTCTGTGTCTTTCTTCATCCACAGGTTGCTGCGCGGAAGCTGAAGATGACTCTGGACCTGGAATGCAGGAGCCGACTCGGTGAGCGTCCTGCTGCTGCTGCAGAATAAAGCGAAGCACGTGTTTTCCATCGGGCGTGGTTTAAATAGCAGAGAAGTGCTTCCAGTGTGTGTTCTTCCACCTGTTCCACCCAGGTAAGAAAAGAGTTCCTGAATGGAGGGAATAGTTCCTCCCAGCCCTGATGGCTGGGGACTTCAACCAGACTGCATTGTTCTGGGTAAATATGCAGCATGGTCTGCCTCAGGTAAGTCCACCCAAGCATTATTACACTATTTATCAATATGAGCCCGGCGCCTGCTGGGTCCGGAGTAGTGGAAGACGGGTCTGCTTCCGAGGGCGCTGGGCCAGTCCTGGCCCCTCGGGAGTAGCGCCCATGACAGTACCTCATTGATCCTCATATCCTGAATGATGATCCATTCTAAATCTCTTGATTTATCAAACTCATGGACTAACTGTGTCACTACATATTTTTGAAGGGCATGGAAGGATGTGGTTTTCAATTCTTGCCTTTCAGTATCGAAATGTTGAACAATCTGGGTAAAGTGTGTCTGATTTCTTGAGACAACTGCCTAGGAGATTGATTCTCAGAACACACAAAATTGTAGACTCCCTTGCAGGCTTCTTGAGAATTTCTGTATGTTGAAAACTATGTCAAAATGGCTGCCTTGTAAAAGGAGCGAGAAAACTCAGAAGAGACTTACATGTTTTAAAGTATGTAGTATTTTCATGATTCTTCAGTCCAAATGATACCATGATATTTTTCTATGTCTCTTTATTTGGATCCAGTTTCCCACAACAGAATTAGAGGCACCACTTGAATCCTGTTCCACGCTGGCATATGTCCACCCTTTGTCACTATGACTGCAAGGAGGTTGTCTAGGTGTATGGTACTTTGGACCCTCTATAATTTATCTTTCCTATTATTCTTCTGGGTTAAGAGCCAGATATATTTTATAAGGGGCTGGATAGTATGGCATGCCATCATATTGTTGCTTAATATCAGTGTTTCTTCATCTACATAGGGGCTCTGCAGCATCGCCACAGTTCCTGGCATAGGTATAGATGGGTACTTTTAAAACTCGCTTTTCAAGTTCCATTTTTTGTCTCTCAATGTCAGCAGATTGGTGAAGTCAGCCTCTAGCACAATAACCTTGTGCCATGTGCCCCCTGAGGGGCATGCATCAAGTGCAAAAAGGGCTCACGAGACTGCCAGCATGGTGATGTGTCCATCTGCACCATTGCTGCTGGTCCTGCCCACCCGACACACCACACGCAAGTACGTGCTCCTGCAATGAGGAAAATCCACAGCTGCCCAATCACTGCCACCACATGCATGTCTTTGATACCCTCAGAATGTCCCCTGTCCAATCATGAAGATACCCTCTATGAATACCAGAAAGAAAACAGGCCAACCAGAGGATTCACAAAAAGAAATACAAAGGTAATGTACCACACCCCTCTCCATCAACAGCCCATGAACATATCAATAGGAACACATTAGCAACATTACACATGACACATGAGACAGTGATTCGAGCCCCCAGCACCCTCACCTCACCAGCAATGCACTGCATACTACACACATCACACATATGCATACTTACTTGTCAACAAGATCATCCACCCACGTGGATTGTGACAGTCAGGTGTTTTGCATGCCCATGCAACAGGGTCAGAGGTGGATGGGAACCAAAAGAGGCCATGGAAATAATATGCAAACTAAATCCTTTTCACACTTCAAATACAAAGCCACCCTTATTCCCATGAGAAAATGGGGAAACACCACACAAATGATGCACGGTGTGCTGAGTGCTACTATGAAAGAAACTGAGTCACCAATAGGACAGTCTACCCTTTATCATGTAGCGGCTACCCAACATGACACATGTATGGAGATGGAATGCAAGGCTGACAAAAAACCTACCCCTCGAGCGAAGCATAGCGGAGTGTTTCAGAGTGTCTGGTGTGCTGTAAGGACTTTGTTTCACTTGGATTACTGCTGCTGCCCCTGTAAAACTTGCATGTTTGTGGAAATTGCTGCTGAACTTGTTCTTTTCATTCACAGGACTACAATTTGGACTACAACTACCATCTACTGCAACCAGGTTCACCAAGACACACCTCCAGCCACGCTCGCTCTGGCTTTAAAACCTGCCCCTTAAGCGAAGCATAGCGGAGTGTTTCAGAGTGTCTGGTGCCCGGTGTGCGGTGAAAGGAACGGAGCGGACCCCCCCCTAGATCTCAACAACAAAAGGTAAGCGAGTGTCTTGCTGTGTGAGGAGGGCTCCCATTCATAGTCTGTTCATTTATGGAGGCACTGAGTTAAGAATCTGTGGGGGGTCATGTCTTGCCCCACCCCTGCCTTACAAACTGACTCTACTTCAAGCAACCTAGTGGTGACTAAGGAGGGGGGTGTTTTTCACCTGCTTAGGCCAGAAACCCAGCTCAAACTATGCATTAACCATGAGGCTTCCCCCTTCCTGGAAGGAACATCTTGCCCGTTTACTAATGATGTTGAAATAAGCGCGGCCACAAGGAGCCACTTGAACACCTTGGCTCCAGTAGGGAGCAATCAAAGTAAGGACATGCCTCTTGATACATCTACTTTCATTTTGCCCCCTCCCGCCAAGTTGCCCCATGCTGTTCAATGTGACGACGCTACATTACAATTTGACCCTGAACAAAATGGAAAAGAGCATCAAGTCATACAGGGCCTGAAAAACGACAGTAGATCCACCGTGCATGACAAGAATACCCAAGATCCTAGGACCCCTATCTCTTATAAGGGTTCACCTACTCTGAAATATTTTGCCACAAGCAATAAAACTAAAGCCACAACCAAAAGAAAAGCACAAGCGGACATTGAACTCCTTTTCAAAAACAGAGGACCTCATAAACAGGGATCCTGAGTAAATTTGTTAGGAGAGGACTCTGCACTTCAAATAGCTAATGCAATAGGGAAGAAATCAAAGTTGGACCCCTGGGTCCTTAACCTTGACAGTGAAAATGACAAAAATGTCCCGGGTCAAGTAATGGCACTCAAATGAGGAAAACTAATCTGAAAAGCAACCCATTTGTGCATGCCCAGAGTTCCTGGAAACCCCTCAATTCGGCTCTAGATGATCGATCAATTGGACACCGCTTCTGTTTCTCACTGGGATCAAACAATTTGCAAGGAGGGCCCGGAGACACCGCCGTCGGAATACGCCACCAACAATTTTGACATACCTGATCAGGTTCTGCTGGAAAAAATCCTTGCATATGGAGTTGGAAAACAATAAAATTGAAGAACCTCAGAAGGCAAGGGGGCCATTTAACCTGCCTAGAAATCACGTGGCTGGAGCAACCCTCTGTGCCCAAAGCATGCAAACTATACAGACTGACTTGGAAGTCGTCAAAGCCAGAAGGTTATTGAGCGCTAAAAAGAAAACAGCTTTTAAAACCTCAGAATCCCAGACTGAGCCAGAAAACAAAAAGGACATTTCTGGGGACAACACCGACTTAGTCATGGGCCCTCATTCCGAGGTTGGTGGTAGTCATGGCGCAATTTGCGCCATGACTGCCACCAATAATCGGTCCAGCACCGGTATAGTTCAATGGGGACTTACCGGTGTAGTCCGACCTTTGCGGGACCGGTAAGTCCCCATTGAAAATGCCATTCCCCATTCCCATATGAGCCCCAATAGGGCTCAATGGGTATGGGGAGGGCGCTCATAATGGGCTCGCGACTTGTGAGCCCGTTATTTGCGCCCTGGCCCATTAACAAGTCCCATCGACAACGGCTGGTCAGACCAGCCGTTAATGGTGGGACCCGCTAAGGGACCTTGTAGTAGGGCGGTAAGGGATTACCGGCACCGGTCTCCTTACCGGTGCCCGGTATCCCTTACCGCCCACCTTGGAATGAGGGCCACAGTCTTGATGCTAATGAATTTCCTAGCTCCTTACATGAAGCTACATGAATCAATGCAAGAGACAATTAAAGATCAGTCAACCATGCTGGCCATGGTGCACTCTAAAATTATTTTCATTGAAGGCTTTGTTACGGCGATCGAGAAAAATATGGAGAACAGCAGTGCGGGTGTATCTCAACTTCTTCATGATATTTTAGATCCAATAATCAGGGAAAAAACAGAGAGAATATTGTCATGCTTGCCAGTGAGTACAATTAATCCTCCTCTCGAGGGAGATCGACCTGTTAATCCCTTTGACTCCCCTATTGAGTTGCCGGGCGGGAGGGATCATTTAGCTCGTGAACTGCCAGCAAAGAAGCCTACTATGAAATTAACGTCAGAGAGGAGTACAGAGGATGCGACATCAACTTTCACTATTGAGCCAAACAAAGCACCTTCATTAGAAGAAGACTACGTGAATTCTCAAAACGATCACGAGAAGGTAACATCTTCCTCTCTTCCAGCTGAAGCTCATCCAACTGCTTCTGCAGCTAAGGATCCTAAACTGTATAGATTTTTTGCAAAAAATGTAGGCCAAACTAAAAATCTAGGCTCTACTGATGACCCCCTAAATAAAACCAAAAAAGGTCTACCTCCAGCAATTGGGAATAGCAATAAATCAAGACCTGTGAAGAAGACAAAAAATCAGGCCTAGCCAACTAAAATCAAATTGAATAAAAGTCGCCTATTTGTAAAAAATCTATCCATGCCCCCAGTCGAGTGGGCCCCAACTGAGAAACTAAAAAACCCAGCAGTAGCTAATATCACTGAGACAATTGTCTCCTGTGTAGAAAATGAAAACATGGTCAAACAAGGTGACAAACAAAAAGCTGGAGACCCTGAAGAAGTAGACTTAATGAACGTGTCTACTTACAGCATCTCGGATGAAGAAAACAACTGCCAGGAGGAGCATGAATCAGCAGACAAATCTTCAGCGTCCGAAGAGTCAGAATTCAAACCCTCCGATTACGATGATGAGATACTATCGGCCAAAGTAAATCCAAAGTCCTCAAATAAGGAAGCTGCGCAAAAAGGACGATGCTCAACTGTTCCAGATCAGCTGCCAACAAAGGTACCTCAACCGCCACCTGCAGAGGAGGTAATTAATCTACAAATTCAAGTGTTTAAAAAGACCTTAAGGCAACAGCACATGCAACATCTTCCTTTTAAACTGCCTAGTGAAACTGGTGGGCAGAAATATCCAGTAAGGAAACCAATCGGTCCAACTGGCCTGCTTGCAGATGCTGGTAAGGAAACGGTCCTCAGTTCCAATAAGGCAGAGAAATCTGTAACCTGGCAAGACGATGGGCCACAGCTTAAAGTAAAACTGAACCCGCCAACCAAATGTAAAACGAAACAACCTATCACAACAGCTGCGTTGGTGGAAGAGGCTGGATCAACAGAAGGAACAGGAAGGCTTGATGATAGCTTGAAAATCTCAATCGAGAGAATATGTTTCTTTGACGATGGATTAGTACACCGCTCGTAACATCAAAAGATCTAGTGTTAATCGGGTTTCCGGAAGAGAGATGCACAGTGGTGGTTCATCTAACCTCAAAATTGATCAAACATCTTTTGCTTAAAGAAGCCCATTTACTGAGACCATTGGGCTTTGATATGAAGGATTATCAATCCACAAATTCATCAAAATTTAAATCACATAAAGAAAGAGTGGAGGTAATGAACGAGGGACAGTTTTACCAACATAACAATGAACTACAAAGAGAAAGGAAAGTAACAAAAAGTATCAACTCTAAAACTACTAATGAGGGGGACGAATCTAATTGGAGATGGCTGGTTCAACTACTGGCAGACAAATTGCCAAAACAATAATGCTATACTTTCCCACACGAACCGGAATGGTCTCTTGTAAATTGGAATACACAAGGCTTTTCACATATTTTTGCAAAAATTCAAGCCAACTCTTAAACACTGATGCAATGGGCCTCATTACGACCCAGGCGGTAAGGGGTTAACGGCACCGTAAAAGGTGGCGGCGCCGTTAACCCCTTACCGCCTAATTACGAGGTCCCTTTGCGGGTCCCCACCCTAACGGCTGGTTTTACCAACTGTTAAGGAAGGAACCTGCAAACCGTACCGTAATTACCGCTTTCCCCATTCCCATTGAGCCCTATGGGGGGATAATGGGAATGGGGAAGGGCCAATGGTGAGGCCAATGGTGAATGGGGAATTACTGCCCCGCCAACCTTGGAATGGGGCGGTAATTCCGCCATCCACCATGGCGCAATCGGTGAAATACCGGCGTCCACCATGGCGCTAACAGCGCCATGGTTAAAGCCTGGGTCGTAATGAGGCCCAATATTTCTCCAAGAGGTCTGGTTGTTTGATCCGCCCCTGATGGCAGGATACTGGGTTGTGTTGAATCCGGCCTACAAAAAGCTAACCAGCAGACCAAGTAGTGGCCTGCTGGTGGCTGTAAAACACAGTCTGGGCTGGAGGTTAGTGGATACCATTAATCCTACGCTGTTAATACAAGTGGTTGAAATACAAGTGCGAGCTTCTCCCCCAACCAAACTAAGAATATTGATTCTTTTAAACTTATATTAGAACCCAGCCAATCCAAGAAATACAACTTTGGGAGATGATATTGCAGACCAAATCAACAAGGCTAGATTAAAATGGAACAATCCTTTGATTCTGATAGTAGGTGATCTAAACTGTACATGTTTGGACCAAACCAATAAGCCTATAATTATTGACTCACTTACCAGCGATGACAAAGTAAAGAGGGGATTAAGTTGGAGAAAAACTTTGCAGTCTAGAGACTGCATTATACTGAATGGCACGATAAAGTGGGATTCTCCTGGTCAAGCACCCTGGAAAGGAGCAGTAACCTCCAAAATACTGGACTATATATGCGTCTCCTCCAATATGGGTGGGATCTTAAAAACTCTTGAAGTTGTGGCCACTAATAATAGTGATCACAACCAACTAAAACTGTTCTCTTACAACAACAGTGCTCATTTTAGGCCACTGTATGAATGTAAAACTGCCATAAATCCATCTGGAAATATATTATCAATTCAAGCAACAAATATTGATTCTCTGACGACGAACTTGACAAGAGAGATTCTGCAAATAACCTTTGAAGGGGGACACAAGCGCATAAACTACAGACCCCTGTTACAACAATTTGCATCAAATCAAAGCGGTCCGAAGGGAAGACCGAAAATGAGCCATCAACACGCTTTTGACCATCAGATCGTCCTAAAAAAGAGAAGTGAAGAAACACAAGCTTGTGGAAGGGTCTGCCCGAGCTCCTTACTGGAACATCTTAAAGATCTGCACCAGGGTACATCTGTTCGATTGAAATTGGATCAGGAGGGGCACCTTCCAGATGCCATAACCACTAACGTGGGATTAAAACAAGGATGTCCACTTGCCCCAGAGGTCTTGATTCTATTTCTATCGGACATTAAGGACGCATTCAAGGAGGTACGTTTTTTTCCACCAAAGATAGCTAACACTGATGTGGGCAGACTCTTACATGCTGACAATATTGTGATAATTGACCACACACCTATTGGGTTACAACGTCAAATCTCTGCTTTGGAAAAATATCTTGAAGCAAACGACATAATAATAAACCCAGCAAAATCTAGGGTAATGGTGTTTGGTGAGGATAATCGACGCAGAAGAGTCAACAACTTTATATGGTCCTCCAAAAAGAACATATCAAAGTGGTAAAAGAACTCATATACTTGGGAATACATATCAACACCAGTAGAAGCGCATTAGCCCGCATAGCTGCACTGCGTAAAAAATGCCACAAATTTTGCAGCGCAAGGGAAAATTCGCCTAAAAAAGTTATGTAACTTTTCACTCCTGCCACTAATTTATTTGTACAGAGCTAAAGTGGTGCCCATTTTGACGTACAGAGCGGAAACCTCGCTTATGTTGACAGAAGCCATCTGGCCACTTCTGTAGGGTATCTTTTGGAAAAAGGTACTGGGTTTACCAAAAAGTATTCCAATTCAGATTGTACAATAGGAATTGGCGCTGACATCTTTAAAATCGAATTGCCAGATGGAACTCAATTTGCTTCTACAGAAAATGCCTGGAAGACAATCCCAAGGGAGGCTTTAAACTCCTAAAAAAGGCTATGACAGACCCTAAAGAACTGATTCTCAACGAGTGGAGCCACAACTGTCAGAAATTAATTGAACATTTAAACGAATCAGCGAAATCATTGTTCCAAAATCCTGATAACTTCAACAAGAAGCTTTATCGTAAACATTGGATTGACACCATGAAAGATATATGTAGATATAAAAATCGAGATGAATTTTGGTCTACTCCGAGAAAACTTAATGACCCACCACGGTATCCTGCATCAACAATACTTGTGATTTCGTTTAAACATATGTGGTCCAAGATTTTCCAGATGCTCCTTACAGGGTGCTGAATCAAATTTCATTTGCACTCTCTGCAAAGAACAATTTTCCACTCCTCCAATTAAACACCTAGTTATGTTCTATTCGCCCCTGAAAACAGAAAGACTTACTGGTATGGGAGATATCATTACCAAATATGGGGCCGCCTCAGAAAAGTTTTGGTGGACTATCTTGGTTGAAGGAGATAAATCAAAAAGAATAATTGCTCTGACGAAATTTTTGCTACTGGTATTTACAAAACTAGCAATTGCACCTTAGAACTCTAATTTGGAAGAGATCATTTAGACAGCGACGATGGAAAATAAACTATGAAAAGAAGATCTGTACTTTACTTGATACCTTATGAACCTAGTGTATTCTATAACAAACTATTTTTTCTTTTCGGTACATTTCTCTTTTTTGCTTCTTTTTCTGATTCCTTCTTGTCTTGTATATATAAAGTTCACTCGAATTTGTTATGCAAACAGTTGTATGGATATTTATATTTTGTATGGGCTAAAGGTTTTCAAAGAGGAAACCAAATAAGCCAATAATTAAAATACCACATGAAAAATGAAGCTGCTGCATCAGCCCTCACTAAACACATGTGCACAGGAACATCCTGAGAAGACTGACATCAAGCAGAAAGTCACGAATGTGTGACCAGCATCCCAAAGCACATGCATAGCTGATCAAGGAGACATGCACACACACAATTATGTAGGACAACACACTCCTTCAGTGACAGTGGCCATCACCCAAACATCACCAAATCACATCATATGTGCAAATCCAACATGTGCAACATCATGCCACAATTGGGATGCATATGTCACCAGCTTTGAAAATGAATGACAGTCCACAAACGTACTGCTGTGAATCCCTCATCACCTCCACCTAACAATAGGCCTCCGTATTGGTGCTAGGAGGGCCAGTGTCCAGCTGAGGGAATGTGGACTTGGGTGCAAATAGTGTGCTTGGGGCTCCTCTCAGGGAGTGTGTGTGCTGGATGTGGCAACACAACTGAAATAACATTGCATAAAGGAGTATGGGCCTCATTACACGGTAGGCGGTAAGGGTTTACCAGTACCGGTATTTTACTGGTACCGGTAAATCCTTACCGCCTTACTACGAGGTCCCTTTGCGGGTTGGGGAATTTAACGCCTGCTTTTTGCAGGCGTTAAAAACCAACCCGCAAAGGGACCAGTGGAGCTAATTACGGTACCGCAATTTGCGGTACCGTAATTAGCGCCTTCCCCATTCCCGTAGAGCCCTATGGGGCAAAAATGGGAATGGGGAAGGGCAATGGTAGAAGGGGGAATTATCGCCCCGCCAACCTTGGAATGGGGTGGTAATTCCCCTTTCCACAAGGCAGTGCCGGTATTTTACCGGCATGAACCATGGCGCTAATAGCGCCATGGTTCTCCGCCTACCGTGTAATGAGGCCCTATGTCTGACAGACCTCATGTATACACATCAATATATAATGGAATGCTCACCTGTATGTAGGATGCTGTAGCATTACAAAACACCATGTCAGATGACCGAAGTGATGAGTTGACTCCACTGAGCACTGGGCGCATATCCTGTCCCACAGTCTGAAATTCTGCCCACTGCCATGTACAGTTGACTCACTACCCACGTGATCACAATGCCCCTGACGTGAGGGCACAAAAAATAATAAAGTCCAACCTGGACAAGGACAAAAAACAAATACAGTCCAGCTTGAACGGGCGTATAAAACAAATACAGTCCACGTTGGACGAGGGTAAAAAACAAATACAGTCCCCCCTTGGATGGGAATAAAAAGAAATACCCACAAAAAACAACATGTCCACCTGTCTACACTGTAGAGAGGGGGGTGGGTGTTAAAGAAATATAGAAAGAATACATGTTCCCTCCATGGGCTCATAGACACCAGGGTGCACAAAGAAGGTTTGGTGGTGGCAAGAGGCGTGGTGTGTGTGGGGATGTGGGTAATGGCACCGCCTTCATGGTTCAACTGGAAGCCCCATCCTTGGTGGATCCTGGAATGGTATACTCTGCCCACACAATGCCAAAGCCTGGTCCTAATTGGCTACGGCCACTCAAGAAAGGGACACATGCATGATGCCGCTGTTGGTGAGGCTTTCGGTATTCCAGAGATCTGGGGATTTTTACGAGCTAACCCGTTCAGCTTCCAAGGGACAAACAACCCTTTCCACAGAACAAACAGAGGACTCAACCAAGGGCATGACATGGACATGACCCGTGTGCACTTGCATGACCACTGAACAATTGCTAAACCAAATGTGGAATTAATATCTGTGAGGTGCCAGTAATGAGACACGGACACAGGGGATTCATGATTTTGCTCAAATATTTTTTTTAAATAAAAGGGGGTTGGGAAAGGCCTTTCTGTTCCTTCTCTAAGAGGTGTTTCCCTACCTAAAACCAAAACTATGAGTCTGTCAATGTCAGAATGTCCAAAGCAAAACCGTCTAATGTCCAAAGTACTATTCTGGCTCTCACATTCTAAAAATCAAATCTAAGGTGAAAAGCGGAAATGCGTATCTCCAAAACAAAATGTTCCAGAGGAATAGTGTTCCTTGTTCCAGAGGTTGGTTCCCTTACCCCGGATTTCTCTGCACTCTATTTTATATTCAAGAATATCAGTTCCTTAAGTTTCTCTTCATCAACAACACAACTGGTATACAAAATAACTTGGTTGTTACCTTGTATCTTGTTAGAATACCTGGTGTACTTTCGTGCCAGGTTTTCTCTCCTCTTTAATATGTTTCCACAACCTTTTGCTAGTCCTGCTGTATCCTTATCAGGACTTTCTTTTGCACTGTATATTACACACTGGTCAACTTGGTGATACCTATTGTTCTTTCCTGCCTGGACTTTATCTCATAAACATGCTTACAACTCACATCGGCCTGGCACACTCTCCTGCTAGGGCTTTTCTTATATGAACACACTTGCACCTTGCATCTGCCTGGTATACTCTCCTGCCAGGGCTCTTCTCATGTGGGCTCTGCATCCAAATACAAACTTAATAGTTTCTTATGTTTGTTATGTCTTGTCTTGAATCTTCCTGGTATACTATCCTGCCACAGCTTTCTTTATATGTGCAGTGAACACACTTATGAACTTAATATCCTCTTATATTTGTTCTGTCTTGTCTTTAATCTGCCTTTTATACTATCCTGCTAGGGCTTATGTTATAGGTGCTCTGCGCACTCACAAACATGACAGTTTCTCATGCTTATTTTGTTTGCCATCTTTATGAAATTTCCCCTCTTACCTTGGATTGACTCACCAACTCTTGCTGTCACATGTTGGTTCGTCCGCGGCAAGCCTGTGGCGGTCTTCCAGCGTTCCTCTCCCTCTCGCTTTTTCTGCTCCTCCACTTCTCTGCTTCTTGAGGCTCTCACTCATATGATCCATGTCTTACTGGGCTTCAGAGGCATGGAGGCTGCCTTCCAGTTCCTGTGAACACCCAGAAGCCTTTCCTTTGCTTCTGGTATTCTCACACCACACCAGTCCCAAAGTCCCTCGGTCAACACCAAGGGAAGTATTGTTCTCCAGCCAGCATCTGCCTAGCAGCTTTTCTATCAGTTTAAATCTCCCAGCCTCACATTCTTTCCTGCAGCGACTACAGCGCAGAGTGTGCTCCTGTGATAGATCAGCCAGGAATATCTAGGCTTAGTACCACCAAAAATTGAATCCGCCAGTCACAAAGTCAAAGTTATGAATATCACTTTATTCTGTACAGATACAAATATCAAAGCAGATAGCTATCAAGCTCCCAATCGCCTTGCAGTGTGTACAAGCTGACACAGTGAGAGGTGAGAGTACTGGTCATCACAAAGCATGCAGTATTTACACAGAGTTCTGGTCATTGCCCAGCCTTTCCCCAAACTAATAAGTTAAAAATTTGGCCCAGTTCACATGACAAATATAACAATATTAGTTTACACTTTTTACATGTTGTCCTATCCTTGGAGATTCAATGGCGATGTTGGTTCGCCAGCTCAAGTTAAACCCAGTTTCAAGAAACTAATTCAATAGTTTATTGCAAAAGCACATGGTTTTAGTTTTTCTGCCATTCAGACCTGATGTTTGTATATGGCTGAAGCTATTGATGCAGACAACACTTGAATGGAGGTTCACTGTGGCTCCAAGGTTCCTTAAAGATACAATACTGGCAAACTTTGTTGTATTCAGCTGTGTAGATCTTTCCTTATTTCTTGAGCTTTAGGATAAGTCCTGTTCCAAGAGATGCATAAAGGATTTCTTCCAAAACACACGGCTGTAGTTGCTTTGCTTTGTGTGTCGTTGTTTGAAAGAGGATGAGTCAGTAGGCACAGATAACACTTTGAATGGGAGTTCATTTCGACTACAAGATCTCTTTGCACAGGACAAACATTTCTGCTTTTGGCAGTCCTAGTGTTGACGCAGGCTCAAAGGTCATTCTGCTCAGAGGCAGCTCAAAACATGGTACCGCAAAACTAAGAAAGGACTGTTTTTGTTTTAGAATCAGAGGTCAGGACCGTGCCCCTTGCAACACGTCACATCTATAGAAAGATCCTAATACCTCTCATAACTCACCTTTAGAGATCTAATACCCACTGTCTAGACTCCTTGAGAACTACCCTCCTCGGTTTGCAACAAAGTGACACCACCACTTGTTTACTGAAAAAATATATATAACTCTTTATTTTATTACAAAAATGTTTTTTTTTTAAACTTTTAAAATATATATCTAGCACATTAAATCTCAATATTTTATACAAAGAAAAACAACTCAGTAAGAAAAATGAAATGCAAAACCTAAATCAGTGGTCCTAAGGTAGGACAGAAACTGTGATCTATATTGAAAAACAACACCATTAATAAATGAAAACAAAATTACTGAGGACAAAGTGTGATTTCATACGTAGTCAAAACAAAACTACAAACAACACATTAATTTGTATACTAAACAAAACAGATGACACAAATTACATTATTAGCATTGATGATAGGTGTAAAGCTATGATGTCTAATCTGGAATCCCCTATACAAATGATGGGATTCATTAAATGATTCTCAGTGTGGTTCAGCTTTTAATGACTTATTGATACTGTGATAATATTCTCACAGTCTTATTGACCCGACATGTTTCATTCCCAGTGTCCATAGAAAGAATATTAAAGGGAAATTCATCAGGGGGATACTTTTTTATCAACAATTGGCATGTCTATAACTGAAATTGCTAAGTATACGTTCTGTGCAACTTGATGCAATCGGGAAGGCAGTTCTCATAGGGTTGCTTCTTATGAATGTGAAGTGCAAACCTAAAATGGGGAGAGAGACAACAGAAAAAAATCAGTTGTACTGCTCTAGAAAAGAATATATACTAAAGCAGTCTTCCTACCTACAGAGATACATTCTTAGGGTAGGGGCTTAACTCTCTACCGTCTTGTGAATAGTAGCAGGGGTAATGAGGGAACTTCTTATGTTGGAAGGTTTGTTCACTAAGGAAATGAGGTAAAAAGAAGGCACACTTGGTCAGTAGGGCACAAAGACTTAAAGTTATTTCTGGAGGCAGAGCCAACATTTCTGTTTTTTATATATACTGTTATTGTTACTGAAGACATTACCAACACTTCCATTTTGTGTGAAAATGTCGGAACGGTTTTGACAATGGGTGTGCTGAGCTCTGCAATTTAAATTTTACACTATACATCTTGTAGAGTGATATCAAACCACCTCAAACAGGACTCTAATACGTGTTGATATATAGCTGTTCATACAACCATAATGCCTGTTGATATACCTCATTGGTATTAGCAATCTTATAGTTGGTAGCAAGCTACTATAATAAAGCAGGAGATTTTACTCAATATTATATGAATCTTACCAATCGCTGTTAGATTCTCTCAACTTCACAGCTTAAACATGTCGTGCTTTCTGAGCTGCAACGTGGTGGGGCTGGTTTTAGCTGGCTTTACACTGTCACGCTGTGTTTTGGGCACTGCACTTGCTCTTCTGTGAAAACAAAAGAGTAGAGGACCAAATGTTATGTTAGGGATCCGCCATCTACATCTAGAACTATTGGTACATTCTCAATGGCTACTTATGGGTGCATTAACCGAGTTTGTTTTTACTTACTTATTTTGCCCATAAGCGCATTCCCGAACTGCTTCCGACACCTTCAAAGTCTCGCATCCATGTATCGATCACGTGACTAGTTGCCGTGATGTCGTGTCTCGCTACTAGCGGAGTCACATCTTTAAACTGTGTAGACAACAGTTAATTGTAAGTACTCCAATGCTCTAGAATACTCCTACTCATCTGGAGTGTGAGCATTAATGGACACCATATTGGGTGTGGAAAATATATACCCACGGTCGGTGGCTGG
The DNA here is from genome assembly GCF_040938575.1 of Ambystoma mexicanum. Taxonomy (NCBI): domain Eukaryota; kingdom Metazoa; phylum Chordata; class Amphibia; order Caudata; family Ambystomatidae; genus Ambystoma; species Ambystoma mexicanum. Next base: position 571,318,848 of record NC_090933.1, on the reverse strand, counting down.
TTGTGTGGCACCAGTCATAGACTAGGTACAAACCAATTTCATATAATTTTCCTATAATCCACCGTCTTATTCAAGAACTGTAGATGTTTAAAAAGTCTTACACACGTCATTGTATTATTTTATAAATGATTTTCTGGTTATTAGAAGCAAATAAAATTGCATCTACGTGCGAGTTCTTAAAAAAAAAACAGCTGAAAACATGGTTAATCATTTATGAACAGGCAGCAGGAGTTGGGATCAAAATGGCGGTTGTTTTCAAGATGGCAGCGAAGTCAATTCTATCTAAATCGAGTTAATTATAGGTTGTAATACAAATGTGAATGTCTAAGGCCAATGTTCATAATCAGGCTGTATTTATGCGAATGTGGTTTAACACCTGGCTTCCACTGATCTTCATTAATTGGCTCTTCTTCTAAATCACAGTATTTTCATGTTTAGGGCATTGGTAGTCTGTTTCTGATAGCTTGTATGCAAATTCTTAAAAAGAGTTCTCAGTGATCTTAAAAGGCAAGTCAGTTCTTGAGGCATTGTATGCAGTCTGGAAAGGTGTTTTCAGGAGTCTTTCAAGGCAAGTCAGATTTTAAGGACTTGTACACAGATCCTGTGAATGTGTTTCCCGTACCTTTCCTAGGTGGGTGAGGTGAGGTATGACAATATGCCATTAAGGCACGGGGAACGACAGGGGGCTCCTCAAAAGAAAAAGGGGATACCATGTCTCGTCTGATGATGTCATAACACCCTTCCGCGGGCTGCCTCCCTGCATCTGCTTCACACTCAAATAGCTGCCACCAGGGTCAGGATCAGGTAGCGGGTGCTGTTCCCTGGCAACATGGGAAGAGGTCACTGCAATGAAATCAGTGATGACAGCAATGGATTCAACCTTTCCCCTTCCCCAAAAGACCTATCTTCAGGCCCAAGAGTTCTAGGTTAGATTATGACTTGGGATGTACCCTGGAAATGTGGCTTTTCCATCCATTGTATTTCCCCATTCCAAAATAGAGCCTTCTGGCAAAAATCCCTCTTCTTCCCAAGATTCAAAAGGGGAAAGAAATGGGATGAGTTGCTGGAAAACAAGCTAGGGGTTCTTCCCCTAGTGGGTTAGATGGTTCTTTCAGGTGGGGGTATAGCTCTGAGAGTTCTTATTTTTATTTGTGCCACCTGTGAAAACCATTGGTCAAATTGGGGCAAGTAGCTCCACAGGACTAACATGTCCGGCAAGTTAGAAATTATGACCATAGCGATCCACATTTCATTTCCCATGATGGATGAGGGTATCTTATTCTCAGGGTAAACTTCTGTATGTCCATGAATACACTGTACCTCCTTTTGGAAAGTTCCCTTCCAACCTTTGGGTAGAAATTGAGGGTGGATGCAGCAACCCTTGATTCTGCTATCGGAGTCCACGCAGAATTTGCTTCCTTCTGTAGTGAGAGGTACCCTATGGTTATTACTTCTGCCTCTTAACAGAAAGGAGTTTGTATCATGTTTCTTGGTAGGGCTGTCCAGGGTTCTATGGTGGTGTTATCCACCACACACATAAAAGAGTTTGTTTCTATTTTATTAAAATAAAAGCGGGTGGGGAAATGCCTCCTGTCCCTGCTCTTAAACTAAGGTTCTGTTAATCTCAAAATATCCAGAGCAAAACGATCCCATGTCCAAATAGTACATTCTGGCCCTCATATTCTAAAAATCAACTGAAAGGAGAAAAGAGAAAATGTCTTTGGAATTTAGTAGTGTACACATGTTCAGAAAAGAAATGCGTTACTCCAACATAAAAAGTTTCAGAAGGATAGAGTTTGTTGTTCAAGAGGGTGGTTCCTTTCCCCTGGAATTCTCTTCACTCTGTTTTAAATTCAAGAATATGAGTTCCTTGGTGGTTCTTGATCAACAACAGAACTGGTATACAAAAAAACTTGGCTTTTGGTCTGTACCCTGTTAGGATACCGGGTGTACTGTCCTGCCACGTGTTCTCTCTTCTTTAAGGTCACATGCCTTAAATGGAGAGATCATATCTCGGAAGCTAGACATTCTACTTTGGCTACCAATCGAGGCAAGAGTACAATATTGTCTGCTCCTGGTCACTCATACATGTCGTGTTGGACCCATACCAGTTTATTTGAAGGATCTTCATGTGGAGAAATACAATGTCAGATCTCTTAGATCTAATAATACGCATCAATTGAGGACACCCTTATGCAACATCAGTAAAGCTTTTAAAGGGGCCTTTATTAAAGCTGCCACTAGGGCATGACATTCTCTCCTGTTTGACCTAAGGGAAATTAAGGCTACTCAATATTCAAGAAATAATTAAAAAACACTGTTATTTTGCTAGCTTCCCTACATATCTTTTTTCCATTCTCTTGCCTTTAGATAGTCTTAGTTCTAGACCTCGTCCTTGTCCTAATTGTCATGTCTATTTATTTGATGTGTGCCCTTAAGCCACGGGTCCCAGGCTATGTGTTATACATGTAATCAACTGAAACTGAAACTAAACATGTTTCCACAGCCTTTTGCTAGACCTGATATATTCTTATCAGGACTTCCTTGGGTAATGTATATATACACTGTTCAACTTGACGATGTCTAATATTCTGTCCTGCCAGGGTTTTCTTACTTGAACATGCTTAAAACTTGCATCTGCCTGGTATACTCTCCTGCAGGGCTTTTATTATATGAACACACTTGCAAACTTGATAGTCTCTTATATTTGTCCTGTCTTGTCTTGAATTCACCTGCTATGCTATTGTGCCAGTGCTTTCCTTACACGTGCATTGCAGACTTTTACAAACTTGATAATCTCTTATAATTGTTCTGTCTTGTCTTAAATCTGCCCTGTAGACAATCATGCCAGGGCTTTTCTCATAGGCATACCATATACATTTACAAATGTGACAGTTTCTTATACTTATTCTGTTCTGCCTCTAAGAAATATCCCCTCTTCCATTGGTTGGACTCAGCAGCTCTTGCTGGCATATGTTGGGTCTCTCTTGCTGGTATATGTTGGTTCTTCCATGGCAAACCTGTGACAGTCTTTCAGCATTTCCACTCACTCTCATCACATCTTTTTCACTGTTTCTGTTCAGCATCTTTCTGGGCTTCAGTGCTGTGGAGGCTACCTTCCCGTACCTGTGAACACCAAGAAACTTTTTTTTTGTTTGCTTCTGGCATTCTCACAGCATATCCCCACTTGCCGTCCACTCCCTTCTTACTTGTCGGCAAGCCGGTTGGCTCCACAGACACCAAATTAGCCCCATGGTCCCCTGTTCAGCACAGAGAGAGAAGCAGCGTTCTCCTGCCAGCATCTGCCTGTCAGCTGGTCTGCCAGTTTAAATATCCCGGCATTAGATATGTTCCTGCAGCGAATAGAGCACAGCGTGTTTTCCTGGCTTCCAGTGATCTTCATTACTCATCTTTTGTTCTTAGTCACAGTATTTTAGTTTTTAGGGCATGTGTAGTCTGCTTCTGATAACTTGCATGTAAAGTCTGAAAAAGGGTTCTCAGTGTTCTTAAAAGGAAAGTCAGTTCTTGAGTGCTTGTATGCAGTGTCTGGAAAGGTGTTTTCAGGAGTCTTAAAAGGCAAATCAGATTTTAAGGACTTGTATACAGATCAAATTAAAGTGTTTTCAGTACCTTTCCTAGATGCAGGAGGTGGGGTATGACAATATGCCATTAAGGCATGCAGAATTGTGGAGGTATCTTCAAAAGAAAAAGGGGGATACTGTGTCTCATCTGAAAACGTTATGAAAACTTCCCAAGGGATGCCTCCCCCATGTGATCCTCACTCATATAGCCGCCCACAGGGTCTGGATCAGGTAGCGGCTGCTGTCCCCTGGGCACATTGGGAGAGGTCACCCCTTTGAAAGAAGCAATGACACCATTGAATTCATCACTCAAGCATAAATTGGCCACCCACTGCAACTCCTACGTGGCCCACACCGTCATGTGACTTTGCACTGGCATTTCTGCTCATCTATGTCCACTGGCCACCAGGACCTTTGAGTGGATAACTTTGACATTGTGCCACTGCCTTGTGTCATTCCATGTGATTCAGAATTTGTGTTCACAAAGTGCTATCCACAAGCATGAGACTTTGAGCTTGTCAGTGACATATGTCTTGCAGGCCATTGCCACACATAGGTTTATTGTCATAGTTAAAAAATATGAATACAGCAATGTGTGTTGTAAGATCCATGCCAACCACACACAGAGGTCAAACATCCATCTTGGAGGATGCACAACATGGGATGGAAGTGGCCATGGAAGCATCACTGTAGTAGCCATTGTTGGGTCAGAAGGACCCCAGACAACTGTACCACAGTATTTGACAGCATAACATGTGAATATGTAGGCACACATGACACGCACATATGGCACCTACCAGAGAGGCTGCATAGGTTCCCATGCCTCCCACATCAACCACATGGTCACTGCTAATGAATCCACTGGTGTCCTCTTCAAATGGAGTCAGCTCCTCCACATATAGTGATCCACCTCCAGTAGCCTGGGCGGAGGCCACACTGCTGCTGATCTTCTCCTTGGCTGTTCACATGAGGTCCCCCATCCTTTTGTGCACCTCTTCCACAGTGCACTTCTCCACAACATAGGCATTTATCTGATCTGTGACCTCCTGCCACATCCTCCACCGCTGAGTCACAGGAAGGGTACAACCTGCACAAGTGTAGCGGTCATCAGGGCTTTTCGTTGGTGGCCCCTTCTCCCTCATGTGTCCCTCATCATAAGGTGCTGCCTGTTCCTGATCTGCAGGCCATCCCCTCTTGTCCCATGTGATCCTTCATGGGACAGGGGCACCTGTAGTCTAATATCCACATAATATAGGTGGATCCTTCTTCCACCATCTTCCACGTCTTCATCCTCTCCCTCTCCCTGGAGGTCTGCAACTCATGGTGTTGACAAGGTTCATGTCAAGGTACCCTCAGATCTCAGCACTGATTCTGCGTTGCACCCCCTAACAACCTCCAGCTCTCTGCATGCCAGGAAATGCACATTGCATCCCCTAAGAGTCTATGCCACTGTGTAATGCATGTGACCCACCTCATAAATATCCCTGCCTCTACGCATGCCAGGAAATGCACATTGTAACCCCCACATATGGCCTCCACCAAGCACGTAAGGGAATGCACATTATGTGCAGCATTAAGTGTGTATAAATGCACTGCAAACAGCGCATAAGTTATGTGCATAGGGCCCTTCCTCTTATTTCATCACTCTTATTTCGTCATTGTGCATTACGGTAGACACATGTGCCTTCCTCTAGCTATTACCATTTGCCATATCATGCCTCCTGCAACCTTATATTACCTCCAACTCATAAGATGCTCATAGAGCATAACAGGGATATGGGTCGCCTCATGTCACAACTGCCACTTCCGGTGGCCACTTTCGACAGGACACTGCAATGGCCCCCTCCTCCTGCTCGGCATCTGTGTCTCAGTCATTCTCAACCAAGGCCTTCAAGGCAGCTACCACCATGGCCTCCTGTGTCCCTGTCCCACCATATGCCAGTCTGTCTGTGGCGGTTCCCTGACGGAGGTGGGCATCCATACTGTGGCAGATGAGGTGGTCACTGAGCAAGCCCAGGAACATACATGGGAACAGGCTGAGGAGGAAGCGCAGGCTCTTGATGGCAGTGCAGGTGGAGTACTTCCCTGAGGTTTATAGTGACTGTTTGCGCAGACAAAGTTTCTACATATAAATGTTTTGACACAAAAGCATTGAAAACAAGTTTCAAATGCATTTTTTAAGGGGGTGGGGGTGTTTCCCCCCAAACCCCTGTTTTCTTTTTAAAACAAACTTTTTTTTCTATCCAAACAAAAATAAAACCTGTAACATGAAAAAAAAATGCATTCGAAACCTTTTTTTCGATGCTTTTTTTCGAAACTTTTGCATGTAGAAACAATTTTTTCAAAACTATGACTGGACAGCCTTCCCTGATGCAGCCTGTCATCAAGTTTGGAGGGAGTACCTGCACCAGAGACTCGCATGCAGGAGGAGATGTTGTTGCTGAGGAGGCAAGTCCTAGCAAGCATTGTGAGGCGAAGGGGGCAAGGGACGCACGCATGGCAAAAATGAGTCAGGAGGTACGTCGGTGTGTACAGGCACTTTTGTCCTCCCAGGTATGCTTTGTGAGGCAGCAGGTTTAGAAGAGGCAGCGAGCACACAATGAAGCAATAGCCAGGGCCATGGCCGAGGCCAAGGGGAGCGTTGCGCAGGCATCAGCAACCATCTTGAAGGATTCATGTGGGCCAGCAGAGGAGAATGAGTGTCATATGAGGGAGGCCCTGGAAGCCCTCCCCGAAATAGGGAGGCCCTCCTGCAGGAGGCTTTTGTTAATGGGGAGTTGGCACAGGCATGGACTAGCACACTGCCCGATACATATAGTTATTAAGTTGTAGGTTTCCTTTTGTTAATATTTATTTTTTGATGCAGTATATTTTGTCTGCTTTTTGTACAACGTTGTAGATTAATACAGTTCTATTTTAACATTCACAACCACCATTTGCAGTCTCTTTGAGGTTGTGTGCTTCTTTGTCCATGTGCACCTTTTGTCTAAACATGATCTCCAAGTGAGTATGTCCTATCACTTTGATGTGGGTTTAGGGCATGCTCCGTGGATTATATTGGTACTGGCCTATTTGCTGTGTGATTGTTTGCATGCTTCAGGTAAGTGTGATGTTTGGTTTGATGCCTCCATGGACAATGTACATCTGTGGACAATGGTAGTTGCGGGGAGATGACATGTTTGTAGTTGGATGTGATAGACATCTTTGTTATGCACGTCTGCTGCTTATCTACTTCCGTTATTTGCAGTACAGACATGTTGGTCATTTCTGTACATGGTTTGGATGGGTGTGTCAAACAGGTATGCTGTGGTTGACAGGGCACTTCCTTTGTTAATGCTTTCAGGGGAGTTGAATCATGGTGGGGGTTGTTTGTGGTAGGCATGATGGCATTACAGTGACTGACTTTCCCATTTGAACATGCGTTTTGCCAGTAGGGAAGGCAGCATCATAAGGCTGTAGGTGGCACACTATGGTTGACTGAAGCCATTTATGATGCAGGGCTTTTGCATGTTTGCTTTTGGTGTATCAGTGGTGATGGAGCATGACTTGAATTGTCTACTGGTGGCAATGTGGATACAATTTTCTGATAAGAGGTATTATTCTGTATATATTTTGTGTCTCTTATTGTGGATGGGTACACATGTGTGTAGTGTCTGCCAGATGTTCTCCAGTGCATGGATATTTAAGGCATCTGGAAACAGCTCATTCACTTCTCCAGATTACCAATTGTTAGAATGGATTACTGAACTCTGGCCTGATAGACAGACGTTTAGTAGGCCACCCTAGTTTAGTGAAACAGGGGAACCTTCTGGACAAATCAGACCAATCACGGTAGCTTGGCAGGTGGTCAAGACTAAGTCTCAGGAAAGGTGAGAGTGATCAGAAGCCTACAATGAATAAGGTTCCTGAAAGGGGTAGAAGTTCCAATCACCAGGAAGGGTTGCTGTTGTGGATAGAGCAGTTTCCAACGTTCAAAACAGGCTAGGGATCACAGGCTTTCCCAGTCAAACAGAGGAGCCCAAGGACCCTTGTGCGTAAAGACAAATGGATGAGCCAGAGAAAAGTTATGCAAGTACTCACCACCCCTTTCGTGAATCCAGACCAAACTATGCCAGTTTAGTCGAGGTCGTCTGAGGTTGGAAATTCTGCCTTTACTTCTAGGATCCAGCTCTCAGTTGCTGCGGGACAGTAGTCCCTGATGAGACAGTAGCCACAACTCCGCCCACTAAGGGAGGAAGAAGAAAATTCCGGTGCAGCAGGACTCAGGCCACAGCAGAGAAGGCAGGAAAGGCGGGAAAGTCACGCACAGCACCCGTCACCAAAACACAGTGACAGAGGGATCGCAGAGACTGGCAGCATGGTGCACTCTCCAAATACATGACCCAGAGGAGCTTGCCCTATGAAATTTCGCGGGAGAGTGTTGAGAACCACATCCTCGACATTTGCAATGTCCCCGGAATGAGCTGGTCAGTTCACTTGACGGCCCAGGAACACTTCTGAGGTGGCTGTTATGGCGGCAAATCAGGAGATGCAAAGAGTAGTTGTTCCCACCACTCCTTTGGGTTGGAGTGCCCGTTCAGGCCTTCTCATGTCGAGGATAAAGCAGTGGTAAGTGTGGACAGCAGCAAGCTCAAGGTGTCAAACCTTCCAGCTAATTTCCAGTGGGTCCAGGGGTCTGCTTCATTTCAAAGGATACTTGCCTCCTTCTGTAGTTCAGTATGAATCACTGCAGATCGACCTGGAATGGCTGCAGGGCCCCTTCTCTTATACAAAGTTCCACGCATGATTGAATCTGGGCAAGTAATATAAGATCTGATCCTTTACATGCACACCAGCCGTAGTTCAATCATGGTCCACGGTGGTCCTCATGTATTCATGCATACCAGACATCCTGGCAAAAGTAGTGTGGATTGGGATCAGACAGTCCCAACCCTCTTCCTGGGCGCTAGCACACGTGACACCGGAGCCTGAAAAACATGTGGTTTTCTCTGGAGTCTGCATTCCTAAATAAGGAAGTCCCGGGTCAGCTCGACCTGGGGGAAGGCAAAGGGACAAGATGGCCAAAGGACAGATTAAGACTATGTGGCAGAGCGATTCTCGGCACTTGCCACAGTCAGGAGCCATCTGCATAAACACTGTATGGTTTGCTAAAAGAAGTAGAAATATGATTACAGTAAACTGCTGCCACCAGTTTGTCCTAGGCACATTTGTAAATTCACCAACAGTTGCTTAGAGGTTGTCTAGGGCCATAAAATAAAGGACCCCAGTGCATGGTACAATAATGTACTTTGCGCACTGATAACATTTTATCAAGAAATGGCAACACAGTAAAAGTGTAAGGGAAACATATTTTCCTGGTACTGACAGCTGAATGATTTGTCAGTTTCCCCATAACAAATGAGTAAACAACCAGGGGAGTGTAGCTGAAGGCTGTGCTCCACTGGAAAAAGTCATGTTAGGATAGCCAAACAAAATCCAAAAGTTTTGGGAGTCCATAATATGGAGGGAAAATTGCATTCAGAGCAATATTTCCTAACGGCAATTCTTCTACCTAGTGTTCCTTGATGCTACCACAGCAGTTTAGGTGCCCCTTTGCCACTTGCTTGACCATGTGGATGTGCTAACATTTCTGAGATGGATATTGCTTATTGCCATTTGAATGAGGAGGCTGGATGTGGTCTAACTCTGATTCACTTGCTACAAACCTTACATGTGGACTATGTCACCTGTACTTCAAGGGGGCAAAGTGTAGTGCAGCTACAATATAATTGATTAATGTTGTGCAGCTGAGGTTGATCCTAGGGGATGTCATTGAAGAGGGGACTGTCCTGGATACACCAGCACTGCTTCCAAGTGATCATGTTGGAGGAGGATGTCTGCCAGGTGTGGTTCATGGATGACACAGGCCAGCGAAGATGAAGAAGTTAAATGATCCAAAGTGTGTCAAACTGGAAATTATATTGTGCCTCCTATTGTAATGAATATATGAATATTGCCCTACGCCAAGCTGCTTGTAAGCCACTTGGGAAGAAATCTGTGTTGCAAGGTCACAACCTTTGTCATGATGCCTACCCCCGGGCATCCGGATCGAGTCCATCAGCCCCGGGAGCAGGCATCCAGATACTCATTAAAACCCCAACAACCCCGGCTGGGGGTGTTTGGATTCAGTCCTGGCGCCTTAGGCGCCAGGCTCATCATAGAAATCAGTCCTGGCACCATAGGCGCCAGGCTCATAGACTTTACTTACCTTATGCAGACCATGCTGCAAATGAGTCCAAGCCAACGTGAGGCCTGGATGGGACTATTTTATTACAGGGACTATTTTTCACTCGGGTGTGGTTCTCGGGAACTTCTTACCTGGGACTACTTTGCAGGCTATTTAAACCACGCCCGAACAGCAGCCCATGCTTTGCGTTATTCTGCATCCAGCAGCATGGCGCTCACCGTGTCTGCAAGTCAGCATCCAATCTTCTGCCACGCCTGCCTCGAATCCGGAGCTCCTAGACAAAAGGCAAAGAAAGGAGAAGAGGTTACATCACAGACATTATTTGATTCCTTACCTGATTCCGACCCAGCACATCTCCAAGCCTGGAAAGGACATTAATTCAGCACGCGTCGCTTCGCCAGCAGCAGCGCCGCGTTATACTCACCAGTCCACCGCATCTTTCGAATCGGTACTGCTTCCATCATTTTCTTCATCGAAACCCAGCACCTGGGGGGAAAACAAAAGGAATAACGAGGTGAGCCGAGAAAACCAACAAGGACAATCTCTTTGCTACCACAGGCTTACCTGCTTTACCACTGGAGGTATTATTATTTAATTTGCCGCATCTTCCTATGCCACACCTATAAAGGGAGAGAAAACAGCAAGTTAAACTCATGCAACTTTTACCAGACAGTGTTTGGTAATACAGACTCTTACCTGAACGCCATCAGCTGCCTCCAGGCAATATTCTTTTGGACCCAGCTGCAACCTAACGAGGGAATGGAACAAGAGTGAACATCAGACATATTGAACTCTTTGAACTTTATAGACACTGGAGTCAATATTCCTCCGGAACTCCTCCAGTACCTTCAACCCAGTGAAGTAACTGGTATCTACGTGCCCCTATATGCCATGCAGGATGGAGAGTTCATCATATAAAAACATAAGGTGAGGTTACCAAAAGGGAATATCGGCGGTGATTAGTGGGGAGAATGAGAACTGTTGGGGGGCCATCACTAAAGTCCATGGGTGGCTAAATCCCTTTCTCCACTTGCAGGAGAATACTTCTACGAGTCCAGCAGACAAGATTAGGCGGGCCAGTCCAGACTGTCATCTCTTCACTACGCATCAAGTTGGTGGAGACCTCAGCTGTCCAGGTCCGATCGACGCCCCTGTGGGAACCAGGTGAGCGTAACAGAACTCAAAGCCTATCTACAAATCCCCACTCGGGCGTAATGGAGACCTCAGAAACCGACCAACTAGCCCAATTGTTAGGAAAACTTACGGCAGAAGTGCACTCCGCGCGCCAAGAAACTAATGCCCTCAGGAGAGAACTGATTGGGTCAAAGGAGCGCACTGATGATCTTGCCAGACAACTGCTGCAAAACCAAGCCGGGCAAACACCACTACCTGCACTTGGGGGGAACTCAACCCCCGTTTCATCGAGCAGCCCTGTACAAGTGGTTCTACTAGGGAGCATTCCTTTAGCTCCACCGGAACGCTTTGCTGGGGACCCGAAAAGGTTTGCCGTGTTCATGAACCGATGCCGCTTGCACTTTTTTTGAAGACCAGGAGCTTTTCCAAACAACCAAGCCAACGTAGCCTTTCTACTGTCATACCTTAGTGGCAGCGCAGTGGATTGGTCAATTCCATTAGTCAACCAGGATGACCCTCTTCTTCAGGATTTTCAGGGTTTTCAATTGAGCATGGAAAGATTATTCGCGAGACATTCACAGGGACAGGCCCTGGATAACAAACATCTATCCCCACCACAAGGAAACCAGGACCTGCTAACTTATATCGCAACCTTCAATAGGTTGGTGGTGGAAAAAGGATGGTCAGAGGTAAAGCGAATTACATTATTTCATCGTCGACTTCGGGGTGAACTCAAAGATGTTTTGGCCCAAGCTGTGAACCCACCTCAGGATTGCGCAGAATATATAGACTTAGTGGTCCAGCTAGACCACCGACTTCAAAATAGAAAAGCTGATCGAGCTAAGTTCGAGAATCGGGTATTGGTTAAACCCAATGTTACTCCCAAAGGAACAGATGCATCAGAACCAATGCAGATCAGGGGGGTTAAGGGATCCTTAACTCAAAAAGAAAGAGAAAGGAAACGAAAGATGCAGTTGTGTCTGTACTGTGGGGCCTCAGGACATTTTCTATGGGATTGCCCTATAAAACCATCCAAAGAAAGTAGTCGGAGTTGCTGATAGAAATGAAACAGAGCCTGATTCCAGAAACGACAACTCCTGACAAGCGTAGAGGTCCGCTTGCTGAGCTTAAAGAAGGACAAACAGACCTCACACCTAATCATACCAATGGTCCTTATTGATCCAAGGCATCCATCACGTATGCACGCAGTTAGGGCATACATTGATAGCGGGGCCGTAGGAAACTATGCGAGCCTCAAATCTAGGATGAATCTACCTCTCTGCAAAAAGACAACTTCGGATGTTATCACCACAGTCGATGGAACTGAAATTGCCTCTGGGCCTGTAACTCATTCCACCACAGAGATGGCACTGTTGGGTCAAGATGGGCATCGAGAGACTATTGTGTTTTACTTAATCAAAGCCCCACAGTTCCAAATAAAACTGGGGATACCTTGGTTGGAAACACATAATCCTTGTATTGATTGGCGAGAGAAGAGAGTAACCTTCCCGGAGTGTGCATACACCCGTTACCCGGAAAAAACCTTGAACAAAAGCCTGGCCACAGTTGCTAATCCAGTCATGCAGTTACCTCAGGAATATCAAGAATTCCAGGATGTTTTCCAAAAAAAACAGGCAAACACCTTACCACCTCATAGATCATACGATTGTCAAATCGACCTCATACCCGGTGCACAACCTCCATGCAGTAGAATATACGCCCTTACGGAACCCGAAAACCGTCGCCTACGACAATACTTGGACCAATACCTTGCTAATGGCTTCATTCGTCCATCTAAGTCCCCTGCATCTTCAGCTTTATTCTTTATGCCCAAAAAGGAAGGTGACCTCAGAACATGCATAGACTACCGCACATTAAACCAGATCACGGTGAAGAACCAATATCCATTGCCTCTGATCCCCGAATTACTAGACCAAGTAAAGGATGCTTGCATCTACACTAAATTAGATCTCAGAGGGGCATATCATCTGGTACGTGTAAAGAAGGGCGACGAATGGAAGACTGCTTTTCGCACCAAGTACGGATTACTCAAATATCAGGTGATGCCCTTCGGGTTGTCCAATGCACCAGCAGCCTTCCAGTATTTTATGAACGATGTCCTTCGTGAACTCATTGTCGTCTGTGTTGTCGTATACATAGACCGATAGTCTAGTGTACTCCTCCTCAGAATCAGACCATGTTAAGCACGTTCGTGCAGTCCTTGAGAAACTACGCCAGTACAAGTTATATGCAAAATTGGAAAAATGTGTTTTTGAGGCTACAGAAGTTGAATTCCTTGGATTTATCCTGACTCCAAAAGGAGTCCGAATGGACTCTCGAAAGGTGGACGCAATTCTCAAGTGGCCATCACCCAGTTCAGTTAAAGGGGTGCAAAGCATGCTTGGATTTGCTAATTTCTACCGCAGATTAATTCCTGACTTCTCATATGTTGTACACCCCATCACAGCACTTTTGCGAAAAAACAAACACTTCTTGTGGACCGAAGAGGCTGAAAAAGCCTTCCAAGAACTGAAATTGAAATTCACGTCGGCACCTGTCTTAAAGCATCCACGCCCCGAGCTCCCATACATAGTTGAAACCAATGCATCCAGTTCAGCCATGGGGGCTGTCCTGTCCCAGAAGGATCCAGAAACCGGTCAACTTCATCCAGTAGCATTTTGGTCCAGAAAAGTATTGGCCCTGAATTAAACTATGCGGTTACCGATAAAGAGTTGTTAGCCATCAAATCCGCCTTCAAGGCTTGGCGGCATTATCTTCTCAGTGCTAGGCATACCATTACTGTAATCACTGATCACAGAACCTTGCAGTATTTAAAAACAGCCAAGGCCCAATCATCGCGTCAACTTCGATGGGCCTTATTCCTTGCCGAATTCAATTTCGTGATCACTTACCGACCAGGTTGTAAGAATGGTAAGGCAGACGCTTCATCCCGAATCGGGATAGGAGAAGCATATTCAAACCCGGAACCAGTGCCTATAATTCCTGAACAAAGAATTCTTGGGATAACTACTCTACAGACCTTACAAGATATTCATTTAAAGATCCAACAACCTTTCGATTCAGCAGCGCTGCAGGACTGGGTTAAAAAGGGCCAAAATTATTCAGTTGTCAATGACCTACCTTACTATCAAGGGCGTCTATTTCTACCACACAAGGAACTACAAGAACAAGTAATCTCCAATTACCATGAAGCTCTCATGGAAGGGCACCCAGGTATTGCAAAAACTGAAGCTAAAATTAAAAGACAATTCTGGTGGCCCACCTGGTGAAAAGATGTAAAGTCATTTGTACTGTCTTGTGGCATCTGCGCCCAGAACAAAAGCCAAAAGAAGAAACCAGCTGGTCTTTTACAACCTTTAGCTATTCCACCCACACCATGGCACACTTTGTCTTTAGACTTTATTACAGATCTACCGCCATGTAATGGATTCAACACCATTCTAGTAATTGTGGATCTTTTTTCCAAGATGGCCCACTTTATTCCTTTAAAAGGATTACCTTCTGCTTCAATCTTGGCCAAGGAATTTCTCGAAAATATTGTTCGAATACATGGATTTCCTTCCGTATTGCTCTCTGACCGAGGTGGTCAGTTCATTTCACAATTTTGGCAGAAGTGTTGTCAATTGGTACAAATCGACGTAAGGTTATCAACCAGTCACCATCCCCAAACCGATGCTCAGACGGAGAGAACCAACCAGACTCTTGAACAATACCTACGTTGTATGCTCCACCTAACCGAAGGTAATTGGAAGGACATTTTATGGATTTCTGAATACGCATACAATAACTCTGTACATTCAGGAACCGGACAAAGCCCCTTTTATACCATATATGGACATCATCCTCGAACCTCAGAACTCGATTCGCCCCAGCATTTAGAAATGCCGGCAGTTACTCATCTGCATTCTACTATTACACAAGCCTTTAAAGAGGCAACAAAACATTTGAAATAAGCAAAAGAGAAATACAAGAAAAATGCCGATCAACATAGAAGTGAGACCCCAGCATATCGAATCGGAGACCAAGTTTGGCTGGCTACAAGACATATTGCTCTGAAAGGAACTCAGACTTTTAATCCTAGATATTTGGGACCTTACACCATTAAGGCCATTATCAACCCGGTGGCCGTCAAATTAGAATTACCCTCTAATATGTAGTTTCATCCTGTCTTTCATGTTTCACTTCTAAAACCAGTTCAACCCGGGACAAGATTAACCAAACAACCTGACCCCATCCTAATAGATGGAGAACCTGAATTCGAGGTAAAAAACATCTTGGACTCTAAAATGGTTAAATCAAGACTTTTTTATTTAATCGACTGGAAGGGTTACGGACCACAAGAAAGGTCATGGGAACCTAGTGATCACGTTCATGCTCCTCGATTGGTGACTTCCCAGACAAGCCAGGGCCAAGGGGAAGAACAATTTTAGGAGGGGCCTTGGGGGGGAGTGCTGTCATGATGCCTACCCCCGGGCATCCGGATCGAGTCCATCAGCCCAAGGAGCAGGCATCCAGATACTCATTAAAACCCCAACAGCCCCGGCTGGGGGCTGTTTGGATTCAATCCTGGCACCTTAGGTGCCAGGCTCATCATAGAAATCAGTCCTGGCGCCATAGGCACCAGGCTCATAGACTTTACTTACCTTATGCAGACCATGCTGCAAATGAGTCCAAGCCAACGTGAGGCCTGGATGGGACTATTTTATTACAGGGACTATTTTTCACTCGGGTGTGGTTCTGGGGAACTTCTTACCTGGGAATACTTTGCAGGCTATTTAAACCACGCCCGAACAGCATTCTGCATCCAGCAGCGTGATGCTCACCGTGTCTGCAAGTCAGCATCCAGTCTTCTGCCACACCCGCCTCGAATTCGGAGCTCCTAGACAAAAGGCAAAGAAAGGAGAAGAGGTTAGATCACAGACATTATTTGATTCCTTACCTGATTCCGGACCCAGCACATCTCCGAGCCTGGAAAGGACATTATTTCAGCACGCATCGCTTCGCCAGCAGCAGCGCCGCGTTATACTCACTAGTCCACCGCATCTTTCGACTCAGCGCTGCCTCCATCATTTTCTTCGTTGAAACCCAGCACCTGGGGGGAAAATAAAAGGAATAACAAGGTGAGCCGAGAAAACCAACAAGGACAATCTCTTTGCCACCATAGGCTTACCTGCTTTACCACCGGAGGTATTATTCTTTAATTCGCTGCATCTTCCTATGCCGCACCTATAAAGGGAGAGAAAACAGCAAGTTAAACTCATGCAACTTTTACCGGACAGTGTTTGGTAATACAGACTCTTACCTGAACGCCATCAGCTGTCTCCAGGCAATATTCTTTTGGACCCAGCTGCAACCTAACGAGGGAATGGAACAAGAGTGAACATTGGACATATTGAATTCTTTGAACTTTATAGACACTGGAGTCAATATTCCTCCGGAACTCCTCCAGTACCTTCAACCCAGTGAAGTAACTGGTATCTACGTGCCCCTTTATGCCATGCAGGATGGAGAGCTCATCATTTAAAAAAATAAGGTGAGGTTACCAAAAGGGAATATCGGAAGTGATTAGTGGGGAGAACGAGAACTGTTGGGGGGCCATCACTAAAGTCCACTGGTGGCTAAATCCCTTTCTCCACTTGCAGGAGAATACTTCTACGAGTCCAGCAGACAAGATTAGGCGGGCCAGTCCAGACTGTCATCTCTTCACTACGCATCACGTTGGTGGAGACCCCAGCTGTCCGGGTCCGATCGACGCCCCTGTGGGAACCAGGTGAGCGTAACAACCTTAGGATCAATGTAAGCTGCCATTTTAGGTCAATCTGCCATTTTAGGTTCTCTCTGCAAAGTCACCCTGTGAGCTAAAATGGTGGACAGTGTCATTGCGAAAATGTAACATGGCCGTCTTGACCTCTATGTATAAACTAATGTGTAACATGCCTGCAGGCCACCTGTTAGGGTTGTGAACTGAGACCTTGTCCTTCGTTGACCTGCGTGTAAAGGATTCCTTGTGCCAATGAAGCTAATCCACGAGCATATGTTACGAACAATGTATCCAAATACTGAACTGAGAACACTTGTTTTAACTACATTGTATTAATGTTTGAGAAGGCTCTATGAGAAATCCTAAAATAGACTGGTACCATTTAGGCTTGTTGGAGAATGTATTGAAGGCAAACCCTAAGTGTATAGATGTGTGAACTCGGCACAAACCCTAGACCTGTAATGTATTAACGAAATATTAACCCACAGTAGGGTTGGACATCATATTTCAAAGGTATATAAGGTACGACTATTCTAATGTACAGCCCCACTCACTGAGCACACCAAACCATGCTGGAGTTTGCTGTGTTGTACCGAGGGCCGATAGCTATCTGTTGCTTTGTCTTGTGAAACTGTTCAGTATAAAATAAAGATCTTTGTATGTTCCTTTGTAACACGTGTTCGGTGTATTTCTTTTTGGGGTATTCAGCCTCGATATTTTCTCTTTGTTTTCACAGTTGGCGCCCAAATAGGGACCCTCAAGATTGATGCCGGATTGTCGAAGGTTGACACACGCTATCGGACCGGGATCGGACGGTGTGACAAAATAAAGGGGCCCCTTCTGAAAGAGACGCGACACCTCAGCAGCGCTGCACGACCCGATCCGTGGACGATTAGTCTGTGGTCCGAGACGGCATCTTGACGAGGGTCCACTTATCGAGGCGGGCAGATTTGCCTGAATCACCAAACACGAGGTAAGATTAGTTAGGTAAGAATTTTGAAATCCGATCAGACCTCCTTAGGAGTGATCAGGTGAGTCGTGACCCGATTCTTAAGTATCCTGATAATTTGATTTGGCGTATTGTATCTGCAAATACAATTATTGACCAAGTAACACCAATATTTTGATATGCCTGGGAAATAGTTAACCTGCTTCAGGGCATTATTCCGCAGTGATAGGCAATCTTTGGAATTTAGCCATCCGGCACCACAGGAGGGGTCGCTGGTTTGTACTATGTATTGTAAGCATGGCATTGGAAGTATAGTGTTTAATGATATTTGGCACAGACAAACCAGACATGCCTCTGAAACTCAGTGGCCAATCAATGGAAGTTTTGAAATCCCTTGTATTGAGTATTTAGAGTCAATTCTATTAAAGAAAAAGACTAGACCTGCAGCATTTGATGTTTTGCAGAATTGGAAAAAAGAAGCATTGCAGCAATTTAAGAGTAGAGAAAAACATGCGCGCCGTCATAAGACAAACGCCAAATAAGCGTTGTTATATGACCAAGATAAACATTCTGAGACGGCTAGAAATATGGATACGCGTTTCTCGTTTGGCATTCAGAAAATCTATCCTTCCAAAGACCTCCATGTTTCCGATGAATTTATTGATAAATTGTTAAATGAACGAAGGCCTGGTGCCTCTGCGCCACCTCCATATGTTCCTCTTCCTTCTGCTTTGCCTCTTCCTGCTGTTATTCCTGCTCTTCCTGCTGTTGTTCCTGTTGTTCCTGCTCCTCCTCATGTTCCTCTTCCTCCAGTTGTTGTTCTTCCACCTGTTCCTCCACCTCTTCCTATTGAACCAGTAACATTACCTTCATTGAATTTACCTGCCCCCCCTCTTCCAAGTGGTCTTGCACCGCTTGTAGTCAATCAGGGTGCGGGGTCGAGGGTTGTCACTCGTGATACTGTACCTCCAGAGAAGAAATGAGATTTGATTGTATGGGCTAAGCATTGTATAGAGAGGGATGATCGGGCTAATATTTTTGCCACACTTTCTAATATGGATAATTTTCCTGAGAAAAATGTTTTTATTGAAGGTTTAGGGATTCATGTGTAATGTGGGGCAAATTAAATAATGCAGATCTCCCACAAGGGTTGAGAGATCTGAACACTTTAGCGTTTTCAAGAGACACTGTGGAGAAAGTACATGAGCATGTGGAGAGGTTATTTGAGTATAGGAAGGAGTTGGAAACGTTACAGAATGAGGATGAGGGTAGTATGTATGTACAGAAACAGTTCCTTCCTTGTCGTAAATCGACATCTGAGGAAGCACGAATTTGTACGAAAGATGCGATTAGATGGATCTCACACATGTCGATAACTCCAGTTGAGTTATATGACACATATAGTCAGTATACACCGAAAATGCAGAGGAAAATGATACAGGTAATGATAGAGTACCTGCAGGATGATTGTGTGAAAAGAAAGATAAGTTGTCCCACAGAATTATTGAGTATTTATAAGAGAGCTTTTTCACTTGAGACTTCTTCGACTGCTTTAGCACTCGACTTGGCTCTATTGCTTAGTAAGCGTTCGGAGTTGCCTACTTCTCATTTCCTTATGAGAGAGGTTCCTCCGACATTTGTCCCAAAGGTTGAGATTGCGGCCGATCCTGCAACGAATGCAGTTGCTGTGACCATCCCTGCACATTATGTATCACAGTTTGTTCACGTCCCGTTCTCGAGACAGGAAGTGCATACTATTAGACAATCTATTCCTGATATTAGGAAAAATCTGACAGGATTCTATAAAGAAATAGAGTCTGTCTTGCAGTCCTCAGTATTCACCTTCGGTGATATTGATCTGTTATTTCTTGTACTCCTGCCCTTTGATTTGTGGAAACAGGTTAGGACTATAGATGACATACCAGGGTTGGGAGATACATGGACTAACATAATTAGACTTGATGGAGAAAGGCCAGCTGGTGAGAGACCGCCCCAGGTGATAGTAACCTTGCCTGATAGAATCATTGCAAAATTGAAAACCATAATTCCCGAAAAGAGAATTATCTGGAACAAGCTTACGGCCTGTGTCCAAGGGAAGTCTGAGGGTGCTACCGAGTACTTTAATCGGTTCAAACAGGTATTCTCGGATTTCAGTGGACAAGACTTAGGCACATAGTCTGGGAAATGATTGTTTGTGGACAAATTTGTTCGTGGATTGCTGCCTGACATCCAGTCACAAATTATGTCTTCTGAGAGCACTTGGCAGGCGAAGTCCCAATCAGAAGTACTGCACATGGCTCAGTACTACGAGAATCGTTTCAATAATGAAAAGGAAAGAGTAGAGAAGAGAAAAGGTGATTTGAAGACTAATGTATTATTACAGCAAATTGTTAGAGGCCCTAGAGGGAGAAGTTTGCAGGTTAGAGGTCAGTATGTTTCACAAGGGAATGTGCCCTTGGGTCCTGTGAACATTAACCAGTGTAAAATAACACCGTAGATCCCTTACTGCTATGTATCAAAATCAACATGATTAAATTGTTCAAAAAAGTACCAAACTCTGGTATCATGCATTTTTATGAAATTCTCTGAAAACAAAAAGGGCAAATTTCTAGAAAGTTATTTGAAATATTTATTATTTAGACAAAGAAAATCCTGATGAGCATAAAGGTTGTAATAACAAAGAAGTATAACAGAAATTGTTAAAACACTCACAGTTGTAATTCACAATTTTGTTTAAAGAACAGAAAACAATCAATTATTCTTTTTAGGAGAAACAGAAAAAAATATTTTTTAAAATAAGTTCTTCTTTGTTATAAAGTCACAAAGAAGAAATAAAAAAGGAATGGAGTACTAGTGGAGAGAAGATATATAGACGGTTCTTAAGGTAAAAAGTTCTTCCTTCTCTACACAGAACAACCGTATCCTCTCAAACTCTAACTCCAATATTCCTAATGACAGGTCTGCCTACGTGTAGGTGTCAAAAAAATATTTCAAGAAAAATCAAGGTTGACATCATCACAACAACGTTTCGGCTGAAATGCCGCCTGTCTGGCCATAGTTTCTTTACATAGTTGAAAGTTGCCTTCCTCAGGGCGAAAGAACCTCACAACAGTTTAACCCTCAATTTTGTAGGCTGTGGAAAAGTTAGAAATACAGGCGTGAAAACGGGCTCAGGGGCCCACAACAGTAATGCCTGAAGAGCGGAACTAACAGGGCCCTTGGTGTAACTGCATCGGGTCAGGTTGGAAAAAACAACAAATGTGGATTAAATCCTGTAACTAGATACACACTAGACCACACTAGCCTACCCGACGCATGTGCTCTCCGCACTATATACTCCGCAGACTGCACCTTTCAACTGTGCATGCTATCTAGTTACAGGATTTAATCCACATTTGTTGTTTTTTCCAACCTGACCCGATGCAGTTACACCAAGGGCCCTGTTGGTTCCGATCTTCAGGCATTACTGTTGTGGGCCCCTGAGCCCGTTTTCACGCCTGTATTTCTAACTTTTCCACAGCCTACAAAATTGAGGGTTAAACTGTTGTGAGGTTCTTTCGCCCTGAGGAAGGCAACTTTCAACTATGTAAAGAAACTATGGCCAGACAGGCGGCATTTCAGCCGAAACGTTGTTGTGATGATGTCAACCTTGATTTTTCTTGAAATATTTTTTTGACACCTACACGTAGGCAGACCTGTCATTAGGAATATTGGAGTTAGAGTTTGAGAGGATACGGTTGTTCTGTGTAGAGAAGGAAGAACTTTTTACCTTAAGAACCGTCTATATATCTTCTCTCCACTAGTACTCCATTCCTTTTTTATTTCTTCTTTGTGACTTTATAACAAAGAAGAACTTATTTTAAAAAATATTTTTTTCTGTTTCTCATAAAAAGAATAATTGATTGTTTTCTGTTCTTTAAACAAAATTGTGAATTACAGCTGTGAGTGTTTTAACAATTTCTGTTATACTTCTTTGTTATTACAACCTTTATGCTCATCAGGATTTTCTTTGTCTAAATAATAAATATTTCAAATAACTTTCTAGAAATTTGCCCTTTTTGTTTTCAGAGAATTTCATAAAAATGCATGATACCAGAGTTTGGTACTTTTTTGAACAATTTAATCATGTTGATTTTGATACATAGCAGTAAGGGATCTACGGTGTTATTTTGGTCTTTTGTCCCCTCCTTTTCTGCTCATGGGGCAAATCCCCCCCCTCTTTCTTTGTTTGCATTAACCAGTGTGCCTATTGTCGGCAAGAGGGTCATTGGCGTGCACAATGCCCCGTCCTTCGACAAAGGTCGAATAACACATTCAGAAATATGGGTAGACGATCCAGAGGTCGCCCGGGTGCAGGGGACCCTGGTAGAGGTCAGTTTACACAAGATCCACAGCAACCTTTTTCGCAGGATAATCAGGTACCAAGTGTGGATACTAGAAACATATTTGATCATCCTTCTGCTGCTTACCTCTCTGAGGAGCTTCCTTTTGACAATATTCTGTTTCGTTAGGATTGCCCAAAGCAGGGTTTGGAACCTACGCCTATTCCCGTAATCAGAAAGGTCCCTACGTTGAAATGGTAGTGGTAAATAGGAAACATCTATTCTTGGTAGATACAGGGGCAGAGAAGTGTTCCATTGATCATTCTCGGGTTCCAAACATTCCACTGTCAGGGGAAACCAATGTTTCTGTAGGGTTTTCTGGCACACCAGTTGTTTGCCCAGTTTCTTCGCCGGTACCTATTTCTTTGGGTCCCTTTACGGACCACTGTCCATTCCTTTTGACTTTGAATTGTGGAGAGAATTTGCTGGGATTGAATCTGTTGAAGGAATTAAATGCGGTAATTCATTGTTCTTCTGATGGAGTGCATTTGACGATTTTAACACAGCAGCTATATGTCTCTCAATTCTTAACCAGACCTTCGCCACCAGAACTCAGAGATGTACGAGAGTGTCTATGGGCAATTGACGACAATGATGTTGGCGTTTTACAGATCGAGCCTGTTAAAATAGTCTTGAAACATGGAATAAAACTGCCACGTATTCCACAAAACAAGATTTCAGTTGAGGTCGAGCGTGCTTTGAAATGCATTGTTTCCGATTTTGTGCATCGAGGGGTGATTGAGGAAATTGCAGGTAGTTTGTGCAATAGTCCAATTTTGCCGTGTACAAAAAAGGCGATAATGCAATTCCTTTTCTTTCATAATTGATCTACGTGCCATCAATAAGGTTGTCGGTCCGCAATTTCCAATTGTGGCTGATGTGATAACAATATTAACTATGATTCCGGCTTCAGCTACTTACTTTAGTGTTGTGGATCGCAAGAATGCTTTCTTTAGTATTCCTATACACAAGGACAGTAGATACTTGTTTGCGTTCACCTTAGGGGGACGCTCATTCACCTTTACCCGTGCACCGCAAGGTTACACGGAAAGTCCTAGCATTTATAGTAGGGCTTTGAAAGAACAGCTTGATACCCTTGAATTGCCCTCTTCTTGTATATTGCTTCAGTACGTTGATGACTTGCTTTTAGCTGCTGACTTTGAGAGTGCTTGTAAGGAGGGCACTGTGTTATTGCTTATTCACCTGGCTAGACATGGTCACAAAGCTTCGCTTAAAAAGTTTCAATATTGTTGCCAGGAGGTCACCTATTTAGGCTGTCTCCTGTCAAAGGAGGGAAGAAGATTGACACCTGAACGAATAAAACATATTTCTGGCATGTCTGTCCCAAATACGCAGAAGGAAGTTAGAGCCTTGATAGGTATGGCTTCCTACTGTAGGTTGTGGATCCCAAACTTCTCACTAGTGATTAAACCGATGTTGGCTTTGACGAAGAAGGGCATTTCTTCGCCATTGCCGTGGAACGCGGAACACCAGCAATCATTTGATCTGCTCAAGACTGCATTGTGCTCGGCACCTGTTTTGGGCACACCAAATTATGAAAAGGCCTTTGTGTTGTTTGTGCATGAATGTGATGGATGTGCTTTGGCTGTATTAATGCAGGAACATGGAGGGAAGAATAGGCCATGCAGTTACTTTTCTTCCCCCCTTGATCCTGTAGCATGCGCTTTGCCAAGATGTTTGTGAGCTGTCGCTGCTGCTGCTGCGTCTGTAAAACAGAGTGAGAGAATGGTCCTAGGCCATGATCTAACCCTGATGGTGCCTCACTCTGTAGATGTTCTACTGAACAGAACCCAAACGCAACACCTCACTTCCACATGGTTGACGAGATATGAATTGATCTTGTTTGCTCCTCACATAAAAATTAAGAGGTGTTGTGTTCTTAATCTGGCTGAACTCTTACCTTTCCCACAAGGTACTGCTTGCAGTGACGAAGAGTCACATGACTGTCTGTATACTACCGAACAAGAGACAAAGGGTAGAATTGATCTAAAAGACACTCCTTTGAACAATCCACAAGGGGAGCTGTTTTGTGACGGCTCCTGCTTCAAACTTACGGATGGTACATCCACAGCTGCTTATGCAATCACCACATTGAGCACGGTTGTGGAAACCAAGAGAATCATACATAACTCTGCACAGGCCGCAGAGATTATAGCATTGACCAGAGCGTGTGAACTTTCCAAAGGGCTTACAGTAAACATATATACTGATAGTCAGTATGCCTTTGGGGTGGTTCACAACTTTGGGAGGCTTTGGTCAGAGAGAGGGTTCTTAACTTCACATGGTACCAAGATCCAGCATGGGTCCCTAATAGTACAACTGCTCTCAGCGCGTGCGCTCCCTACTCAGTTAGCTGTCGTGAAATGTGCAGCACATCGAAAGGTTATAGATGATATAGGAAAAGGGAATGCTTTCGCTGATCAGATAGCTAAACAGACTGCCACCAATCTCTTTACGGAGATGTATGTTTCAAGGGAGACTGTAAATGCCTATGTAATAGATGAGGGTGTTGGGTCCATAAGGGATATCCAAGTTGATGCCACGTTAGAAGAATCCAAGAGATGGACAGAAGGCTTGGGGAAGCTTGATGATCATGGGTGTTGGGTTGATGTGGTTGAAGGAAAATGGCTACTTCCTGACTCATACGTGATGATGATGGTCATTATGGCCCAGGGCCCTACACATATACGTGCCCAGAAGGTTACAAAAATGCTAGAAAAAGTTTGGGCGAATGACAAAATTTCGAAAATAGCTCAGCGCTATGTCCAAGACTGTTTGATCTGTTTACAGCACAATGTTGGAAAGGGAACATCAACTCCAAGGGGACGTTTCGGGCCACCTTCTGTCCCCTTTGAGGTCATACACTTTGATTTTATTGAAATGGAACGTTGAAACAATTTGAAATATGTGTTAGTTGTCATCTGTGCTTTCAGCAAATGGGTCGAGGCTTTCCTGTTAAAGACGCTACAGCCATGACCACTGCAAAAACTATGTTAAAGGAATATTTTCCTAGGTTTGGGCTACCAAGAGTCATCTGGTCGGACAATGGTCCACATTTTGTCGCTGCTGTAATTCTGCAAATATGTGCAGCATTACAAATCGACAAATGGTTCCATTCGGCCAGACATGCTCAAAGTGCCGGACTAGTAGAAAGACACAACAGCATCATCAAGAACAAGCTTGCTAAGACGTGTGCCGGCACCAAACTAAAATGGACGGATGCCTTACTGATCGTGTTACTAGCCATGCGTACAACCCCTCAAACTAAGACTGGGCTCTCTACATTTGAGGTGGTAATGGGGAGACCTGCCAATATCTGGAACCTTCCCAAATGTGGATCATTAAAGAATGTCAAAAAAGTACTTCTTTCAGGTTACTGTAGCCAGTTGACTAAATCCTGTATTTGATGTATCACCAGGTGCGAGAGGCTTTACCTGTGCGATACGAGGGCCCGGGCCACAGTATTCGGCCCGGAGATTGGGTGCTCACCAAGGCATTTGAGCGTTCTTCTTTCCTTGCACCTCGTTGGCGGGGCCCATTCCAGGTCCTGTTGGTCACACAGACAGCGGTGCGTGTCGCAGGCTGAAAAAACTGGATCCATGCAACGCATCTCAAGAGACTTCCTCACCCAGTTCCATACGATACAGAAGCAACAGAACCCCTCGCTAATGCTGCAACCAACGATCCTGAAGCAGTAAATAGCATTGAGAGTGCATCAGAGAATCTCTCTGAACCCGTGAGGCTTGGGGAACCTGCCATTTTGTCTCCACACTCTCCAAAAGTTTCGCTTCCGGATACGCTGCTTCCCACGGGAAGTGATGACACATTGTTCTAGGATCAATCAGTGCCGGGAACAGCAAGGTACAATTTACATCCAAGGAAATAGACTTACAGCACGGTTCAGCTGTGCATTCGAAGATGAAAAGGAAATTCATCAAGGGCTTGCTTTTTGCCCAAGTAATTGTTTGAGAAAAAGGGGATTCTGTTGGCTAGGGTTGTGGAAGGACTAAGAAGTCGCACGGCCGGGAGGTCGGCAGCTAATAACACTGGGTTTTTTGTTTGAAGACTGCAATGCCTGCAACCGCTACCGCTCGTACTGGACTGATAAATGATCGTGTGACCCACTGGGAAAATGGACAAATCTCTTGGGCCACCGAAAACGTAGTGCTGTCTTTTTATAATGTCGATTGGTTTTATAATAGTAACTGTGCTAGGTCTCTGGTACCTGGAAGAAGTGCATCCTTTCGAAAACCTTGTTACTAACTAAAATGTACCCACTGTCCCTACTCCTTTTGTGCATTTGCATACTTTGTCTGCTAGAGACACTCAGATAAAGATAACATAACAGTACATTGTTACTCATCATGAATGCCACCCATGCCATTTTTAATAGGTCCAACTGTTTGGTCTGCTCGCATTTACCGCAACCTGGGGATAAGGGGCTAGGTTGGTATATTCATCCTTTACCTTTACCAACTGCTTGTTATACTTCTCTTAGAGCACTGTTCTTTGGCCGTTGGAACTATAGCATCTCTGGGAACTTTGATGGCACTAATTTGAATAGTTTTGAGAAACGTGTTCTGACTCGCCTGGAGCGCTCGCTATTTGCAAATAGGAGCAAGCTTAACGTTGCTTCTATTAGGAACTCTCAATGTGGTTAACAACCACTGAACAGGTTATCATGCCTTGTTCTTCCGAGAGAGGGGCGCCTGCTACCTTTGTTGAATTCTTTGAAGGAGCTTGGGGTTGGTCACCCTAGGTTACCTGGGGGCAACCAGACGTGTACTCCCTGCTCACTGTGCTTAGAGAGGCTCAGCTTCACCTCACTGATGATGCCCAACAAGGCTGAAACACTTGTATGGGGTTGCTGGTGGTACTCTTGTTCAGAGAGGAATTGCCATTGCATTTCGTTGCTGGACCCCCCATGTGGGCGGGACAAAGGCTGATATGCAAATGGCTATTTCCCATCTGTGAAAGGTACAGTGAGCAAAAAGCAGATGGATGCGAACTCTCAATGTGGTTAACAACCACTGAACAGGTTATCGTGCCTTGTTCTTCCGAGAGAGGGGCGCCTGCTACCTTTGTTGAATTCTTTGAAGGAGCTTGGGGTTGGTCACCCTAGGTTACCTGGGGGCAACCAGACGTGGACTCCCTGCTCACTGTGCTTAGAGAGGCTCAGCTTCACCTCACTGATGATGCCCAACGAGGCTGAAACACGTGTATGGGTTTGCTGGTGGTACTCTTGTTCAGAGAGGAATTGCCATAGCATTTCGTTGCTGGACTGCCCATGTGGGCGGGACAAAGACTGATATGCAAATATATAGTTCCCATCTGTGAAAGGTACAGTGAGCAAAAAGCAGATGGCTGCGAACTCTCAATGTGGTTAACAACCACTGAACAGGTTATCATGCCTTGTTCTTCCGAGAGAGGGGCGCCTGCTACCTTTGTTGAATTCTTTGAAGGAGCTTGGGGTTGGTCACCCTAGGTTACCTGGGGGCAACCAGACGTGGACTCCCTGCTCACTGTGCTTAGAGAGGCTCAGCTTCACCTCACTGATGATGCCCAACGAGGCTGAAACACGTGTATGGGTTTGCTGGTGGTACTCTTGTTCAGAGAGGAATTGCCATAGCATTTCGTTGCTGGACTGCCCATGTGGGCGGGACAAAGACTGATATGCAAATATATAGTTCCCATCTGTGAAAGGTACAGTGAGCAAAAAGCAGATGGCTGCGAACTCTCAATGTGGTTAACAACCACTGAACAGGTTATCATGCCTTGTTCTTCCGAGAGAGGGGGGCCTGCTACCTTTGTTGAATTCTTTGAAGGAGCTTGGGGTTGGTCATCCTACGTTACCTGGGGGCAAACAGAGGTGGACTCCCTGCTCACTGTGCTTAGAGAGACTCAGCTTCACCTCACTTATGATGCCCAACAAGGCTGCAACACATGTATGGGGTTGCTGGTGGTACTCTTGTTCAGAGAGGAATTGCCATAGCATTTCGGTGCTGGACTGCCCATGTGGGCGGGACAAAGACTGAAATGCAAATGGATATTTCCCATCTGTGGAAGGTACAGTGAGCAAAACGCAGATGGCTGCGAACTCTCAATGTGGTTAACAACCACTGAACAGGTTATCATGCCTTGTTCTTCCGAGAGAGGGGCGCCTGCTACCTTTGTTGAATCCCCTGATAGACTGTCTCATCCCTTTCATTCTTTGATTTCCTTCAAGATGGCTCTGATAGGCAATAAGGATGCCATGCCTCCTTCCTACACTGTTAACCATAGCCCCGATACAGTTTCTTTCTGCATACAGAGGAATGGTACTCAGTCAATGGGAGATTTTAAAGGTTGTGTCAATGTTGCGAATTTGACTGGTGAAGACAGACCTTTGTATGTAGGCAAACCTGTCTACTTTGTTTGCGGTAATGTAGCATTTCCATGGTTACCCAGGGAATGGCAAGGGACTTGTTATTTAGGGATCCTGTTACCCGGGGTATTCATAGCTAGTCCTATAGTAGTTTCAAAGGCTCGTCCACGGCGGGACAAGAGCGGTGACACTCCAGCACAGGTCTTGGGTGATGTAGCAAAATCATTTGTGCCATTTTGGGGGCAGATAGCAAATTCCGAAGACATCAGAAGACTAGCGAGAGTACTGGAGAGAACCATCAACCGGACCACAGACATACTCTACAATATGACATTAGAACAGAAGGCAGTAAGATTAGTAGCACTTCAGAACCGGATGGCATTAGATGTCATTCTGGCTGAACGTGGTGGAGTGTGTAAATTCGTGGGGTCCGCTTGCTGTGTTTTTGGCCAGATTCCTCTCCAACTATCTTCAAGGCAATACAGAATCCACATGTCCTTAGTTCAGAAGTGCATGTTCCGAAGGAAACTTGGATCTTAGCGCTTGGTTCTGGGACTTCTTGCGATCTTAGGGTTGGAAGGTGTTGTCAGTCTTACTGATCATTTTGGGATTTCTGTTGTTTCTTTGCTGTTGTATCCAGTGTTTACCTAGTATATGTTCGATGCTAGGGGGATGTTGCGCACAGGCGATAGGTACAATAGGACATAAGGTACATGCCCCAGATAAAAACTCCAAAGAATATGTGTTAAAAGAAATTTTAGCAACTGATCTAATGGCAATAGATATTTCTGACAGTGATTCAGGGTGCATGGACGATGATATAAGGAGTTGTTTGCAAGAAGATCACAAGTAGTTTAGCACTTGGCATAGGCCAAAAGGAGGGTTTGTCAAACGGGAAATTATATCGTGCCTCCTGTTGTAATGAATATATGTATATTGGCCTACACCAAGCTGCTTGTAAACCACTTGCGAAGAAATCCATGTTGCAAGGTCCCAACCTTAGAATCAATGTAGGCCGCCATTTTAGGTCAATCTGCCATTTTAGGTTCTCTCTGCAAAGTCACCCTGTGAGCTAAAATGGTGGACAGTGTCATTTGCGAAAATGTAACAGGGCCGTCTTGACCTCTATGTATAAACTAACTTGCCTGCAGGCCACCTGTTAGGGTCGTGAACTGAGACCTTGTCCTTCGTTGACCTGTGTGTAAACGATTACTTGTGCCACTGAAGCTAATCCGCGAGCATACGTTACGAACAATGTATCCAAATACTGAACTGAGAACACTTGTTTTAACTACATTGTATTAATGTTTGAGAAGGCTCCATGAGAAAACCTAAAATACACTGGTACCATTTAGGCTTGTTGGCGAATGTATTAAAGGCAAACCCTAAGTGTATAGATGTGTGAACTCGGCACAAATCCTAGATCTGTAATGTATTAACGAAATATTAACCCACAGTAGGGTTGGACATCATGTTTCAAAGGTATATAAGGTACGACTATTCTAATGTACAGCCCCACTCACTGAGCACACCGAACCACGCTGGAGTTTGTTGTGTTGTATTGAGGCCGATAGCTATCTGTTGTTTTGTCCTTTGAAACTGTTCAGTATAAAATAAAGATCTTCGTATGTTCCTTTGTAACCCGTGTTCGGTGTATTTCCTTTTGGGGTACTCAGCCTTGATATTTTCTCTTTGTTTTCACAAGTGAACTGGGCCATGGTTGTTGAGGTGCAGATTAGTCGGGATACTGGGACTAGGGTGGACATGTGGGTGCTGCCTTGATGTGGGTAGTTGAGCTGCAGATTAGTCAGGGTACTGGGACAAGGACAGACTTGTGGGTGCTGCCCTTGTGTGGGACGTTGAGGCGCAGATGAGTCGGGGTATTGGAATGAGGACAAACTTGTGGGTTCTGCTTTCATGAATGTAGCTGGAGCACAGATTGGTCGGGATACATAGGTGTTGCCTTAAGTTAGGGGCCATGGCACAGTTAAGTGGGGGTATATGGGTGCTGCTTTTAGTTTGGAGGCAAGGGCACAGTTTGTTGAGTTTATGTGGTGGCTGTCCAGTGGTTGAAGTGCAAGAGAGCAGTTGGGAGCAGTGTTGCTCTACTTTTTTTTAATTACGTTTTACTAGTTCCTATACTTTAATAAAAAAAAAAAAGAAACTGTTCCAGTATGGTTTTGTTTTAAACTGAAAGTGTAGGAAGAAGTTGAAACTTGTAGTTTCAGTCTACTGCACTGATGTTTCCTTAAACAGCAGGCCCATGTGTATGGGGGTTTGTATTGTGTGTGGGAGGGGGCATGGTGATGGGGTTTGCAGGGACTGGGAGCAGACCAGTAGGGAACATATTTTGACTATTTCTTTTCGTACACTTCGACCACTGGTGCTGCCTTAAATTAGGGGGCCAGGGCACAGTTTGGGGGGTTACATCGTTGTGGCCTTAGGTTAGGGGGCTGGGGCACAGTTTGGTGGGGGACATGGGTGTTGCCTGAAGTTACAGGGCCAGGGCGCTGTTTGGTGGGGGTACAAGGGTGCTCCCTCAAGTTAAGAAGCCAGCGCACAGTTTAGTGGGGGTAATTGTGTGCTGCCTTAAGTTAGGGGCGAAAGGGGAACAGTTTAGTGGGGGTATGTGGGTGCTGCCTTACGTTAGGTGTCCTGGGCACAGTTTAGTGGGGGTAGTGGGATGAGGGCTTGTCAATAACTGGAGTGGAATTGGAGTAATGGTGATTGCGGGTAAGTAATGTTTGATTACTTTATTCCAGGGGTCTGGAACAAAGGTTCTTCAACGCTGCTATGTTTTATTTGTGATGGGGGCGTTCCAGGCACTACTCATTGTTCTTTGTGCCCCAGGTTTCTGCGCACATTTAATTCCATGAATCAGCCTAAACATTGAGTAGGTGGGTGAGAGGGCCATGGACTGCTCCAATTCCGATTAAAAGCTACCATCCCTCATTCTCAGGCCATGAGACCGGGAAATCCTTTGTACTTGGCCTTGTGTGGCGATTCGTGTCCATGTGTGATTTTAGGGAGTATGGCAGGTGCCCTATCTGTGTTCACTTCTAATGAATGGCAAGTGTTCTCCATGTCTGGGTAACATGCTAAGCGACCATGGGCCTCATTACGACCCTGGCGGTAGGGGTTAACGGGGCCGGTAGAGCTGCCAGCCCCGTTAACCCCCTACCGCCTCAATACGAGGTCTGCTTGCGGGTCATGGAGCAGACCATGATGCTAACAACGGGCCCGTCATTAACAGGCCCGTTGTTAGCATAATCCCCATTCCAATTGAGCCCTATGGGGGCTGAAATGGGAATGGGGATGTACCTGGTCCGGGTTCCCTAAATGGGGAAATACTGTGCCCTCCAAGTCGGAATGGCCCAGTAGTTCCCCATTCAGGGAACCCGGACCCGGTACCCGGGATGGGGGTAGCCATGCCGCAAAAAGCGGCATGGTTACCTCCAGGGTCGTAATGAGGTCCTGTGTGTGGAATTGAATGACTTTCTATTTATTGGGAGTTTAGCTAATATTGATGTGTGTGTCGTGTTTTCTCTTTGCACTGGGAACACTCTTGGGTTATTATTCATTGAGTCTTTTGGCTTACTGCTCTACTGCACTTGACTTATCAAAGACTGTGTGTGCCTTTCTGAAAATGTAATTAATCTGAGAGTATGCTGCCCTCTTCTTGGGAACCGTTATCTTGTGCCTTTTTTCCGCCATGCCACTCCTCCCTTATTTCACTCTAACCTTAGCACTTGTTGTTAGCTACTATCTGAGGTCTGCACAAACTTGTGTTTCTGTGGACTCAGCCTTTTGTGTTTTCAAAGGCCTTGCAGCTTGTGGTCATTCTGAGACATTCTTCAGCTTCCATCTTTGGGAAGATGGCTGCCCAATTGCACTCTTGCTTTCATGTTAGTGAGCTACATTTGCGTGTCGTTCATGTTGCATTCACTTTAAACATTGGTCATGTTAATGTTCTTCATGCGGAGTGCATGTTTTCTTTATGTCTAATTCATGCACTTTTGCTTATGACACCTTCAATTTTGAATGCCTTCTTTCTCTTTAGCTCGCATTGTCTCCTATCCCTGCAGTGAAAACGAGGGATGAGGGCAGAATGGCTGTCTAAGTTTGTAACATTTCTTGCCTTTGCACTAATGACATGGGGGAGAGGCAGAAGTTATTGATCACATGTTCATCTGCCTCCTTACAGTATTTATGTATTAAAACATAAAAAAACGGAAAACTGGAAGCGTTCATTATAATGCAACATTTGTTTCTATAAAACCACTATGAAAACGTAGCTATGACATGGCTGAAGAAAAATACAGAAATATGAGTTCTTTATTATTATAGAGTATCTTTTCCATTTTATTTAAAAAAATATACAGACATCAGAATATGGGTACATTAAAAATGAAAGCTTCATCTTAATGTATTATAACTTGTAGTGTGAATCCATACGATATTTGTTAAATTGTCTTATTTCTAGTAATATGCAGCAACATTCTTTTCTGTATTCCTTTCATAATTACTGGTCCTGTGGTAGCGGCCCTGTATTTATGGTTAAGTTACTCATCTCATAGGAAGAGCACTTTTTGGGTGGCTTATAACTTTGCTCCCTCTGGACAAATCCTCACCAAACTTTGCCAAAAAAGTATATGGCCGGCTTGGAATTTCTTTGCAAATTTCGGTGAGGTTTGGTTAAGGGGGGAAAAGTTATAGGAGGGGTCCCAAAATTAATTTTTTTGCCATAGACTGAATGAAGAAAAACTTTGCTCACGCCTACTGCTGGAACCGCTGGATGGATATTCACCAAATTTGCAGCAGGAGCGGCGGCTTGTTCTCAAAAGCGTGCTTTTGTAAATTTGGTGACGACAAAAAAGTAGGTGCAGACAAATTAGTGATATCTAGGTCCACTCCATGGACACACTTCCCTGGTCGCTCCGCTAACAGGACACTGATTGGTCAATGGACATGTGTCATGTCCGCAGGCAGTCAACGTGTTTGCTGATTGGTTGGAATGAAGCATGAGGAGCGTCACATTTTCTCGATGCGCCCGCCTTGTTGGCTCCACGGACATCTGCAGACAGTGCGGTGTGGAACAGAGCTGGAATTCAATTTTGTGGAGTGTGTTGGTGTGGAAGAATGGCTAGAGAGGGGTTTATAGTGATACAATCGAATGACATTATGTCGAAAGTCATAATGTCAACCAAAAAAAAGTTGAAAAAAAGTCTAAAAAAAAAAGTCAAATGTCTTTTTTAAATTGCTTTTTGTTCGAAATGGGGGGTTCCCCCCAACAACCTTTTTTAATGTTTTTTGGTGTTTTACCCTTTTTTATAGCTCCCAGAACCCAAAATAAACATATAATTAAAAAAATAAAACATTCAATTTTTTTGGGGACTTTTTTTTTCTTCGACATTATGTCTTTCGACATAATGTTTTTGACTTTTTGACTGCACACTCTGGAGAGGGTCGGGGTGTGAGAGATGGGTCAAATGCTGTATTTGTTTAGGTGGGAAAAGGCTGTGATGTGAGCGTGGTATCCATGGTCACTGTGGCTGTTCGTGGACATGCTGAGAAGGGCCCAAGAGGCAGTCTGCTGAGGGCTGGGTGAGCAGTGTGAGAAGCAGCAGGGGTGCAGAGAGGATCTTGCTGGCATTTAAACCTGTGTCCTGTGAGTATGTTTCTCAATTCTAGGTCTTGTTCATGCTCCCACGGGCTCTTTCTTTTGCTGCCTTTTCATAGGCATCATTTCTCTAGGCGGACATCACACCTTCCCCTAGATTTTGATTTGAATCTTTATTGTTATGAGTTCTAACTTATTGGCCAAACAGGGCAGTGCCGTACATTTAGTCAGTCTCTTTATCACTGTCTCACTCTTTCACTCACACACACACACACACACACACACACACACACACTCACACTTGCCATGTCTCCTTTCTATTGTTATATGTTTGTGTTTAGGAGCCGAGTCTCCTTTCCGTTGGTCGTGTTTCAGTGGGCTGCGACCCACATGTTAGTTGTGGGTGGGGCTACCGCCCAGCACGCCAGTTTGAGTTGGAATGATTAAAGTGTTGGACGCATGTCACATAAACTCTGTGTTTTATTAAGGCCTTATTACATTGCAAGCGTTGATGAATGTATGCAGTGTAACCTTAACAACACTGTCTGTCTCTTTCTCACTCTCCAACATTTACTTCAATGAATTGGGGGGGAGGGGTGCATAGGCTTGAAAGCTTCAGCTTGCAGTTCTGATAAGTGTAACTGCACTAATGGGTATTTTATGTTCTGATGTATTGGTTTTGAGTAGTTAGTTGAGTATTGGGTAGAGAGGGCATGCATTGAAGTGTCTGTGCATTGGCTGCAAGTACTTTATTAGTATTCAAGTGAAGTGGATAGGGTTTGAGGTGGTTGTGTTATGTTTTCGGGTTGTGGTCAGTTGGCAGGTGTTTACTTGAAGGAGGCCTGCGGGCCATGCACCCAAGACTTTAGGCCCTGGCCACAACCAACGCAGCATAACACATCCATGCAAGCAAATATTTTTACTGTGGTATGTGGGCTGCAAAGGGGGTATGTTTTCAAAAGTGTGTGTATTGGTTGCCAGTAGTGTAATAGTATTTATAGGGCAGTGGACATGGTGTGTGGTAGTTGGTCTGTTGGCCTGTGTTTAGAATGTTGGTATCTAAGACTCTAGGCATTTTTGGGTTGTAGTTAGTGGTCAGGTATTCGCTTGCATGGGTGTGTTATGTTGCCGTGGTTGTGATTACAATCATTGTATATTTACTGTTTGCTTTGTTGAGGCTGTATGCAGTGTTTTGTCATGCAATGCACCCACGACTGTAGGCACTGGTCACAACCATTGCAGTATAAGACACCCACACAAGCAAGCAATTTGGGTTGTGGTGAGTGGTTAGGTGTTTGCTTTTATGGGTGTGTTATGTTGTAGTGTTTGTGACTCTAATCATTGTATACTTACTGTTTGCTTTGTTGACATTGTATGTTGTTTTTTCATGGTGTGGGAAATTGGAGCAGACATTGTTTATTCATTCTCTGTGATAAAAGAAAAGATCACGTTAGTTTAGATTTTTAATGATTAATTGCATTGCATAGCAGACATTTCTGTACTTTGTCGACCCTCATAGTTAGTGCTTAGAAGCACTATGCTTAAAACCAGTGTACTCTGGAATTTGCCCAGTTCCTGTGTTTGTTCGTAAAATCATTGGGTCTGTGGGATAAAAAAAAAAACGTTCTACATTATGGTACAATATTTTTTCGTTGGTTGATTTCAGTAAGAGGAATTGATTAGGCGCATGGTTTTTGGTTTGGAAGTGGTGGTACTATTGTTGTAATTATATACCAGTTGGCATATTCTAATTGTTTATTTCTTGTTGCATTTTAGCAGTATTCATTTATCTGTTTGGTTGTTGCATCATTTTGGGGCAATTAAAAACCTGTTGGTGTATTATAACTATGTATTTCTTGTTGCATTTTAGCAGTATTCTTTTATCTGTTTAGTTGTTGCTGAATTTTGCGGCAGTTAGATACCTGTTGGTGTATTCTAACTGTTGATAGTTTTGAAATTGTTGAGATTATTTGTATACGTAATAAGTGTTTTAGGGTTTCCTTAGAAATATGTATATTG
This sequence comes from Ambystoma mexicanum, assembly GCF_040938575.1. Taxonomy (NCBI): domain Eukaryota; kingdom Metazoa; phylum Chordata; class Amphibia; order Caudata; family Ambystomatidae; genus Ambystoma; species Ambystoma mexicanum. The sequence continues at coordinate 571,282,770 of NC_090933.1, read as the reverse complement.
TAGTTGTCTGGTTGTAGTTAGATACCGGTTGAAGTATTGTAACTGGTTCATCACTCTTCTGAAAACAATGGAAAATAAATATGGAAAACCATAATTTCCAAATCATACCTATGAACTTTACTAAATCACAAATCTAAACATAGTTAATATATTTTATATCAACAATTCATATTATGTATAACATATATAAAAACACACAATCACTGACCTTCAGCAGTTCCAAAGTATGAATAGTTCTTTACAATAGCCAAACACAGAACATCTGCACACACTGGGGTCTGCAATCAGAATGCCAACAGTTCACAAAATTGTCACTTTCATAGTTTTCAGAAAACAATAGCACAAAGAAGGAAGGTACAAAGCAAACAAGTAAAAGGGTCAACACAATTTTTACTACAACCTATTCCAGTCAACGAACCCCAAAACAGTTCTTATACAGACTACTTTATAGAAAATGTAAAAAGACAATTAATTGAAACCTATTTCTTTTTAAATTAGACAATTCCATAGCCACCGCTATTCCCCGGTTACACTGAGAGAACCCTCCTATAGCTGCAGATACACGTAAATGTTACCATACATTGAAAAACACATATTGCAAAGGTTTCAGATTTTAATCACACATCCAAACAGAAAGTCATGTAAAATTCTGTGGTAAAACATCCATAAAATAATATATCACTGTATCAAAATGCAAACAGTTGTTGCTGCGGGTAGGGCAGAAATGAAACCTACAAAAAAGACTACCTAATAAAGAAATATCTACAAGAAGGTGGGGCATAGTCCAAGCGCCCCAAATGAAAGAAAAACATAAATGAAACCTAACACTAACTAACTATATACAATGGCGGCAGGCAAGTCCTACGGCTCACTAGTTGATTTCGCGGGCCAGGACATCATCGACCTCCTGTTCAACATCCTGGAGGCGGGCCTGTTCCCTGGCCCCTCGGTCTCGCAGGGATAACGCCATGTCCACCTCCAACTGTCTGCGAATTCCCTCGAGGCACTCAGCCCGCCTCAGCGCCCTGCGCATGGAGTTCTCTGCCCTGACCATTGTGAGCTTTGCCTCCTCCGCCCGCTGCCGCTCTGCATCTATCCGCTGGCCCAACCGCTGCCACATGGAAGACACTCCCATTCCAGGGTCCTCCTGCCCTCTGGCCAATGCCTGCCCCTCTGATGTTGATGGCTCCGAGCCATGATGCCTCCCACGTTGAGCCTGCCTCTGCCTCCGACGCAACTGCCTCTGCCAGCACAAAGGCCTCCAGGCTGATGGAATCCACTGGCACCGTCGTGCAAATGCCCTGCCCGATGCTGCCGGCACATCCTACAACTGCTAGGGTCCAGTTGCTGGGATGTCCACCCATGCTGGACCTCCGACTCCCAACTGTCGCAGGGATGGGATCTCCTCCGAGCTGGCTGCGTTGGTCAGGGTAGGTCCACAGGGGGCCCTGGTGGCATCTGGGCCGGAAGATGGCATAGAGAACGACTGGCGCATAGTCTCCACAGAAGAGGAGAGGGCCGCCAGAGTGCCCTACACATGTACGAAACCCCCGACCAAGGCCCCTTTGGCACACAGCTCTTCGTGATGACGTGCGTGCTCCCCCCAGGAAGCACGCACGTCATCACGAATGTCACGCGTGCCCAACATGACACCAATCAGGATGGTCTCCATGTGGTCACGGGTCCCCTCATCCGCAGGTAGAGGAGTGTCAGATGATGTGGACCTCCCCCCTATCTGCGGACGGGCCTGTGATGGGGCATCCCTGCTGGTGCATGGTGGTGCAGTCACATTGTCAGGGACAGTGACATGCACAGGCCCCTCCACAGCGACCAGTGCTGCCTCCTGCCCCTGGACTGCACCACTTGCACCAGTGGTACCACCCACACCAGGCCCCATGTGCAGCTCAGTAGCGGCCTCCTCCTCTTCTGTGGAAACCACCAACCTGGGTGGCTCCACACCATCTTCCGCCGTCGCAAGCCCCTGTGGGGGCTCACCCACCCCTTCCGCTGCAGCCGTAGTGGCAGACGCGGCACCAGTCCCCTCGCTCCCGGATGATGGTAATTCCTGGGATGGTGGAGGCATCCCCGCTGCTTTGCTCCACAGCGCCATCTCCGCCCTCTTCTTCACTCGCCGCTGTGTAGAGGGAGACATAGAACACAAGCATCAGGGTACTGTGCAATAATCCCCTAGAAAGGGAGCAATAGCACATGCAACGTCACTTCCATCATGTACCTCCACAACACATGGGTCAGTGCAGGCAACACACATGCAGTAACAGGCATGGTGCATGCAAAGAACATTTGCATTCATGTCCAAGGAACTGTTGAAACATATGATGGTGGTTCAAAACTCAAATTCATCTTGGCTCATACTGATCACATGCACACACATCACCGTAGTTTCATCCATCTGGACTCGTACAACACAGACACAGTGGAGACAAGGATGACTAGGCTGCCCCAGTGAATCGCGACATAGTCACAGACATGTGTCAAGCATCCATGGCATTCACAAGTCACACACACGCTACTCAGACACATAGACATGTACACCATACATGTCCTTGACAGCAGCACCCATCTCTCACACCACATCCATGTCCAACAACAGAGACGGGCATGCATTCATGTGTGCATTCCACATGTTGCCCGCATGTTGCATTGTAACACATGCACCATCCACGTGGTTCACGCATGACTGGTCTCACATGCAGCACCATGATGTTCCTGCACACACACATCCATACATGGCCAATGTCACACATACAGGCAAGTAGCTGACTACCAGCACACTGCAACATGCCCTGTTTCACAAAGCAATGCATGGGCACTCACTGCTCGACTCCAGGCGGGCCTGCATCCTGAGGATCTGGTGGCGAAGCGCTGGGCGAATGCCCTCCAGGACCCTCATCTGATGGTTGGTAAGCTGGCCCCGGCGAACCACTGCATCCTCTGCCTCTAAGTGGCACCGGGCCTTCTTGAGGGTCCTGGACTTGTAGTCCTCACAGCGCTTCTGGATGTGTTTCATGTCATGGGGTGCCACCCCCTCCGCGTTGATGGCACCCCCTATGTCCGTCCAGATCCTCCTCTGTCCTTCATTGTCGGTGCGCAATGGTGTGAAGAGGGCATCATACTGCCCCAGGACTCACTCCACTAGGATGCCAACTTCTTCGGAAGTGAAGCTGGCAGCCCTTTGCCTCTCTGGCTGGGGGTTGCGACTGGTGCCGGAAAGTGTTGTGTCAGACATGGCAACCCCCGAGGCAGGCAGGTGTGGGTGGGCAACTGGTTCCTGGGGCTGGGCTGTGGAATGATGGAACACCAGTTGGGAGTCTTCTGTTCCAACAGGGGTGGTCACTGCAACTGGACCCCTGCAGATGGCAGATGTGCATGCACCAAATGGCAGGGCACAGTGGCAGCAGGCAGGCAGGCAGCAGCAGATGGCTTGTGGGAGGCTGCTCGGGGCCATGGGGGGCAGGAAAATGGCCTTCAGGGCAGGAGCATGGTCTTCCGTGTGTTGTCGCGTGGCTAGCTTGATACAGAGTGATTTGACACATGAAAAAACTGCACGTCAGCGTGTAATTTGAGGAAAGGCCCTTAGCACGTAAGCGTGTCTGTGACGTTACGCGTGCGGGCGTTTCCCTGTGACGGGTGCATAGTGATTCAGCATGTGAAAAAAACAGCACGTCCGCGTGTGAATGCGTGTAATTCGAGGAAAGGCCCTTAGCGCGTAAGCGCGTATGTGATGTCACATGCACAGTTGTTGCTCTCTGCACGGGTTAAAGGTGAGCGTGGGCCAGCAAAAAACTGTACGTGCTGTTCATGGAGACCGACGCGTGTGTTTACTCTGCTGGAATTACACACGATAACTGGTGAAAAGAGCCCCTTTTCCCAAAGACTCTCCAGTGAGAGTACGAGAACATACTGCCCAGAAAGATGTTGCTCAGACCCCCCCTGTTGAAATTTCAAATGTAGATGATCCTAGTAGTGCACCCCTTCCAGTTGAGCAGTCCGACCAAAGCCTTTATGATGCGACTGACTACCAACAAGCTGAATGGCTGCCTAGAACCCTATCAAATGAAACCCTCAGACTCATCATGATAGATAGACTACTCTTAGATCCCTTCCCAAACAGATATACTATACTTACAATATTCCACTCCCTACCTCAGTTAAAACATATTAACTCAGATGATATCGACGGTGTCTCCTACCCATTACCAGCTCACCAAGACACTGTGGATCTCAAAATTCAATCTTTAATTGTTAAAAACTACATTTGAGACCAACGCCAATTACTCTTTGAAAATGGTCTCCTTCTGGAACCTATAGTTCCCCCGACTCCTGACCTTCAGAAACTACCGAGCTCAAAAAATCAAATTCCGCTCCAACCTTCTCCGAACTCCTCATGTACCAAGTGCAATCCAGCTACCAAAACCCAACCCCCTGTGCAACAATCTAAATGGGCCTGGGTGTCCCCTGCCAGAGAATTAGAGAGTAATAAGCACTAGCAAACTAGGCCTTCCCTCCATCAACTTACACTCATATCCTGGAATACTCGGGGGTTTTCCCACTTACTGAACTCCAAGTCTCTAGTACTCAATAACTATGATGTTATTCTACTACAAGAGACATGGATGTCCAGCACCCCGCTATGGCCAGATCACCAACTCTTAGCAATAATGCTTCTAAACCAACTAAAGGGAGACCTATACCGGGTATGCTTATTGCAGTAAGAACTGATTCTCAATTAACTATATCTCCATGGAAAAGTCCAGACCCTGGCATCCAACCAGCCCTATTCACGACAGAGAACAGAAACCATCCTTTCTACCCTAAAACCATGGTTATCAATTTCTATTGGAACCCGCTCTCGGCGAATGCACTACAATTTGCGGATAAAATAGAGTCTATCCCCGATCAAATTCTTCTCGAAAATGACATAACAAATACAATAATTGCTGGTGACTTTAATATGAATCTGTTACTCCCCCTGGAAAAAATAACCAACATTAGATCAAATAAATGGCTATCTTTAATGAAAACCAGAAATTTCACACTTTTAATTGGTACATTCCCTATGGATGTCCCACGAGAGCAACGTGGAAAAGAGGTAATCTCCAATCAACCTTAGACTACGCTTTCATTTCTAATAACTCAACGAAATCAATAACTAACTTCCAAATCCTGGAAACTACTTCAAGCGATCACAATTTGGTGGTAACCTGTTGGAGACCGCACCCCAAATCAAACACGGATTACTACAAAGTACTGCTCGCAATTCATAAAGCAAGAACAAGACTCCGGTGGACTCCATTTCGTATAAATTATCCATCTCAACTCTTACACCAAAAACAAGAGCTCCCAAACTACACTTATTATAATGATCTAATTCAAATCATACAGGAATCGAGTAATAAATACACTAAGCCGACCTTTAACCATAAATACAAATGGAGCCCTGATATAACTGCACTCAAGGCTAAATTAAGGCTGGATTTACGATCACATGCGGCTGTAAACAACATAGCATTAAAACAAAAACTGAAAAATAAATACAGAAATCAAATTAAGCAAATAATAGCGTCCGCAAAACAAAGCAACACAGAGGCTATGCTAAAAGCAATTTTATCGAAAAAGGCGGGTGAAATATGGGAGATAATAAACAGATCAGATAAAACAGCTGAAAAATCTATACTTTTAAATTGCATTGACCAAAAGGCATGGGTAAAACTTTATGAAAATCTTCTATTTAAACAGCAAGAAGTGAATGCTCCTATAAACCAAAGCAGTTTTGTCACCAAAGCTTTGGACTTCGACCATCTGAACATAGTCATTATTATCAAAAAACTAAATAACTCTCGTACCCCGGGCCCGGACATGATTACAAATGCCGTTTTAAAAGAAAACCCTGAAGCTTGGGCAGAGGTTTTATTCCTGATTTTTAAAAATGTTATAAACCAAAATAAATGTCCACCTGCATGGCAAACGGCAATTATAATACTCATTTTTAAATCTGGAGACAGATCTTCCCCCTTGAACTACCGCCCCATAGCACTCTTAGACGTGCCAGGGAAAATTTTAGCAAGACTTGTACTCCAAGATTTTACAAAATGGCTCTGCGATCAGGACCTAATGGATCATTACCAATCTGGCTTTGTTCCGTGCATAGGCACCTCATTAAATTTAATTATTATTGCCATACTGAAAGCTGAAGCCATTCGGCTAAAACAACCATTATATATTGCCTTAGTCGACTTCAAACACGCCTTCGACTCCATCTCTCGCTCCTTGCTATGGGAGAAACTTGAAGCTGCTAATTGCCCTGCCTACATTTTTAACTTAATTTTATTGTTCTACTCGAACACGAGTGTAAGAGTCAAACTCATTACTGACGGACTCCTATCCGATACAATAAGAACAAATACAGGTCTAAAACAGGGATGTCCGTTTGCTGCTATTCTTTTTAACTTTTATATTAGTGATTTTTTTAAACAAATGCTGACCGTTCGGTCGTTCTCACCCCGGATAGGCACGCTAACAATCCCCTACATATTATATGTAGATGATATGGTCCTGTTCGATAAAACACCCATAGGACTACAGAGGAAACTAGGTGCACTATCAAAATATGCAGAAACAAACAAATTGGAAATTAATATCAAGAAAACGAAAATCTTAACTGTTCAAACGTCCTCAAAAAAATCCACAAGCAAATTCAAGTGCTACATCTCCAACTCCTCCCTTGACATAATATACCAGTATAAATACCTAGGAGTTAACATCAATACAAGCTTAGCTGATACTCCATACAAAGAAGAGATTTCTAACAGAATGAAACTCCTGGCAACCCAAGCGAAAGCCCTACAAAGGAAATACGGGTGGTTCTCCTTAATACCTGCTCGTATGTTTTATTTACAAAAAGCAGTTCCCATTATAATCTATGGAAGTCACACCAAGATTATGAATAAACAAATAAACTGGGACTACATTGAAGGTCTATATTGGAAAACAATATTGCCGGTCCCCCAAAGTTTCCCAATAGCCATAATTCGATATGAACTTGGGCTATCCTCTCTAGTTGTGGCAGTCACTTGGGCAAGGTTAGCACTTTATCGGAAAGCCCTTCTTACACCAGATAATGCTAAAAACGCATTTCCGGTTGGTAAGAGACTGGATGAAATCCTCAACCAACAATGCGATCTCCCCTTGGGTCGAGGAGTGTAAAAAGACTCTTGATAGAGCTGATATTTCTTTCAATGACCTTGCTCTTTTCCCGGATAAGGCAAAAATTAAGCTCCTTAGATCTGACTGGATCTCAACTAGGGAACTATGCCTACATTATTCAGCTTTCAATGCAGGTCCTTTCATAATAAAAGCACTGAACGATATTCCAAAATACATCTCATCCTTCCCTGATAGATCATATGCAGATTCTTATTTGCGCTTCAGATTGGACCTAGTTCCAACGAAGGTCAAACTGGCAAAATTCTCTAAAACTACAATGTTAAACATTACTTGTAGATTCTGTAAAAACCATAGGAAAGAAGAATCTACATGCCATCTAATATCGGAATGTTCTTCTCTCCTTGATCTAAGGATAAAACATTTCTTCAAGTTCTCTAAACATAAAGTGTCACTCACAAAAGAACAACTGTGGTATGAAATATTTAATACAACAAATGTTTCTCTAATTATAGCTACAGTGCAATATTTGAATGCCTTGAATCTACTGGGAAAGTAATATAAAAATGTTAATATGTAATGGTGGAGATCCTCCGATACTGTATCATATCACATGTAACCTTCTGTTTCTCTGGGACTTTCACTTCTTATGTTGGATTGCTTATTGTATTAAAACAGATGATATTCTGCATTCGACTATGTAAAAAGATGAAATATAATCTGGATGTAAATATTGAAAAAGTTGATTTTTCAACTAAACCAATTTTGAATAAAAAAAAAAAAATACACAAGATTACTTCACAGCGTCTGAAGCCCGTACCTCTTCTTTTGGTGGGGTGTTGCCTACGTGCACAAGCGCGTGTTGATTTTTCTCTTTCCACGCAAGGCAGATGGTGAGTCGCATATGCTTTCTTCCCACTGTGGTACCCCCTGTGCATGCGTACCGTTTAGAGGTCATTGTTTTTTGTGTTCCTGGGTGCCACACCGTACTGCTGGAGGTAATATTAACGCACGTTGGCTACCGGGGTCGCGTGCACACATTTTTTTTTTTTTTTGATTTGGTGAGCTTAATTTCATATTAAATTTTGATTTTTTGATGATTTTCTTTCAGGGGGTGCCTTAGCATTGCGTGACCCGTCATTTCTTCCCAGGGGTCACAGACAGCCTTGCAGGGGCACTTGGGTACCTATACCATCAAGTATCCTGCCCCCTTCTAGCCAATTGCCCAGGACAATTGTTGAGTGAACCTCCCATAGCCCATATTCCATCGGTGCAATGGTTGGGAGGCCACCAAAGGCAAAGGATGGCAAAGTTAGCCGTCCTCCAAGGGCTGGACACGGTCGGGCACGTGGGCACTGAGACCAGGGAGGATGGGGAGTCCAGGGTGGCCAGGTTGGCTACAGGGGTGGAAGAGACAGGGGTGCCCCTCTGGGACAGGATGCACAGCCATGTGCTGGTGCAGACATGCCACCACCCCCTGTGTTTCCTGGTGATGCAGCTGTTACATCACAACCTGGTGCCCACATCACCCAACAGCAATCTACTTCTGCTGTCACAGGCCCACCGGTGGTGGTAGCTGCAGGTGCAGCTGTGGACGCCTCCACCCGGGCTCTGGGTCAGGCAGCGCATGTTTTGTTGTGTGAGGAGGACTCCCAGGACGATTTCCATCTTGTCCGGAAGGTGGGCTCATGTGCGTTCACTGTGGCTATGACTGTGGCACGCATATCTGGGGCAGTACTGATATCTGCTGCCCCAAGCAGCCGGGTGGTGGTAACTGCATGTGCAGATGCAGCCAACACTACCCCGGCAGTGACTCAGACCCGAGCAAGACCTTCTGTCCTCATACCAACACCCACTGCATTGGTCCAGTCCACCGGCGCCACTGCTCCCACTGAACAGGGCCACATTGCCCCCTCAGGGTCAGTACCACCGTCCAAAAGGAGGAAGCGTGCTCCTGCACAAGAGACTGGGACCCCAGACACAGCTCTGGCCTCCGGCACATCAAGGAAGAAGCCTTTCTGCAATCAGGAACTGGACTTCCTTGTCGGCTACGTGTCAGAACACCAACGCGATATGCCTGTGGGCCCACAGTGCAATACAACACATCACCAAGGTTGGGTCCACTGGCAGTATTTTGAGTATGGTGTGACATCGATGGGATTCAAGGTGCGCACACCTCTGGACTGTTGCAAGCGCTGGAATTACTTTAAACGCAGTGCTAAGCAAAAGCGTGCCTCCAATTACTCCATGTCTCTGGTGACTGGTGGTGGGCCACCATCAGAGGAGGATGAACTCACTCAGCATGAGGAGATCACTTCAGAGTTCATCTCAGAGGAACAAATCCGTGGAGTGGGAGAGAGGATGGATTATGATGCATCATCTGGTTAGTATTGATACGTGCAAACTCAATAACAAGTGTGTTTGGCATGTGTGACCCGACCAGCTACAAGTTGGCTCTTACCAATCCTCAATCTCCCTCTCCACCTGTGTTGTTCACCAGGGGTCTGAAATTCCGTCCTCAAATCACAAATAGAACCTAGCAGCTCTTGACTACTGCATTATCATTTTTTTGTACGAGTCCTGGTGCTATGCTGATGACAACCAACTAGTTTCCTGGCTGCCCTTGGCCACCTCTCGTCCCTCCCTTATTTCAGATAGCCTCATTGCCATTTGCATTTGGTGTACTACCAACAGTCTCTGTCTGAATGCCAGCAAGACTGACATCCTCCTCATTGATGCACCCTTTCCATCCTTTGCAATCAATCTCTGGCCAGCCCCACTTGGCCACCCTCCTGCCTCCACCTGCAAGGCCATGAACCTCTGGGTCACCTTTGACTCAACACATCCCTTTTACACACACATTTGTGATGTATCTTGGAATGGACTAACTCATTGCTTCACCACCTCAGGGGTACTGTGCCCTCCCTGACATTCTCCTACATGCTCACAGTCTGTCAAGCTCTGGTTCATTCAAGGTTGGGGTACTGTGACAGTCTCATTCAATAATCGACCGGCCTCCACCCTCCACCACTAATCCAGTACAGGATTGCAAGATCTGTCCTTGGCCACTAGCCCTGGGATCCCATCGTTCCAGCTATGTGACCCCTTCACTGGCTACTAGTGGATGCAAGGATGTTACTTCAGACCCTCTGCATTGTGCACAAGAATTCTTTGGGACTGTGTTGGAAATACATTCGACAATCTGTACCCCACTCTCCCTCAATCTCAGTTGTTAAATTTGATGAATGAGGTAGGAGCAGATCTGTGAATACAGCTGGGAGCTCACTATTCAAGTGCCAACTGGCCACGTTGAATCTTGAGGGGAGATATATCTGCTTCTGGTAGCACCTCAACACCTTCCTTCTTGTTCCTGCATTGGCCCCTCTTCAACGCAGTAAACAGGTTTCCACTGTTGTCATTGTGCCCCGGCACACACTCTGTCCATCAGATCAGGTACCTGAGCACCCTGCCTCCCTGCTGCACTGCCTACAGGCCTCCCATAGCAATGGGTCCAGTGCTTGTCCCCATACAGTCCAGCACTCTTTGTCTGCACTCATCAGATTTGCCCTGTCCAAATCATCTAGCACTTGCCACTTGCTGGCTGCACTACCACTATTTAAACGGACATTCTATCATTGCACTTCATTTGCCTTCTTTGGTGTGTTCCATTTGGCATGTTCCCCTTCTCCCCCTTCCTGGGTCTTCAACCCTTTCTCCCTTCTCCAGGCACTAGCGTAGATGTCTCCCATGACACATGTACTGTTCATAGTTGATTGTAGTTGAGTGCTGCACATGAACAAGTATGTTACATGTGTCATGGTGTTTTTGGTTACATTTCTAGCTGTGTCTCTGTGTGTTAACACATGCTTATGCTAGGTGCCACATTTTTGTTACCATCTCTCATATTTGGATTGCATGTATGCCCTCTAGAAGTTGTGTGTGATGCAGGTGATGTGCAACATGCAATACATGTGTTGCATTCACATTTTGCGCACATCCTTTACTGCTTTCGGAATGGCCCTGCTTTGCAATGCTACTGAATGCATGTTGTGGTTTGTTTTGCCTGTGACATGGCTGTTTCATTATTTGTCTGTCAATGTTGTGAAATGTATGTGTGTGGTATGTGGTACTGACGTGCGTATTCTTGTTTTTCTATTTATGTTGCAGGTGATGACGCACTGGCGGCAGAGGATGAAGATGTCCTCCCAGACATGGTGGTCAGTTCACATGATCAAGCAGGCACCAGTGGTGGTCGTGGGGTGGCAGCCCATGAGAACCCACAGGTGCTCCAGGCCATAGTGTCCAGAGCTGACTCTGAGTCAGGCTCTGATGTATCCTCTGACCAATATGTTGAGCCGGATGTGCATCATGACGTGTCATTGCCGGAAGGTGATCCTGTGTCGGATGGTCTTCTGTCTGCGACACCTGCAGTAGGGTGCCAGGAAGGGTTGGAATGTCCACCTGTGGTGGTTACGGGTGCACGGTCACACTCGACACCAGTTGGCCATGTTCCTGGGGCATCAGTTCGACAGAGGGATGCAGTCCAGCAGTTGCAGGCAGCTTCAACTCGTCAAGGACCACGTCTCCTTGGGCCCAGCAGGTGTGGTGTCTGGCAACGTTGTGGCCGTGTGGCACCGGGGTCAACTGAGTGGGAGTGTTCCATGATTGCCATAGCACGGCAACAGTGGGGAGCAGTTGAGATGATTGCTCAAGTTATGGAAAGTGTGGCCCATTCCATACTCCCTTCTGTTAGGCAAATGGTGCTCCATCAGCGGGCTACGCAGTCACCATGCCGCTCACTCAGACTGGGCATGACGGCGTATGACAGGGCGCGCCGGGCTGAAATGGCAGCGCTGCGTGAAGCACTTGATGCTCAAGCAGAGGCACACCGTGAGGCCCTGAGGGTGGAACAACAAGCCCTCCGATCTACTCTAGCTGACCTCATGATGGATCAGAGTAGGCGGACAGAAGACAGGTTTGAACAGCTTGAAAGAACCATCTCGGCTGAACTCTGTGCAAGCCGTGAGACACTCCGTTGTCATGTGAGGCCATGAGAGATGAACTCCGTCTCACACGTCAGTCCCTGCAGGAGGAAACACGTGTGACATGTAAGGAGATGCAAGCTGGCCTCAGTCTCATTGTCTGCCAGAACCTGGCTTACCAGACCTGCATACTTGCTGCCATTGAGGGGCAAGGCGTGGGTAGGCGTGGTGAATCAACTGCACCACCGCCACCTTCTGAATCAGATCCAGAGGGTGACGATGACAACCTATCTCCCACATAGGTCGGGCCGTGCAGGCGCAGAGCCCAGTGAGTCTTTTTTTCTTTTTACCTGGACATCTACGCATGTGGGTGTAGAGGTGCATCCTGTATGTCCCCCCTCCTGGGTTTCCCTCCACCCCCTGGGTCATATATGGCCATTTTTCATATATATTTTTTTCCTGCAAATTTCTTTTTTTCTTTTTCCAGCAGTTTTGAATCTGGATATATTTTTGATTATCAATCAAATTTGTATGGTTTCTGGTAAGTATGTTATCTTTTCAATTTGATTATTCATTTGAATTACAATTTCAGTTATTTTTGAATTATTTTTGAATTATTTGACTTACTTTAATTTATGTTATGTTTTTTACATGTTTTCTTCTTTTTTGTTGATTTTGCTTTTGTTTAACTCGTTACTCTTTTCATTTTATACCTGTCAATGCATTATTTTGATTTATTTGTATTTTCTTTTGTATTATATTTATTTCAAATGTATTTTGCATATTATGCATACATGTGACAGTGTGGTGCTTTGTGGCATTAGAAGGCATCCACTGTATGTTCCTCCTGGGCCCATTCAGGCTTGTCTTGTTTATGTGTTTTGCTTGGGGTCCTGACACATATGCTACTCCTGCTTCCCTTTTCCATGGGCTCGCAAAGATGGCTCGGTGTAACAGCATATCACACATGGGCATTGGGATTCCGTCATATCTGTGGCCAGCCTGCAGTCCTACTTGTGTGTACAACCCTAGTGGATATTCCAGATGGGTTCTCCAATGCATGTCTGCAGTTGACTTCGTTGAGTATTCAGCTGACTGTACATTTCGTCTTGTTGCTTGAGATGTTTGTTGTGTATTGAATGTGTATGTTGATGCACTTCCTGCTGTAGCTGGTACCATGCACCCTTTGTCTGCAAATTGAACACAAGCCCACAAACCAACTTCCTAACCCTTCTGCTATGGCGAGATACTTTTCACATGTGCATCTCTTTCTGTTTATGTTGATAAATTAACAGTAGCAGGATTTTTATGAGATCCATAAGTACCATAAGATCCATAAGTACATTAACCTTTTTTCTACTCTTGCTCCCCTTTTCTCTATCTTTCTCTCGATCTGTCACTCTCTCTCTCCTCTCCCTTGTCTCTCATTCTTGCAAATTAAAACGTTAGTTAGATGTACAGTAATCCATAGTCAAACTATTTGATTAGTAATTTGGCATATATTGAGTTCCTTAAACTAGCTGCTAGAATAATAGTTGCTAACAATACTACGAAGGGTTATTTGAGGTTAACATTCTACTGTTCCAGAATAATGCAGCATGTTAGGACATACCACTATTCTAGCCACAGCCAGCTGCAACTGTGCAGCTGTGCAATATCTATTGTGTTAGCTGTCTATGCATGTATCCTTTTACATAGGGCCTAATCACGAGTTATGCGGTATCCCAGTTGTAATATCGCCCAACTGTAATAGTGCTAGCGCCAACCGGTCTGGCAGTATTACCACCGGATCACGTATCCATTGACTGTAAATCTGCATTCCCCAATGGTTCATTGGACCCAATGGGGAATCTTTGGCGCTAATACCACGTCCTGATACACCCGGCGGTAATACAGGGCGCTAAATGGGATTTTCACCTCCACAAAAAAGCTGGAGGTAAAACAGCCCATTTACCGCCCAACTCATGATAGGGCCAGCCCTTAAACGCAACAATAATGCTGTTACTGCTGCATTTTTAGGGCTACAGCTTAACTCGTGATGAGGGCCATGGCCTTTTTATCACCTTCCATGGTCACATAAGACAGTCATTGGGGTTTCTTGGAGGTGATGGGTCATTTTCTTTCTCTTTGATTTTAAGTCAGTGATTGCTGGGGTACACTGAAATCTACCTTAAAAGTGATCCTGGGTCCCAGAACAGCCATGGCAAAATGTGCAAACCCCACCCCATTAATAGGCAAAAGAAGGGATGTGGCTTTAGATAATTTCCTATTTTTCTGGCTATACTTTCTTGAACAGTAAAAAGGCCTTATATTGGCCCTGCCAAAATGAGGAAAAGGTAAGTGAGGTGTGAGATGTATTTTGCCCGTAAAGGCTCTGAGGTAATACCAGATGAAGAATAACATGGTTATTCCCCATTGCAATCCTGTTTAAACTGTAAAAAAGTCAAATATTTTGAATGAAATATCTGCGCTATTTTAAGCTATGTTATAATATGTTTGAAAGATTTTATATCACCACCACAGTGATTTTACAGTGCGGATGCTTGTCTGGATAATGGCATGTTGTGCCTCTCCCCATAGTAATGGAAAGAAATTAGGGGACAAAGGGTAAAATGATGAGACAATTAGGAGTAGGATAACAATGAAGCGGAAAATGGAAGGGCAAAGTGGGGTTGAACTGTAAGGTGTATTCCTGGTGTGGTAGGGGGGCTTGCCTTATCCTTTGTAGTGTATGAAATGAATTTTAAATGGAAAGAAAGATAAAGAATCACGCATGTTATGCCAAGCAATTTCCCGTGAGGTTGGTTCTAGTACAGTGATTTGTCTTACTAGAATTAGTCACGACATGGTTGTTTGATGGATTCAAGTTGTGCTCAGCAACTGAGGAAGGATTTTCCTCACAAAATGTTCAAACATCGCTCCTGTTAAAACAGGAGGATAGATTGGGGTGCAAATCCACCTGGCAGAAGTGTCAGAACCAAGAGTTAGCTAGCGTTCAGATGCAGGTGCACCGTCCACAATGTGAGTGCAGGAATCATCTGAGGAGGGTCTTCTAACAGTGCTTAAGGACCCTGACAGTGATGTAATGACCATGTGTCATGGGGACAGCAGCAGTGTGATAATGTTAGGTTAGTAACTAAGATGCGGCGCGATATAGCACATAGTAGTACATTTGGTTTTCACATCATCCAGGAAATTATTGCATGGTGTTAGGCAGAAATATATGCAGTACCCTTTGGGAACACTACACATAATCAGGACTACAAGTGGCAGCACAAATTCACCTTTGGTAAAAGCCTGTACTCTACAGTAAAGTGGTAGCAATGGCTGAGCAGCCAGACTTATCTCAAGAGCAAGTGAGCAGTATCAAATAGTTACACAAAGGACAGCAGTTACTTTGATTCAAGCAAACACTGACTCAAGGTTTCCAAGTCAAAGAAAATACATGTATTTACTCTTCAGTTGTATAACATTTTACCAAAGTAAAACAGTTAAAAAATCACTCTCTTAATACACCACACCACTCCCATTAGTTTCCAGACAAGTTAAGCTCACAAAATGAAGTATGAGCAAAATGGCACTCTGTTAATTAAAAAGGGAGGGAAAGACAAAATTAGGTAGAAAAGGAGCAGTATCAACAGTTAAGTAAGCAGGGCAATCTAGAAAGAGGAACTACAGTGATGTAATCAAGTCAAATAGGCTTAGGGCCAAAGTCAATAGGACAAAAGTCTTTTGCTCAAGATCACACATTTCAGGGTAGTTCGCGGTTAAGTCCTTGCCAAGACTTCAGAACGAGCTTAAAGAGGAGAGAAGGACACGCCCTCGGATTGGCGAAAGGTTTCACACCCTTCCACCGCGGCTGGACGAAACGAACAACCGGATGTTGAACAGTACCTTAAATGGAGAAGAAGCTGTAGCTGCGGCAGACGTTCCTGGTAGTTCCAGCAGGCTCACGGTTCCTGAAGCGACTGTTGGACTGACACAAAGTAGGAAGACTGGAGGGTCCTGCACAACCCAGGGAAGAAACCAGCAGGAGAGCAAAGCAACAAATAAAAGGTGTGCTCCTTAAAACCCAAGCAAGGTCCATCCTTCCTGGCTATCTGGGCACTGTAGCTCTGTATAGCGAATTCGACCAGAAGGGGGGGTCCTGGCTTGGAGTTTGGATGAACTGGTTGGTCCCACCAGCTCAAGGGAAGAAGATTCTCGGAAGATCCTCTCTGTCGTTGGAGTCTGAAGATTCGGACCTGCAGCAGGGCTTCACCGGGCGGTTCAGTCGTGGTAGGGGTCCTCTTCTGTCAGCTCCTCTTTGGATTTCTCGTTCCAGTGGTGACTCTGCTCTTCCAGACCCAGAGACTTGCTATTTATGCAGTTTTCCCCCATTCACTCAGCCTGGCTAACAATCACACAGCAGGGTGGCTGTCCTGGCGGGAGCAGTCCCCCAGTCAATTAAACAGGAGTGCGACTTGGGTTACCAAGGGAAACCATGGCAGGGGTCCTAAAACCCCTCCCTCACATCCTGCATACCCAGACTTTCAGGCACCTAAAGGAGGGCTTCTGTGCAGAAGCCCGCAAAAAGACGGTGAACAAAGGAACCTAACCTGGTTTGGCGCGTAGAGACGAACACAAGAAAGACTTTTCCAAAAAGAAATGGTGACTAATCCCAGCCGGGACAATATTAAAAACAATATGGTCAAGCGGGTTTAAGTTCGAGGCTACCAAGATAGCCTAAAACAATACCATGGTCATTTAAGACAACCGCGGTAGGAAAAATAGGGTAGTTACCACTGCCACCAGCCAAGTCTTAATGGAAAGGGAGCAAAACAATGCTCCAAGGGAAACAGACAAAAAGGGATAAGTATTAACCCTTTCCAGTACTCCATGTAAGACTAGTAAGGTTAATGGCAACTTTCATGTTCTGGGTGTCAGTAGTCAGCCCCAGAATATGGAGTCTGAGTTGGGAAGTCTAAAAGACAACCCTGTGTCACTGCACTGAGGGTGACACATAGTAAAAAGATGCTTCCCGTGGAGTAGGTGAGGCTCCACAGTCCCTGAACACAAAACATGTTAAACACACATAGCAAAACACATGTAAGAGTGGGGGAAAAAGACTCACACTCTTAGCAGGTGAAAAAATAAATCCTAGAAATCCAGCCAAGCTGCTGAGGGCCTCACTAGGTAAGGGACATTAGCCACTTGAGAATGCTCCCTAACACATGGTACCTGTGCTTTGCTTTTGCAGCATTGCAGCACATAACATTTTATTTCTTGCATACCCTACACCTCACAGCGAGGACGCAGTGTATTATTTTTTCATGCAGCACATCGCCTCACATCTGTGAATGACACACCACTGCATGGCACCATTCCTACTGCATTTTTCATGGACAACATGAGTGCAGGAAATAGATGGTGCATGGAACTGCATTACTCCCAACAAAATCAACAGGGACTATTTATGGGTATTTCAACTGTGTGTTGCCCAAAACCGTTTTCACACTAAGGAGGACACAGTTATGTCGAGTGGAGAAGAGTTTGTCAAAAAGCCAATCTAACTAATTGCGCTTTCCAAATAGTCTCATGTTGTGCACTAGGTTTGGTCGTTCTCTAACCTGCACCTGTCCACCCAGAGATAACCTATTAAAATTAATGTTCATTTTTCATCTTGATGGCAGCCAACACATGCACAAACCAAGGCGGTAGAGCATGTGTTTTTTAGCACAACACTTGTGCACAAGAGACTATTTGGAAAGCGCAATTAGTTAGATTGGCTTTTTGACAAACTCTTCTCCACTCGACATAACTGTGTCCTCCTTAGTGTGAAAACTGCATTACTCCCATCACCACACTTGACGGAAGACACACATTGCATAGCACACCTGCTCACTATCAAGCTCATGGCACTACATTTTCGAGTTGCATGACAGCTGGATAGAAGGTGCATAGAACGCAGTTAAGCACTCACCATTTGACACAAATATATGTACAGCTCACTGAGGTATACATTCTTGTCCTCTGTACTTTTAGAGTACCTGGAGTCTAACACATAACATTGCATTACTGTACATTGTGCTTGTAGGGATATTGTTATAATGAACAAGAATGTCACCATTTTTCAGTAGGCATGAGCCAGAGGGGCAGAGCTGCCATTATATTGTATTAGGCCATAGTTGTTAGTTGGGAATACTTGATTGAAGTTCGTCCTGTCCTGCAAACAGACTGAGTGCTCAAGGACAGGTGGGTAGGGGTATGAGGGAATAGTTTCTCAAGGGACAAATGCTCAGTCCCAGACAGCAGATTATGCCTCATCAGATAGGGAAATAATACATTATGTTTGTGAAGGCCACAGTGATGGGTGGGATTGGTTCTCAGGCAGCACAGAGTGAAATGGGCTGAATAATATGGAGAAATAAGTAGAAATTATGATACAGGAGTGGTGTTCAGCAGTGAACCTGTAACGGTTTCTCTAGAACGCCATTCATTGCAGGGTGGTCACTAGAGGATGGTGTATGAGGATTGGCAACATGTATCAATATATGGAGTTACATAGTGAGCAGGTGCAGACAGTAGGAATAGGAATCAAACAGAGGAGGTGAGTGCCATATTGATTTGTTGTTCATTAGTCCATCTCAACAGGTCATTGCAGCCCCCATTGTCAGAGGTGGCATGGTTCAATTAAAACAAAACCCTTTATATAACTATCCCCTGAGAGGGGATTGGTACATTTTTGCTGACCAAGAATCATGCTGGATGGGTGGTGTTCTTTTTTGTGATGAAAAGGCAACTGGCAATAGTTTTTTAGCACTATATAGGGTTGTTTAATGATAAGAAGGGTGAGGTGGAGATGCGCTATAAACCACAACAATACATTTTTTGTTGTTTATGTTCATATTCAATTCGGTTTTGACATTTCGGAATTTGTTTTTGTTTTGTCATATCACGATCTACCAATTACTCAGCCTTGAGAACGACCTGTGTGTCGAAACACGTGTCGCTGTTTCCGTTTCGATTAAAGCATCAACAATATTATCAGTGTGCCTTATTGTTGTGGTGTATAGCGCATCTCCACCTCACCCTTCTTTTTACTAGTTTTCAGTACCAGCCAGGGTGGACTGGCTGGCGTTGGTGTTAATGCTGCTGACACTAAGATTTTCTGAATGAATCTTCAATTTAATCAGTGATCATTAGCGCACGGACCTTCACTTGCGAACCCACAGTTTTGTTTTAGCTTGTTTAATGATAATGTTAGTATGATATTTTTCTTAAATTTATTCTGCATATGCTGTTTTGCTTTTGGCTATAAAATGTTCAGCCTGCGATGGGCGTGTTGAAGTTGGCTATGTTCAGTTAATTTTCCCAGCTGTGATGTGTGAATACATTTAGTGTTTTTTCCTATAAGTGGTTCACTCCTTCTTTGAGTTCTGTGGATTACTTTTCTCTACTTTTTGGAATAGTTTGGGGAACGTCCTAGCTCAACATTTGGATGACCAAGCAAGATCTTCAAAGCCTGGGGAGCCGAGGGCTCTCTGCCACATGCCATGGAGCTGGAACCATCAAGGAGAGACCAGTTTCAGTGCGTACAAATGAGGAGGTATCGCAGACATCGATTTGCCAAAAGGTCTGCCTGATCCCTTGGATAAGGTTTCCTGTCCCGGGTGATGCAGGCATTTGGGAAAGGTCCAGCATAGAAGGAGTTGGAGGACTGACCCACATGTGAGTGCACCCAGGCATGAAATCACAAGGTGCAGCGGGGTATAGGGTCTTGCTGATTGTTCCTTTTTTCTTTTGTAATTGAGTAATGCAATTAGTGCAGGGACATCCTTGTAGTAGGGCAAAGGCTGTGTCGTGTAGTAGTGCATGCGGATTGGAAAAGGGACCTCTCTAGAAGTGACGTTAGGCAGGGTGGCGCAGTGTTGTAAAGAATTTGGTGAAAGGATCTTCCTATTTTCGAGAAAAGATGACATCATGAGTAGCATTTTATTGTAGTATAGTAGAGCATGCTGTTTATGGAAGAGGATTTCTTCCATTGGGAGGAAAGATGAGGTCATAAGCACAGTAGCTTGACATATTGATGTGAAATAATTTTTGTGAATATAACTACCATGCTGCGCAGAAGGGATTGTTTGACTTAAAAAAGATGAAAATAAGTAATTGTGGTGTTTAATAGTGTATAATTTGTACGTGTATTTGTGTAGGTAGGGGTGTGATTTAAGATTTGTGGTAATAACAGGAGATGTATTTTATTTAGTTTGACAGTTTGATTGGATGAGGTACTTGGTGTCGGTTGGATTAGGTGTATTTTTGGTGTATTTTACTTGGTGAAGTATGGACAATTGGATTATGAAAGGGGTGTGTGTGTATGAGGAGTGTGTGAATGTATGTGTTGGGTGGAGTGGAGGAAGAAAGGAGTGAAGGGTGTGTGCTGTATTGAAGAAGTTTGGGGAGGGGGTATCGAGAAAAACAAACAGTGGCTCATTGGCATCGTAAAGTTGGGGTTTTAAATGAGCATTTGGTGTTCTGAATTATTGTATTTGATATTGTAACAGGGGTGAAGGGGAATACCCAAAGAGAGGAGGTGTCTGATACTGCTGGAACAGTGTCTGGAAAAGATAGGAGGTAGACACACATGAGCAATGTGATGACTCCATTGGAGCATATGTGTTAGACACTTCCACTGCATCAGGACAAGATATTGAAATATCATTTTGAGTGGGTGCAAGATGCAGCAGGGCAACCCTTCACAGCAATACCTGGAGAGAGGATACATGCACGGGATTACCAGGGCACATGAATGCATACCTCACATCGAAATATAAAATGCACATATTGAAAAACAGGCAAGACATTTTGCAGTTGTGGAGATTGTACGAGGAGGAGGGCGCACACAGTAACAAAGGGGGGCAGTGAATTAGAGCATCAACACCCCCGCCCAGATTGACACTGCTACCGCAGAACGCACAGTGGCCGCAATGGTACCATCAACGCAGCCCCTGGTGGGTCCGTTCCTCTATAGCCTGCTTTTGGTTACCCTAACCATTACAACCAAAGATATTAAGCAAAACGAACTATGATACATAGCAGAAGTACATCAAAATACACTGCTAGTAGTACATTGGTTACAGAGATAGGAAAGCGTGTGCAGAGAAACATTGATGTTGTGGTGAAGGAAGCAGAGAAGGCGCTTGCCCAGGGTCAGATCGGCCCATCGGTTTCTGGCCATGCCTGGGCTGGTTTCAGCGAGGCGAGCGAGAATAAAAAACACTAAAAAGCACCTGCAATGGCGTGGAGTAGGGAGGTGGAGCAACTCATTGCCGCCATGAGCGCTCTTCTGGCTCGTGCTGTAGGGGTCAGTCCGTAGGAAGAAGCTGCACTGCTAGTACTGGATGCGCAAGTTTTTGGTGCCCGCTCAGTTCGTTTTTGATGCTGAGCATGAAGAAAGGGCGCTGGTCCGAGCTGTCACAGATGAGGAAGGTGCCTGCGGGCTGGCTGCTCAGCAACAGGTTGGCCTGGCCGCCCGTGGCTGCCCCCCAGTAGAAGCTGGTACTTGCTCCTGGAGGCTAAGGTCTTGAGGTGCAGTGTGTAGTCCAGCGGGCGGCTCATCCCCGGGACGTTACTGTGCGTCACCATGGCACTGGGAGCCAGCATGGGCCCCGGAGTGGTGGCGCCAGGCAGCCAAATCCAGGTGATGGATGCATGCACAGCAGGCGTCTGCAAGAGAGGGGCAAAGAGTTAGATTTCACATTCCTTCTCCTCTCGATCTCACTCTAACCTGCCAAGTTACTAACCTGGGTTACCCAGTGCACAGAGGTCAACCACAACACTCCAATCACACGATTCCAGGGGCAGCTCCCTCACTAACCCCACCCAGAGCCCCTGAACCGGACATATTAACACACACTAGAACATAGGTCCCAATCCCAAGGGGTGCATGTTGGCATTCTGACAGGCTGACAGCAGGTTTAGGGCCTGGTAACCACAAACCCCACAAACACACAAGCAGTCCCTTAGCATGAGGAGTTCTCTGATTGCACCTTTGCCAATGCGTTTTCAGGAATGTGTACATCCAATATTTCCTTAGTTGTGGGTTGTAAAGTACAGGGTATTTTAGCAAATAAACCCGCCCTTTGCCTGCCATGTGGTGAATGGCATGTGTTTTTTCAACCTGTGATTTAAGGTACTTCCTGCAAGACTGGGCTGGGCCTTTCAGGATTCAGGGGATGGTTTGTTGGAGTCCCGTCATTTCAGGCTTTTTGAGCCACTGAATCCACACCTCTGATTTTAAGTGTTAAGCTCAAAGGTTTGAGGTTGTAAAGTTATACTGAGCAAGTGTGGCAGTACCACTCACACCTGTTGTGGAAAGTGGCCATATGACAATGTAGCCCCTCTTGTTGTCAATAGGAATTTCTCATTGCACGGGCAATCCGACACCAACTCAAGTCTGGAAGGATGAGGAAATGGGGGAATTATGGCAACATGAATACAGGGAGGAGAGGGACGACAGGACATGGGCCAAAAGACTTAGGAGAATACCCATTTGCATAGCTGTGGTGATGACTATAGAGGACAGAAAGAAGGAGGACAGCAAGCAGCTGGTGATGCAACTCCCTTTATTACAGAAAGGCTGAGGGGGTATGCAGTATGTATTGTGAGAAACCAAAGAGTGTCTCACCCGCTAGTCTTCGGGGACTTGTCATCCAGGAGACGAGGACACAGCCATCACTTTTGGGTCCATTTCCTGGGGTGGACCAATGTTGGAGGATCACCTGGTGAGGGGCCTTCGGGGAGTGGGGGTGAGGCAGACAATGGTGAGATGCGGTATTCCCGTTTTTTTGTCCATCTACCCCATACTATTTTGTAGGATTTTCCAAAGTCCCAACTCCCCCCACGTTTTTGCACAAACATTGGGCTGAGGAAGAGAAGAGGATGACTGAGAGTAACAAGACTAACTCTCTCATATCGTACTGAATATGTGCCCTTAATCGGGTCAGGCAAAGTCAGGCACTTTATACTAAGTGCATTCACCTGATACCAGTTAGCTCTTCTCACATGAATAAAAGGCAACAGCTAAAGATACACTCTGAGCAAGGCGGAACACGAGCACAAGCATAACTTCCAGGACGAGGACACACCTACTGGAGCAGAGCAACCAACCAAGGGATGAGAGCAGCAGTCCAAAACCCTGAAGACACGACAGACCGCGAAAGACATGTGGAGAAGGCCATATCAAATAAGTGAAGATTGCATTGTATTCAAAGGATGCCAGCGACCCTCCCGGATGAACAACAGAGTTGGGGAGGCGAAGCCAAGCCTGTGGTACTAACCTTGACTCGTGAATTGAAAATAGCAAAACGAGAAAGAAGCGTACACAGCCGTTGAGTTGGCAAGTGACCTGAGAGACTGGTGTGTGTTAAAGCGAAAGAAGTAACATCATTATATCAAAAGTTAAGGCTGCACGCATGTGGCTGAGATGCAAAGAAAGGCAGACCTGTAAATGAACTGTGTAGTAAAAGGCAGCTGTGAGATCAGCGATACTAAGTAACAGATTGGTCCAGTGAATGGAAGTAGCCCATTCGAAAGTGTCAGTGAAAGGTACATGGTTTGAAATTATAAAGCAAACAGACAGCAAAGGTAAATTACATGAAAGTAAATGCAAACTGTGAGTCAAAGTGGTCCTGTGGTGGTCTATTAAGAGAGCCACGCATACTTGAAAGTCTTTGATATCTGAAAGGGTCCGAGCCTGATTGAGGGAGACCCGAAGTACAAAACGCTTGGGGAACAGAGCCCTCTTGCAAGTTTGTGTTGAACTGTGATGTGAGAGGTGTGAACCTGGCAGAGGAGGACCTACGTAAACTGTGTGCTGTAAGGTCTGTGCCCAGCAGAGGTGGACCTTTGTGAACTCGGAATACATTTTGAAAGTCAAGAAAGAGACTTTAAAATTGAAGGCCAGGTAGGCATCAATCCACAGTTTGGAATGGCCTCAAGTGTTAGAAACTGTATCAGAGTGTGTTATTCTGTCTACGAGGAAAGCCTTACTCCATGAGGTTTAACGTGAAGAGGAGAGCTGTTAGAACTATGTTCATTCTTTTGAATACTGATCTTTGTTTTACATCCATTTCTCTTTTTTTACACTTTTCACACAAGAGATAGGGCAGGCATTTTTTGATTTGACAGACTCCACTATCGTTTTATGGTGGAGACTACTTGCATCTTAGTTATAGGGCAAAATAGGAGTTTCTCCAACCCCAACATTTTCATTAAAGGTTTCACAAATTGTAGTAATTATGTCAGTGTCATAAGTATGATACCATCATGCCTTCCCTACAGTACCATGGCTGAATATGGACAAAGAGAATTTGATTAGTAGTTTGCCATCCTTCACGCAGGTGCAGCAAAATGGTTTTATGCTCTACATAAAGAGATGGCACGGATTACTTTGGCTGTGGGCGACATGAAGAGTTTTCGCGCCATCCTACTGGGAGAACAGGCCAACGACCTATGGAGAAAGGCGGGGTATGACGAGGTTACACTAAACAATGATATTCATGATGGTGCACCATTCAATAACTGCAGGGCGAATTTGTGGAAGGCATTGAGGGAGTTGTACCCAAAAATTTTAAGGAGAAGTGGTGTTTAGAGGCTCGACATCCATGGGATACGAACAAACCTGTTTTCTACTACATTCTTTTGAGAGGTCTCCCAGCAGCCATGCAGACAGAATTGGGAAATATTGTGGGGATAGAGAACAAAGGGTGGCCAGAGATACAGGCAAACATAGTACATCACTCTAAGGCTAAACAGGATAAGGAGAAAAGGAAGGTAGAGGATTCTCAGAAACTTGTGGAGAAGAACTTGGCTAAAATAGGTTGTGTAGGGGCTGTCTTAACTGCCTTTCCGCATGGGTGGACCTGTGCCTCAGGTGGGATTAGCACCACAAGGTTTCGTACAGCAAGGGGGATTCATTATGCAGGGAGGAGAGGTGTTGCAAGGGGGAGTGGCTCAGCAGGGAGGTTTCACACCACAGGGAGCATTCGCACCACAAGGAGGGTTTGCACCACAAAGAGGGTTTGGCCCACAAAGGGGTTTGGATGCAAGGAGGATATTTTCCAAGACCACATGGGATTTCAGCAAGGGAGAGGGTTTGGTTATGGAGGAACAAAGGTGCAATATGGAGGACAATTATGGGCTTGAGGAGGAATAGGCCACTTTGGGAGGGAATGCAGGATCAGATATAAAGCACTGCATGGCTCCAATGGCACCCCGTACTGCCACAATATGCCTTATTACCCACAGAATCAGCAGCAAGCCCATGCAATACACATTTCCCCATAACATGCAGAACATGCCACTGCTGCAGCCCCCAGTCATCCCAAGAATGTGCCAACAATTCCCCAGCAGCTGCCCAAAGCACTTTAACTGCACCATCAGCAACTAACAGACTTTACCAGATGAAGACATTCGATGTATATACATTCATATATCGCCTGGGACTCCATCTGGTCCTCGTGCTTTTTCAGGTACCATTTGTGTTATATATAACAATACTTTGTCAATAGTTAAGACTTGAGCCAGCGCATTTAAATGAATAGATCGGTCCACAATTGGGCTAGCTATCGACGTATGGCATATACATGAGTTGTTTAATAGCTTTGAAGTAAATATTGTCAGAGTTGTAATGGGCCTTTAAATTTAGTTTCTTCTTCAGGAAGATAAGTATTCAGTTGGGTGATGGCTTTTTTGCAAAAAATGGCGGTATCTAATACAAGTTGTAGTGGGCAAACTTTTTACATTGTTATGCTTAATTTCTGTGAAATGCATAACGTGTTTCTTTTTGAAGAAGGATTGGTTGGTGATTCTACTTTCTGGGTTTTTTAACTCTTCTTTATTGCAGAGCATTTCGGAACATTAAAGTGCACTTCTTAAATGTACAAATGAGATGCAGTTTTAAATGTACAGAAATGACAGGCATTGTGTGCTCTTGTTACGAACAGTTGCAGAGAGCCATGCAATAAGTGTGATGGTGTGATGGTAGCAATTGTTGTAAGGGTCTAGATTCAGTACTATCAAGGGGCTACACAATCCAGTTACGCAAGTCATATGCTAACGTATGAGTGAAGTTGTGGGTGACATCGGGAGCGGGGACGTCATCAAGTACAGCACCAGTAGTATCTATATAGTTGGTTAAGACACAGGAGCTAGGACCCAGATTTGGAGGGCCATGTTTTGGGTGTGGGCAGAGGAGAGACTTGGCACAGATGTGCCCACATGGACAACAGCCACAGTATGGCCAAAGGGATCAGGGGGGCTTGGGTTTATGTGTAACCCATGCAACCACAGATGCAACCACTGCAAGCACAGATAGAACCACAGCAGGTGCAGGTGCCGTTTACACAACCTGCAGTGCCCGCGGTTGCCCAGACATCACAGACAAACACTCAGTATCAAGCAACAGTTCCACAGAATGCCTTACAGGCCCAAGCACAAATATAAACACTAGTGAACAGCACAGTGTTAGCTCAGAGAACGATACCACACTACACAGGAGTGACAGTGTTTGGGGATAACCTGTGCGCATTCCCAGGATCAGGCACAATCACCCAATTGGCCAGCCCACAGAGGACACATGTCCCCAATCCTTTCCATAATTGCAAGACCCCCATGAGGAACCTGAAGTAGCAGTGAAGATTGGACAAAAAGATTTCTAATTTTTGGTCTACACAGGAGCCACCAAATCCTGCACTAAGGAGTTTTTTTTTTCCCTTGTCGGACAAAGTAATGGACACACAGGGATTTTCTGGGGCTGTTATAATGGTTCCTATTACAGAAGACATGCCACTCACACTAGGCACACAGCAAATAGTAGTGCCCCCGTTGTACTCAAAAGATATGACATCAACGTTTTAGGGAGAGACAGAATAAACAAATTAAATATTGCAATTTCATTTTCAGAAAAGAGCAATGTATGCTCAATGCCAGCATTTTCTACAAACAGGTTGCAGCAATCATACAAGTTGTTTGCACCCACAGCACCCTATGAGGTTCACAGCAACACTTTGAGTTATTCCTATATGGGGAACACGTATTGCTTGGATGGGTACCCAGAATGAAAGACAAGGGGGGTCGTTATGACCCTGGTAGTAGCCGTGCCGGTAAATATTGGCACGGCTGCCACCAGAGTCATGAATTTTCCGGCACCCGGCAATGGGGACTTAACAGGGCATTACAGCCCTGGCCCTGGTAATTCCCCATTGCCGGTAGCCGGAAAATATTACTCCCCATTCCCATTTGAGTCCCATTGGACTCAATGGCAATAGGGAGGCCGGATGCACCGGCACCATTCATAAATGGTGCCGGTGCATCCGTCGAGGTCTGCGCACGGGTGCGCTTCCGCTCACCAGATCAGACCTGGTGGGCTGAAAGGCACCTGCTCGCAGTACTCGTAGTTTGCCGGTCCGGAAACAACAGTAAACAGCAAGCTTACTGGTACCATTGTTTCCAGACCGGCAAACTGGTAATGAGTCCAAAGGTATTTTGATTGGCCATAGAGTTTTTGTTCAGACCAGAAGTGATGGACAACCAACTGTTATCAGATGAAGAAGAGGACAGGAGGTGGTATATCAGATATGCATTCCATGACAGGTGACTATGAAAGCGAGACAGGTTCCCAGAGGATGCAGATAGTGGGTACTGTTAAGATGGATTTCTAAATCCTGACCTGGTGGGCAGACGTTTAGGAGGACTCCCTAGTTTAATAATTAAACACTAATAAACCACAGTAATATAAAACAGTTACCATACATGCCTTTCACTATTTAACATATATACAGTTATGTTTCACCTAATGCAGTAAAGGGGAAAACACAGCCACAACATGCAACAGAAGGGTAGGATAACACACATATACCATTCTTTAGTATCAATCCTAACTTAAGTAGTCCAGCCCTACGAAGTGGGGAGCCTTGTGCTCAATAGTACAGTAGTGCGTTGAAAACGTGCAGTTGTGCATAATGAGAGAAAGCGGGTCCTCTTCAGGGAGATGTAGCATTTTAGGAAGGGGCTTGAGGTCATGATGAACAGTGTCCTACTATTCGAGGAGGGTCTAACCTTACAGGTAGAGCAACTTTTGGATTTCAGCTATAGCTAGCGAGCACAGGCTAGCCCAGCTAAGGTGAGTATCGTTTTAGGGATTCTCGTGTGTAAAGAACAATGGCTGTGCCAGGGGGCCAACGGTAAGTAATGCAAGTACTCACCGACCTCGACACAGTCTGGGCCAAACTTTTCCACTCTAGAGCAGTTTGCTTGTATGTTCAACACCTGCAGTTGCACGTTGCTTTGGCTCTCAGTGGCTGCAGGACAGGACCATCATCCTTGGTGGGGCAGTAGCCTTTTCTCAGCTCTCAGTGATGAAAATAGGATAGTTCCAGTGCAGTACATCTCAGGGCACAGGGGGGGACAGGCAAGTCTCCTACAATGAAAATCACCACAGCAGGGGCACACAGGGACCGTAAATGCTCATGCCATGTTGCACTCTTTTATACTCGTTTTCACCACTTAGCAAGCCCCGCCCACCTGCTGCCTTCCTGCTTCCTGCTCTTTTTCACCACTTAGCAAGCCACGCCCACCTGGTACCTTCCTGCTTGCCGCTCTGTTTCCCTACTAAGGAGCCCTCCAGCTTCTTTTCCTTTCCAGATGGGGAGCAGGTGCAAGTGGATCTAGGTCACCTGGCCTAAGCCCCGCCTACCTTGTGCCTTCCTGCCTGCCACTCTTTTTCACCACTTTGCAAGCCCCGCCCAACTGGTGCCTTCCTGCTTGCCGCTCTTTTTCACCACTTAGCAAGCCCCGTCCACCTGATGCCTTCCTGCTTCCTGCTCTTTTTCACCACTAAGCAAGCCACGGCCACCTGGTGCCTTCCTGCTTGCCGCTCTGTTTCCCTACTTAAGGAGCCCTCCAGCTTCTTTTCCTTTGCACATGGGGAGCAGGTGCAAGCGGATCTAGGTCACCTGGCATAAGCCCCACCCACCTGGTACCTTCCTGCCTGCTGCTCTTTTTCACCACTTAGCAAGCCCCACCCACCTGGTGCCTTCCTTCACCATCACCGTCTTGTGGCCAATGCTGGATTTTACTTTTATGGACTTCATTCATTTGCGTCACTCTTTCTCAACTCTCATGCTGGACTTCCTTTGCATCTTGTACTCATGGTGGCCCTGAATCATGCTATTCCCATCTTCATCTTGTATCCTGGTTTGCAACATTATGTGTTACTACTGACTTCTGCAATTGTATTCGCTCTCCACTCTTGCTTCTCCACTCTTTCTGACTGCTTACTCTCTGTTCTCTCCTCCTTTCCCTTGTCCCTTTTCCTATCTCCTCCCCTTAATTTCTTCTATGCACTTACTTTATCAGAATTGTCCCTGGACCTAATATGATAGCAACCTCGTCTGTTTCCTCCACCCTCCCATTACTGTTTTTTTCCTCCCCACCACCACTCCAGCACTATCTGAAATGTCGTCAGGCCTAGTATGATAGTCGCTTGTTTTGTTCCTCCCCTCCCTTTCTGCACCCCTCTCTCTCACCTTTTGTTTTTCTCAGGCTCTACCAGAAATGTCGTCAGGCCTAGTAAGGTAGTCGCCTGTCTGTTTCCATTTCTTTCCCACTCTCCCCCTCCCTTCCTTATGTATGTCTTAGCTCTTGCACTATCTGAAATGTCGTCAGGCCGAGTACGATAGTTAATTTCACATCCGTACTGTTCATGGCCTGTAAGAATGTGGTTGTATTTTCCCTTGTTCCCTCCCTTGCCTTGAAGCGCTTTGAAACACATTGTGTATAGGCGCTATATAAATAAACTATCATATCATATCATAGTGACCCAGAGGAGCTAGGACTGCAGAATTTGGCAGGAGAGGGGCCCAGGAACACAGGCTGGCGATTAATTCAGTCGCAAGTGTGACGGCAGCACTCCTATGCAATACCCCGTGTTTGAGCAGGTCAGTCGGCTGGATGGTGTAACGCTCACCTTGTATCCACGGGGACGTCACTCAGCCTGTTCTGACCTCTTACGACCTCGAACCCTTCCCTGGAGGCTATTCGACTGGAGAATGGGCCTCAAACACAGGATTGGTAGAGTTTAACTCCTTATTTTCTCTGTGTGCTTGAACCCCTTGTCCCCCGGGGTTCGACAGGTAAGTGTAATGTGTCTTTTGAGCAGTTCTCTAACTTTGTTCCTTTCCTTCCTTAGATGATGGACAGCGTCCGGGGATGATGGCTTGCTGCTGAGATGAGTAGCGCTGAAGGTGAGTGAGAGCAAGATGCGCGATGCACCTCTTTCGTATTTGCATTGAACTGAGTTCTTTTTCTGTGTCTTTTAGGTGCCGCGATGTTTTCAGCATGGATGCCGGTTATGAAGAACAAATGCGGTGGGTAAGCGCGGTATGCAGCGCCTCTAGATGTTTCCACGCTAACCTGGAGTGTCTTTTCCCTCTTGCAGATGGATGAGAAGTTCCGGAGACAGAGTTCCCCCAGAGCGGCTGGGATTCAGGTAAGCGTTTGAAGCTCGTACAGTATTTAAAAATAAGCGAAGATTTGCAGAATGCTTACTAATGCCTTTTTTCTGTTCTTTTCCCTTTTCCTTAGGAAGCAGTGTGCCGGGATGGGAATGACACCGCCGAAGATGCCCGCCGAACAGAAGGAGCGATGAATGATGAGCAGAAGCGCCGCAAGGTAAGGCTGTTCGTAACAGTGTTCTTGTTCTTGCAGGAGCTGAGCGCAGAAGAAAGATGCAGGCCTACTGGAGACCGAACCGAACACAGTGAGTGTCACGCTGCAGGTGCAGAAAAATCAAAGCATGTTTCTCAGCCTGGGTGTGGCTTAAATAGTCTCTGGGTATCCCAGGTGTCTCTGGGCTGAACCACACCCAAAAGACTAGACCGCACATGCAGTTCTGGGAACCGAAATATGTGGGGGCATCCATCTTGTCCCCATCAATGCACTAGAAGTCAAATCCCCAATGTTATCCTATGGGAGTGAGTGAGTCTGGTGCCACAAGCGCCAAGTCTGACTCCAAGTGGGTCTTTGGAGGGATGGAGAGGCCCTTGAGGGCCATGTAGGTGATTGTGGCCTGGCTCCAGCCTGACATCTTGGAGGGCTGGGGACATGAGGGGCAGGAATCATGACAGATGGCCCATGAACACATCGAATAAGACTCTTTGGAAGGGTAATCAGGAGGTGCTGAAAGTAGTTGTTCCGAATACTCCAAAGGGTCGAACCGCCCTTGCAGGCCTTCAGTGATCGATGCAAAAAACAGTGGTTTAAGAGGACAACAGCGGGCTCAGGGTGCCAAACCTTCTGGCATGTCTCTGGCAGTTCCACAGGTTTGCTTTATCATTTCAGGATACTTGACTCATTCTGTAGTTTGTTGTGAATTTCAGGTGATCGACCTGGAATAGATGCAGAGCCCCTTCTCTTATCCAAGATTAGGTTCACACTTAAATCTGGGATAACCAATCGAAGATCTGCTCTCTTGCATGCACGCCAGACGCAGACCAATCATGGTCCACGGTGGCCCTAGTCATTCAGGCCTACCAGACATAATGGCACCAGTAGTGTGCATTGGGACTGGACAGTCCAAATCCTCTTCTTGGACACTAGCACACATGACATGCAGGAGCCCGCAAATGTTGCAGTTTTTGCGGGAGGCGGCATGCCCAAATAAGGAATTCCTGAGTTTGCTGAACCTGGGGGAAGGCAAAGGGATAAAATGGCCAAAGGACAGAACAAAGGACTTTGTGGCACGGCCATTTTCGCCACTGGCCACAGTCTTGAGCCAAATGTGCTAAAACGTGATGTGGTTCATTAAAAAGAAGTAAAGATACTATAAAAGTAGACCACTGTCACCAGTTCATCCGATGCACACTTGTACAATCACCAACAAATCCTTAGAGGGTGTCTAGAGCCATAAAACAAAAAGGACCCCTATGCATGGTACTGTAAGGTACTTGGCACACAGATGAAACGTTACCAAGAAATGGCAAAATAGTCAAAGACTAAGGGAATAAGTTTTCCAGTACTGATAGTCTGAAGGGCATGCTAGTTTCCCCATAACAGATGAGCAAAAGCCCAGAGGAGCAGAGATGAAGGCTGTACTCCACTAGAAAAGTAAGGTTAGGTTAGCCAAACAAAAGCAATGGGGGTTCCATAGATGGATGGAAAATTGCAACTAAGGGAAATCTTTCCTAAGAGGTGCATTATTGGCCCCCTTGCGGGATGATTTGAAAAAAGTACCAAATGTACTATGAACAAGTGGGCCCCATGATGTACAGTTATTGAAGGGAGCAAGGGTTTTCTGGACAACACGGATGGAAGGGGTACTGTTCCCCTAGGTTATTTACTACCCATTGTCATTAGAAGCAGATGAGGGAATATAAGACACACTCAACAAATTATGGTGACAGGGCATAATAAAAACATCAGAATCCCGATGCAACACAGCCATTCCCTGTCAAGAAATCGAAAGGTGGGACCCTTGAAAAATGAAGTGGAAGCAGAGTTTCCACTAATACCAAATACATCCACCATACTGTGTAACATTCCCACAGAAGTGACAGTTATTTATTTGAAGAATGCGTTCTTGTCCATCCCATTGCAAGACTCACAGTATCTCACTGTGTTCACATATCAAGGGTCCAGGTTCCAACACACTCATTTACCACACGGGTATTGTGAGTCCCCCAGTGTGTTCAACAGAGTGATCCAGATGGAGTTAAGCAATGTGCAAACACTCAGCATGGTCATGCAATAAGTGGGCAACCTCCTAGTGTGCAGCACAACGGAGGGTCAGTGTGGAAAAAACTCAGTGACACTGAAGGAATACAAGGTGGACAAGAACACATTACAGTACTGTTAAAAAGAAGTGTACTTAAGACAGATAATATCAGTAGAAGGCAGGAGGATCACACCAGAAAGGGCAGAAGCCATAAATGGTGCACTACAGCCATGCACAGTCAAGCAGTTGCTGCAGTTCTTATGAATGTGCCATTATTGAACGGCCTGGGTTTTCTTTTGCTCCACATTACATTTACAAAGCCCCTCCTTCACGGGTTAAAAAAAGCACAGAAGATAAAAGGCCTGATAATATGGAAACCTGACTAGATTCATTTTTAGTAATTCAAGGAAGCGTTAGTATATGCACCAGTTTTAGCAACCCCGGATTATATGAAAAAATGATATTTGTTTTCACATTCGGATGGCACAGTCATGACAGCTGTCCTCACTCAAAAAATGCTGCAAGGGCACAAACCACTGGAATCCTACACTGGCCTTATAGAACCAGTAATGCAAGGCCACTTCCCAAGTGAACAGGCACTCACTGCAACAGCATGTGCCATTGAGAACTCAGCAACTATGACTATGGGCTATGAAGAATTTTCTTTTTGTGAAAAATAAAAGTTCACGCTAACAAATCAGAGGGTGTCAGGCTACGAGGTGATATTGTCAAATGCATTGATTGAGGCAGTGAGGTGTCAGGTTGGCAATCTACCAACGTTCATAGCACAGCCGGTGGAAGATGGGGAGCATATCACCAATATGATATGATATATGATAAGTCATTTGTAACTCGCCTGTACACAAGTGTTTCCAGGCACAATGCCACATACATGTACAACGCTGAGGATGACACTAGAGTGCAGAAATAGCCCATAGAGGGAGAAGAAATGCTCTTCATTGCTGGTTCATTAATGATAGATTTGAACACTGGTTTTGGACATACGCATGTGGCGATGGTTTGTCATCAGGTAGGCAAATTTAAGGTGTGGGTTCAGGTAAGGTTGCCACTGGACTGTTCATCACAGGCAGCTGAGTTGACAGCTCGGATAGTGACCATAGGTATGTTGAAAGGACATGTGGTCACCATATTCTTGGATTCTGCCTACTTTACATCCACAGTGCACTTGGGATTTGCCTGATGGAAAAGGAGGGGGTTCCATAGGAGTGATGGCTCCCCCGTGCAACATGCATTATTATTGTCCAAGCTAATGGATGTACTGTGCCTCCCAACAGCACTGGGGGTAGTAAAATGTACTGCCAATTCAAACAACACAGAGTTCATTTCAAAAGGCAACAACAGGGCTGACTCCACAGCAAAAGAAGCAGCATGTTTACTGCTACACACAACACTGTACATACCCTTCAAAAAAGATCAGACGCCCTTGATGGCATTATTGAAAGGTCATGATTCCACACTTGCAGAGCCATTCAATGCATTACCCATTGCCTAAGTGATAGAGTTATGGGGTGGTGCACCCCAGCAAGAGCAGGAGTTATGGAAGCGAAGGGATTTCTCACTGTCACCCACAGATTTGGTGTGGAGACAGAACAGTACAGGAAATCTGGTGAAGCCCCAGGGGCTACTTAGAATGGAACTGGATCAGCTGAATGACCGCACATGTCTCAAAGGGTATTCACATTATTGACCTAAAAACATTTGACCTAAAACATTTGATCACATTTCATTTTCTTGACCTTTTTTGGTCAAATTTAATTAAATATATATATGGGGTGGGTAGGGGTATAGATTAGGTTGAGGGGAAGCGGGGATGTTGCGGGGGGTCTCCCCTCACATTTCAGAGTGAAATAAGGGTCAGATAAATGTGATCAAATGTGATTAGGTCAAATGTTTTAGGTCAAATTGACCCAAACCGTCTCAAAGAGCATGTTGCTGCAGAGATTTATGAACAATGGTTTGTGCCAAATTTACGGGACCTGGTAACTGAGTTTGTAAGTGCATGTGTGACATATCAGAGAGTCCCAGCTGGTTACACACTCAAAACTGTGAAAGCAACATTGTCACACCCGGGGCCGGGCCTTTCGGCATTTCCATATTGACTATATTGAGATGCAGGACAGGTGCAGCTTTAATAGGTATATGATTGTAGTTGCATGTCCATATCAACATGGCCTTGAGGTTGGCCCATGTGCCCATAATTATACCAAATTGGCAACCACATTTCTAGTACGTGAAGTATTCCCCAGGAGTATACAAAGTGTTGAGGTCTGACAATGGACAGCACTTTCCCAATGATATTTTTAAGGAGATAACCTCCTTTTTGGGCATAAAGCACAAACTGTGATTTGCGTACCATCCCCAAG
Source organism: Ambystoma mexicanum (assembly GCF_040938575.1). Taxonomy (NCBI): domain Eukaryota; kingdom Metazoa; phylum Chordata; class Amphibia; order Caudata; family Ambystomatidae; genus Ambystoma; species Ambystoma mexicanum. Next base: position 571,247,470 of record NC_090933.1, on the reverse strand, counting down.
CCAATGGACCTGTAGCGTGCCTTAACAGCCTGCTTAAAGAGTGCATTGCCAAGTTGCCGGACACAGTTGGAAAAAATTGGCTCTGCTGTCTGCCTCTTGCTTTGTTTGCACAATTCCCCTGGTGCGCATCATCAATTGACTCTGCACAAAATTTCCAATGAGAATGCATACGCCTCTCACTTCTTCACCTACGCTAATAGTACTGCACAACTCCTGGGGGAAGAATTTAAGGTGTTTTAAATGATCTCACAAAATCTCTGAACTATATTTCACGCAAGATCCAACCACGTCCAGTCATGCCTGCAATCGCGTTATCAAGTACAGACAAAACATCAGCACAAAAGACTGCAACATTTGAAACAAAGCTCCCTCTTTATCCAGGTGAGAAGATTTTGATATGGAACTTCACATGGTACTGACAGGAGCCACGATTTACTGGACCATATAAGGTGACGTACTGCACCCCAACAGCAGTCAAGTTGGTGGAGAGGCATCCATGGATTCATCTTACAGACTTCTGCCGGGACAAGGAGGGTGCTCCCCTTGCAGGAGAAGAAAGGGGGAATGACTAATGGGAAGTATTACCCAAATGACTATGATATTTTTATCCTTTTTTTGCCTTTACAGAAGACCAGTGAGCTGTCCAAAAAAGGTGCAGCAAGTTCAGGAAGCAGGTAAATAGAAGGGGTTGTATAAGATATGCTTTTGTAGTGTAGTATTTTTGTTTTTATTTGTTTTTTAGCTGGAAGGGTACAGTTTGCCGCTAATAGGAGCTATGATAAAGAGGTGCGCAAAAAGTGAATTGTTTAATTCTGAATTGTTTGAAATGGCATCACGGGCAGACATTGCACTGAGTCTGGCAACGTATATTATGACCATATAAAAACATTATGGGCCTGATTCATGGATTATTTGTGCCAAAAAAACGGGATTTGTGCGCCATTCTGCCCGCAAATCCCTGTTTAACAAATGGGGATTTGCGGGCAGAATGGCGCACAAATCCCCTTTCTTTCGCCGCAAATAATCCATGAATCAGGCCCAATGTATGTTCTCTCATTTCACACATTACAGGGGCATATAAGCTCTTTCTCCTGCAAGAGATATCAGATTGGGTGTGGGGCTGCCTGATGCATCTGGCATTGTGCAAAATAAGGGGTCTGTTCCAGGGACATACAGCCACCATTATCTGGATAGATATGGGGGAGGACGTGTATGCTGATAATGATATGTTAATGATAAAGATGGCGAATATGAAGGCCACCACACCAAACATATAATATTGACGAGAAGGGGGAGTAATTGTTCACAACCCACAGTAGAATAGTGTGCAACAATGCCACAGGGCATCTTATACCATGGTGCCATACCAGACCTTTAATGATAAAGGATAAATTGATTGGAGGAGGGAATGTTGTAAGGGTCCAAATTCAGAACTGTCAAGGCGGGCGCACGTACCAGTTACGCAAGTAACGTGGTCATGTATAAGTGACGTGGTGGGTGACATCGGGAGTGTTGATGTCATTGAGCATGGCGGCTGGAGTATAGGTATAGTTTGTCAAGACAAAGGAGCTTGTGACGTGCAGCGCAAGAAGTCACACAGCGGAACTTGAAGTTCCCCTTACAACATTCCCCCCTTCGATTAATTTATTGACCGACACGTCTTTTGCCATCTGCTCCCCACCCTTCACCTTTATTGATACCTGTGTTACTTGTGTAGTAATAGGGAAGCTAATGCAGCGTGGGTATACACTGGGGGTGCAAGGTGTCTTATGGAGAAATGTGGTAGGGTACTTTTCCGCAATAATGATCAGAGAAGCAATGTGTTACAGGCTTACATTAGGAAAACATGTTGTAGACATCTCATAATAGAGGGCTGTAGGCTTGTGTGAAAGCAATGTTCATTTTTGAATATTCAGAAAAAACAGTGGACATTAATGTTGCAAGACTGAAGTTTCCAAGGAGAGTGCAGTTCTATCAAAGTTTCTCGATGAGATGCATTTGAGTCCACCGAGCTTGGCACCTGGGTGTCAGAGAATAAATTGGCAGGGAAAGAGGAATCAAATACAGTTAATTAAAATGTATTTATGGTGTTGGTTGAGTGTTTAGAAGCATGTCTGCCAGTAAGGCATGAGAAGGGAGTAGGGGAGCTAGAGCAACAGGGTATGGGTTGTGTGGCACACAACAGGGAGCCAACCAGTGGAGTGAGGTTTTGATGTTCCCAGGGTGCAACATTGTAAAGTGTCCTCGCTCATGTCCACGGGACAAATCATTGGTCAGACTCAGTGAGACTTTCTCACCTTGTGCCATCTCAAGATGCCATGTCCAATCAATGCGCAGCAGGTTATCAATTTGCATATTAGGCAGTGCCAGCCAATGGCAATCAAGTGTTTTTCGACTGAACAGCACAATCGCATAATTGTGGGACAGTGTGGAAGGTACGTGATGTCACAAGGAGTGTCAATGTAATTTTGTTCCAAAAAATGTCTTAACCAATAAGAGTCCTCTATGGTAAAGCATACTATACGGGACTGACATAGTTTCCCCAATCAGTTCCTGTGACCTGCCCCAAAAACTTTACTAAAATGTAGCATGGTAATTTTGTAATTTGTGCTGCAGTGGGCGTTGTTGACAGCTCATTTCATTCAGTTAAGTTCCACAGGGCTGTCAGAACCGTACCTCCCAGCTGTTTGGGTCCAATAAATCTGCATTACTTCTTGCTTGGCGTATGCTCGTTTTTTTATCACTTTTTATGTCCTGGGATTATTTTTTATGGCAGTCCCTGTTACACAGTTTTGAAATGGTTGCTATTGGATCAATATATTGTTTTTTTTCGTTTTTTAGAATAAGATGTTGTTTTCTGTGTTATTGTTTTACTACATTACTATTTCATGATTTGCAAATACTGATATTGTCAGTGTGTAGTTGAAATCTGTTGATATATGCAAAATATGTGTTCTTTTATATTTGTGTAACAATTAACTTTTCATCAGAATTTTAATTGAATGATGTTTTAAAGAAGGCAAATTCTGTTCAAAACATAGTTGCATCCCGTCCAATAAATGAAAATACTGATACAAAATGGTTGTCATGGTTATGAAATGCAGGGCTCCATACAGAGCCCCTCTTCTATGACCATGACAACCATAAAAGGGAAGCTGCTCCGGTGGGCAGCCGCCACCGCAAACAGGCAAATGGGGATGGGGAGGGAGGATGGGCTATTTAAAAAAAAAGATATGTGAGGTTGGGGGGGGGGGTGGGTGATGGCGGCCCACGACAGGGGAGGCAGCTTGCAGGTTCTGCTGCAATGTGTGTGTGATCTGCAGGTAGCAGGCTTGAATCCCGGGAAGGCCAACTCAGCCTTTCATCCTTCTGAAGTTGATAAATGAGTACCAACACAGGTTGGGTGATATTGTATGTATATTTGTTCTATATAAAGCGCTTAAGCTTAAGTGCTATATAATAACACATCATTATCATTTGGCCTTGGACATCTGCTTGCATTCACAGTAATTTGGTAATATGGGCCTAAACACACTGACATTAACGATATATATGGTGATCCATTCATGATATTGTAACCATATTTTTCGTACAGTACTTAGGAACAATGCTATATGATGCCACTTCCTGTTTTGTCAAGGGGTGAAAGGTTTCCATAGCTTCCCATGATGACACTTCGGGGAAAGGGTATGGAGGGGAAGGAGGGTCAATAGACATCACTTCCTGTGATATCATCAGAGGTCAAGGGACATGGGATGTCACTTCCGCTACCCCTGGCATTTTGGTGAAATGACGTCCCTGGAAAGGAGACTCTTTCATGAGGGCCAAAGTTAACTAATCCGTGCCAGGGGCTCTGGAATTTCTAGCTAGCAAGATTAATTACTCTACATGTGGCAGGTTGTACGACTGCTCTTCACACTCTGCTATGCCCAGTCGTGTGCTTTTAAATGCTCCTGTAGCAGATCTGTTACCACGTGTGGGTTTTTAAGTGCACCTAAGCATGTGTGCGCCCTATATTTTTAAGAAGACTGTCTTATTTCTGAGAGCACCTCATATTGCCCACAGTAGTGAGATGTTCAGCAAATGGTTATTTTCTTAAGTCCTATCAGTTTAAATTCAGGTTCTTAGGGTTTTCAATTCCGGTTATACATGCATGATAGTACATATTCTAGAAGGCACAGAGAAGTTAAGTGCTACGAGACGAGTGACTAGGCAGGTTCAACCTGACGGGGACCCAGTCCTGCTCCCCAGACACACGTGTGGTCTGGTGCCACATCCGGAGTCTCCGCACAGCATTTTACCTCTATGCCACAGGCGTCCCCGGGTGAGTTTTGAAGTGTCTCAAGCGCACGTAGGTCTGAGAGTGTGTGTGTGTATTGTGTGTGTGTATTGTGTGTGTGTGTGTGTTGGCAATGCCAGTCTTTGCATCAGGCCATGTATTTTTGAAATTTCAAAATTAACTTTTAGGAATAAAAGCACTCCTTTTAATAATGCGTGTTAATTTTGCTTCCCATTCTCACCTCGTTCACACTCCCATTCACACCTGCTGGTGGTGGCGCCCCCCGGAGGCTGGCACATCAGGCAGCCGCCTGCATAGCCTGATGCAAAGACCGTCCCTGTGTATCAATGTTTTCACTTATTTCATCAAGAGGAACATTTTCTTCCAGCCATTCCAAAGTAGTAGACATTTCTGTGTAAAAAGACATATATATATATATATTATTTTTACTGTACCTAATACAGAAAGTTTATAAGTATATAAAATCAGTGAAAAAAACTTTGTTAAAGGGATGTTATGGTTATGTTGTGCTACTAAATTCCTATGAAATTCAGTGAACAAAACTTTGTTAAAGGGACGTTATGGTTAAGTTGCGCTACTAAAAACCTATGAAAATCAGTAAAAAAAACTTTGTTGAAGGGACGTTATGGTTTGAAGTAAAAACGAAAACCCCCTGAAATTTGCAAGTTATGGTAATATAGCCACCACCGTGCACTGCTAAGACTAACACCCAAGACATAAAAGATGACATCACAAATGTCATTGATGACATCACTGATGACATCACATGTCTGGCTCCCCCTTTTTTCCTTTATTGACATATCTAGGCAACATGGTTTTCTTCAGTAACAGTCAGGAACTAAAAATTCAAAAGGCTCTATATTTGTAGACTTATCATTTAAGTATGTATGCCATGATTTTTCTGGAGAGGAGCACCTGCTACCTTTTTTGAAATGTATCCTTCAAGTATGTTCTTACAGTAATTCCCTTAGGGTCCAGTCACATCATATGAAACATATACATAGGGGAAAACACAGGCTTGAAAGACAGCAATTCTTTCTATGCATGAAGAAGGTGTCCCGGGAGGATAGCAAAGCGGCAACGTGCGCGCCTTAGAAGCAAGATGACACGAAGCAACACAGGTTTGATCCCCGGGTCCGCGCTTAAACACCTCTGGGTGTTTAAGCACGTTATAAATATGCAACTAAGAGAAAAACAATTACGCAACTACAAAACAAACAATTCCTGTAACAGCGCCTCGATGGCTGTGTGAGCGCTTTAAAAAATGTAAAATAAAAAAATAATAAGTGGTGTTAACAGCACTTTCTGATAGTTCTGTTGTTTTTTTATTACTGTACTTTCCCTGTATATGCTCATACTTGTATACATTGTACTCACACTACTTTCCTTAGGGTCCAGTCACGTCATGTGATACATATACATAGGGGAAGTAGCAGCTTTGAAACAGAACAATCATTTCTCTGCATAAAGATAATCAGTTAGGTTATGAACACTTTCTGGTTCTACTGCTGCTTGTTTGCTTACTTCACTTTCCCTCTATATACTCATATTTGTATGTGTTGTTGTGCCTTTGTGTTTTGTATGTAATAATGAAATTATGTAGTAAGTATGATATGATATGATATGATATGATATTTTATTTATATCGCGCTCATACACAGGTGTTTCAGAGCGCGACAAGGCAAGGGAGGGGAACAAGGGAGAACAAAACAACGATCTTACTAGGCCCAGTGACATTGAGAACGTGCAGGTGCATGGGAGAGGGGGAGGGGAAAAGTTCATGGAGGGGAGGGAGAAAGTGGAAAGTGCAGAGCAAAGGAGAAACGGGATAAATAATCATAACAAAAACAAATAAATAAAAAATCAGCACAAAGTGGTAGTGCAGCCAAGTGGCAAGTGCTAGGTTTGAGGTAGCAGATCAGGTGGGTCTGATAAGTGCAGGAGGGGAAAACAGTGGGGGGGCTGTATTGGTACAGATACAAACCTCAGTGCAAGGGGTGGCCCGGAGGCAGTGTGGTAGGGTGGCAGGATGAGCAGGAACCTGGGACCAGAGACAGAGGGTGTCCCAGTGCAAGGTGCCAAGAGAGCAGATCAGCAGGAGAGAGGGGGGCGAGGGCAGAAGCAAAGAGGATGGTCTTGAGGTGCTTCCGGAACCTGAGATGGTTTTCCTCAAGTTTTAGAGTGGCAGGGAGGCTATTCCAGAGGGAGGCCCCAGCCAAAGACAGAGATCTACCCCCAGCTCGTTTCTTTGAAAAACGACTGACCCTGAGGTTTTATTAGCTACTTATTACATGTTTCACAGTACGCACAACTCTAATAAGAAAGCATTTATCATTTCACTATTCAACATGGCAAGATTATGAATATTGCACCTCCATCATGTATGCTGCACACAATGCTTATGTTTATACATGAGTACCTTAGTATACTGGAACGAACTTCATTATAGAATGCTATTTGTATCAATACATTGCTTAATGCACTACGTAGCTCATGATATTTATTCCAATGATCCTTGACACTTTTTTGTCAACATTATAATAAGAATCCCTTGTACACACTTTTCATGAAAAGTAAATGCACATGTGATGCCATCAGTGATGTCATCAATGACATTTGTGATGTCATCGTTGATGTCCTGGGCGTTAGTCTTAGCAGTGCACGGTGGTGGCACGAGTTATGGTTACCATAACTTGTGAATTTCAGGGGTTTTCGGTTTTACTCCGAACCATAACATCCCTTTAAAAAGTTTGTTTAACTGATTTCATAGGTTTTTAGTAGCGCAACTTAATCATAACGTCCCTTTAACAAAGTTTTTTTCACTGAATATATATATATATGTATATATATATATTCAGAAAAAAACATTGTTAAAGGGATGTTATGGTTAAGTTGCGCAACTAAAAACCAATGAAATTCATTAAAAAAACGTTTTTAAAGGGTGTTATGGTTCATAGTAAAACCGTAAAAACCCTTAAATTCGCTAGTTATGTTAAGCTAAGCAACCATAACTCGCGCCACCACCGTGCATTGCTAAGACTAACACCCAGGACATCAAAGATGACATCACAAAAGTACTTTATTTGTAGACTTATACTTCAAATATGTTCTTACAATAATTCACTTAGGTCCACTCACAGCATATAAAACATAGACATAAGGAAAATACACACTTGAAAGAGAGCAATGCTTTCTGGGTATGAAGACAATCAGTAAGGTTATCAACACTTTCTTAATGGTCTGCTGTTTTTATCACATCATGTGATAGTTATATATAGGGAAGTAGTAGGTTTGAAGCAGAACAATCATTTCTGTGCATAAAGATAATCAGTTAGGATATGAACACTTTCTGGTTCTACTGCTGCTTTTTTTGCATACTTCACTTTTCCTTTATATATTCATATTTGTATGTGTTGTTCTGTCTTTGTGTTTTGCATGTAATAATGAAATTATGTAGTAAGTGGGTTTTATTAGCTACTTATTACATGTTGCACAGAACGCAAAACTCTAATAAGAAAACATTTATCATTTCGCTATTCAACATGAGAAGATTATGAATATTGCACCTCCATCATGTATGCTGCACACAATGTTTATGTTTATACATGAGTAGCTTACTATACTGTAAAGAACTTCAAAATAGAATGCTATTTATATCAATGCATTGCTTAATGCACTACATAGCTCATGATATGTATTCCAATGATCCGTGACACTTTTTTGTCAACATTATAATAAGAATCCCTTGTACAGACTTTTCATGAAAAGTAAATGCACATGTGATGTCATCAGTGATGTCATCAATGACATTTGTGATGTCATCTTTGATGTTCTGGGTGTTAGTCTTAGCAATGCACGGTGGTGGCGCGAGTTACGGTTGCTTAGCTTACCATAACTAGCAAATTTCAGGGGTTTTTCGGTTTACTTTGAACCATAACATCCCTTTAACTAAGTTTTTTACTGAATTTCATAGGTTTTCAGTAGTGCAACTTAACCATAACGTCCCTTTAGCAAAGTTATTTTACTGAATTTCATAGGTTTTTAATAGCGCAACTTAACCATAACCTCCCCTTATCAAATTGTATTTAACTGAATATATTCATAGTGTGAATTTGATAGTTGTTTACTAGGATTCCCTTACTTTATATACATGTAACATAGAACATACTGAACCCCCAGCTAGTGATTTTGATGTCTGCGGACTATGCGTATGTCCGGAGAAGGACACCGACAACAACAACACTACCCAAAAACTCAGTGGGTATCTTAAATCGTTCTATCATACCATATAAACACTGAACAAGTTAAAAAAAGCAGCACATAAATACATTCAGGGTAATTCATGGAATTACTGTGCACTGAAAAGGGGAGCGCAAGCGTGAAAATCGAGGCGCACGCGTGCTAAAGCCACGCACGCCGCCGTTCGTCAATTCATGTAGTGCGCTGCGCGTGTAAACCCTGGGTTGTATGCCAAATCCGTGGGTGGTGCACACGGGCGCACATGTCACTAAACGCTGTGCGTGACGCACAAAGCGAAAGCACACAACATGTAGTGCACACAACAAAAGGGGGCGGCACACGGCCATAACAAGCGGAATGGGGAACAACACGTGAAAATGTGGGCGCTACAGGGGAAGTACCAGAGCAAAGTGCTTGCAATGCCCACACGTGCGCTAACAACACGTATTCATGGAATCGAATAGGGGAAACCCGTGCGCCAAAAAAGATGTGCTAATCCGGAAACATGCACGCCAGCAGGAAGCAGGCGTAAGCAGCCCACACAGCATAAAAGTGCATGAAAACAACAAACAAGCTCATACGCTATGATGAATATACCGTTCCTCGCAGCAGTGGTCGTGGGACACCGCAGGAGGAGGAGGATAGCTTGGCCCCGCATTTTCTTACCCAGGACCAGCCTTTTTGGGATGCCTGATGACCAGGTCTATGGGAGGTACAGGTTTCCCCCATATAATCCCAGAACTGGTTGCTGAGTGGGAGGATGACCTCACATCACCCACACTTGTGCTCCCAAGCACTGAGCCCTTTGGAAAAGGTGCTCAATGTACTGGATTTCTTGGCTACTGGGTCATTTCAGCGAACAAGTGCCATAGTTGGGGTTGTCTCACAGGCCAGGCAGTCATGCTGCCTACACCAGGTGTTGGCGATCATGACTGCACGCCCCTCAGTAGGCAGGCACATATAAATGCCCAGAACACGTGCAGAAAGGCAGGCCTTCGTCCAGGACTTTTACGGGGTGGCACACTCCCCCAAAGTGCTGCGTGCCATTGATTGCATCCATGTGGCTCTGCGTCCTCCCAGAGCCACTGAGCACATCTATCGAGACCACAAGCACTGGCATTTCCATCAACGTGCAGGTTGTATGTGATGCCAAGGGAATCATCACCTCAGTAAATTCCAACTATTCAGGGTCCAGCCATGATAGTTTCTTATTCCGAATATCACCCCTAAACCGGGACCTGGAAGCTGGGAGGGATGGCAACACATGGCTCATTGGTGAGTACAAATGCCTCTGCACATGCATGCATGTCAGACACTGAGAAATGGGAAAACCCAACTAATGACAACGATTATCACCTCCCCAGGGGACAGTGCCTACTCTCTGAGTACCTACATGATGACGCCAATGGAACCCCACCACACCACACGAGGTAAGATACAACACAGCCCATATTGCAACCCGGGGCATAGTGGAGTGCACATTCGGAGTGCTCAAGTCACCTTTACACTCCCTTGACCGCTCCAGTGGGCAGCTGCTATATGCGCCCCCAGTAGTGTGCAGGATCATAGTGGCAGCATGTGTCCTGCACAACATTCCAACCCGGCGGGTCGTGCCGGTGGACATGGTGGTGCCCCCACATGCACGGCCGCTGCGCATGGGAGTTGAAAGGGCACGTGGTGAGGCAGCATGTACCAAGCTTGTGCCTAATTTCTTCACCTAAAATTCCAGCCCTGAGGAGTGCACACAGGTCTGGCACATACCAGCTGACATTTGATGATGATGACAAAAGGGACAGTCAACTGTCACAACCCTACCACCCTGAGATTGTTTACCTGGAAGTGCTACATGTGTGCATCCATAGCTACTTAAACACACCCAATGATGTGTCAGGAAAAGGCACACATTCATGCAGCATTAAGGACTACCCCCTTCCAAAATAGTACACCCAATTAGTGCCATGCCATCCAAAACCTCTCTAACCCCATCTCAGCTACCCAACACACCATGGCATGGCATGCAATGTGAAAGCAACCAAATGAATGCACAACACATTACACAAGTGTCACAAAGTGCACCTTTCCAAATGGAAACAGCCCAGAGACAATTCCCTCTCACTAATGAGAAAGAAACAGCACACATAAACAAATACTTACAAGCAAGACAAAACTTTAGAACAGGACCCAACAGTGGCAACGTATGACAGTAAAAAAAGAAAGTAGTGCAAGTGTCATAACCTGACAAAGGCAGCATATCAACCTCTTCCATCTCCAAGGTGTTGTTGGTAGGTAAAAGTTGCAGTGTACTGCATACAACATGAACTGCATCTGCAATGGAGACCGGCTCGTTAAGACATGAAGAAGCTACATGCAAATATGCCAAATGTCCTGTATGGAATACAATATACAAATCAACCATGCAGTGGAGAAATCATCACCACTCCCCACTAGGGGTGTATACACAGTTTGGACTACAGACTGCCCACACAACTGATGGGAGCCCAATGCTTCAGTGTAAGTTACTGTCACTTGGTCACCACCTTGCGAGCCCATGGGAAGGGAATGCAGGAGTGGCATATGTGTCAGGAACCCAAGTTTCAAACCCAAACACAGGACAAGCCTGCATGTGCCCAGCTGTAACACACAGCGGATGCCTACGGGAGCCACACAAAGTAACACACTGTAACATGAATGTACAATCTGAAAGAAAATAGTTATCAAAAGAAAAGTAAATGTAACTTAAAATAATTAAAAGAATAATAATAAAAAAGAGAAAATGAAAAGTAAACAAAAGTAATCAAATGGAAATTGAAAAATCAAAATAGTAAATAAATGAAAAATTAAAATAAAATAAAAAAAAATCAAAAAATCAAATTAAACATGAAAAGAAAATTAAAACAATAAACTGAAAAAATCAAAACCAAAAATCAAAATGAAAAAATGAAATCCTAATGAAAAAGTTTCAAATCGGAATCAAATAGAACTACAAAAAAGAATAAGAAAAATCTACAAAAAATTAAATTTTGTCATAAAGAAAAATGAAAAAGAAAAAGAAAAAAATGCCATGTGTCGACCAGGGGGGGGCACCCAGGAGGGAGGAGGTACAGGGTGCACCCCAACACCCACATGTGTGGATGTTGAAAACAAAACAAAACCCTCCATGGGCTCATGGCCTGCACGGCTACCCTATATTGGGAGAACTGTCGTCGCTGTCATCACCCTCTGGTGGTACATTAGAAGGTGTGCGTGGTATGGGAGGCAGATCATGCAAAGCCCTGGCATGCTCTTCCATGGCAGCAAGCATGCGGGTCTGAAAGGTTTGGTTCTGCAGGATGATGGTACGGAGATCCCCATGCAGCACCTCACGAGTAGCACAGATTTCTGCCTGCAAGGCCTCACGGGTTGCCTGGAGCTCGGCTGAGATTGTGCGTGTTAGCTGCTCCAGCTGATGTTCTGACCTTGTACTCTGGGACACCTCAAGTGCACCCAGAGTATCTCTGAGGGTCCTGTGTTCTAATCTCAGGGCATCCCTCTGGGCCTGTGACTCTGCAGATATGGCTGTGCGCAGAGTCTCCAGTCCTGCCCGTCGATCCCTGTTGGACGCCAACATGTCCTCCCTGTGTGAGCAGCACATGGACTCTGTTGCCTGCTGCTGGAGCTCCACCTGCCTTTCAGGGGGGAGAATGGAAGTGGCCACCCTATCCACAGCCTGAGCCATCATCTCACACGATAATCCCTTGTTGTGCTGCAATAGTATACATGGAGGTCTCCCACACAGTATTCCCTGGTGGCGCATAGCCACCACGTTGGCAGCACCACACCTGTTTGAGGCAAGATGATGTGCAACTTGCTGTGCTGGCACTGCCTGAGGCTGTGGACTGCATTCCTCCTTTGATGTGCTGGCCCAGGAACAGGAGCAAATATAGTGGAGTGTGACCCTGCATCCATAACCGCCACAGGCGGACCTTCCAACATCAAATGCCCCATAGAGGGGTCTACCCCCAGTGCAGGTGGGTTGGACAGAACAGTATCCCTGCCAGAAACACTCACCTGCGATGGAACATTTGTCTCAATGTCAGATTCAGCACCTGAGGCATAGAGATCTTCAGAGGTGTACCCAGAGACACCAGTGGACAGGATGGTCTGTAGGAGTAATGGATTTTCACCCACCACCACCCCACATCCTCCACTGGTGCCTGGTTGGGGCTGTGCATACTCCTGCCCCTGCGCCATCTCCTCCTCCTCAACAGCATCTAGTGCCTCATCACCTGCAAAACATAAAAGAAAAGTAATGAAGATAGGCATGAGCAGCATAGCCCACACACATAGGCATCACAATGTACACATTGAATACATAAATGACACATGTCACACTTGACACTAACTCTGGCATGCATGCACTGGCAATGAAGTGGAAGGGGAGCCTAAAATCAGACACTGAGGACTCCAAGATGGAAAAGCAACACATGTGCTGCTGCTGCATAGCACCCGCATCACACATTAGCCTGTGAGTGGCATGGACAATCCAAATACATGACACATGCCAGCACACAAATTGCACGTAGCATAGCTATGGCAGATTTGACAAGGACACCCAGATGGTAGCAAATCAGTACTGTCCCCATCCATGTGAGATGGACATCATGAAATAGAACATGCAAAAGAGTGTGACAAAACATGCATGTGCCACACGCTGCAACAAAGCCAGTGTTTACTAATACAGTGATGGCAGGCACATTGATACATCAATGGTTGGTCACTTGGACATGAGAGAAGTCAATTGTCATGTTGAATATTCAAACAGGGCACCAAAGTGATCGTGTGCAGGGCATGTGTAGGTGAACAATAGTCAATCAGCCTTATTGATGAAATCACTCCCACAATAAGTAAAGACATTTGGGGCATTGTGGGGTGAAATCTATGTCTGCAGTATGGTGAATTTGGGGCAGAATGGCACAAAAATGTGTGTTAATCATGCAAATGAAGACGTTAGAATCCAAAAAAGAAAGTTGCAGTCTATCTGGCAACACTCACCCACCGAGGAGAACAAAACCAAATTAGCCACCCTTGCCAAACAGTATAAAAAGGAAATCATAAACACTAAAAGAAATACCTTCAATGACAGAGGGCCTCATTACGACCCAGGCGGTAAGTTACCGCCTGGGCCGTGACTTTACCACCATGGCGTAAACTACGTTTACGCCATGGTGGTTGGCGGACTTACCGCCCCATTCCGAGGTCGGCGGGGCGGTAAGTCCCCAATCCCCATTTACCCTTCCCCATTCCCATTTTTGCCCCATAGGGCATAATGGGAGTGGGGAAGGCGTTAATTATGCCACCGTAAATTACGGTGGCGTAATTAACTCCATGGTCCCTTAGCGCCATGGATTTTAACACCTGCTAAAAGAGGGTGTTAAAAGCGCCATGGCGCTAAGGGACCTCCTAATTGGCGGTAAGGGGTCGGCGCAGCTAACGCTGGCGTTAACCCCTTACCGCCAGGGTCGTAATGAGGCCCAGAATCTCTAAAGCCAAATCAGACACCAAGGAGCTATTTTCCATCCTCCGTGAAATGGAATCACCCATAACCCCACCTGACAACATTCCCAAAAACAAGTCCTGGTGCACTAATATACAAAATGCCCTGGCGGGAAAAATTAGCTCGCTCCAATCTAAAATTGCTAACAAAAAAGCTTCCTTGCTCCTGCCAACAGAACCCATATTGCAACCTCAGCTCCTCCCAAACCAATCTAACACCCCTCACCTATTTAGCTTCAGAAAGATATCCATATTAGAGACAGAAAAAATCATACTATCTCTAAAACCCTCCAACTGTAAAGGTGACAACTGTCCGGCCCAAATTATAAAAGATGCAGCTCGAGACCTAGCACCTTTCATTTCAAAAATCATTAATGCATCCTTTAAGTCTAATCTAGTACCGAACAACCTAAAACAATCCTGGGTGCTTCCCTTGCTAAAAAAACAAACACTTGACCCTGCTATACCAACTAACTACAGACCCATCACTACTGTCCCTTTCTTACTTAAAATCATAGACAGAGTAGCATACCTGCAAATCCAGGACTACTTAGAAACTAACAATTTACTAGGATCACGGCAATCTGGCTTCCGTCCCCTTCATGGCACTGAAACAGCCTTGATTGACCTCAAGACCCAAATTGACGAGTTGAAGGACAATGCTAAAACAGCGATGCTACTCCTCCTTGACCTATCTGCGGCCTTCGACTTGGTAGATCATGCAGTCTTATGCAATCACCTAAGCTCGGCCGCTCATTTCTCAAGTGATGCCATAACTTGGGTACGATCCTTCCTTGCAAACCGGACAATGAGAGTCTTCTCACCTTCAGCAGCCGCTGATCCCATACAAGTTTCATGCAGTGTTCCCCAAGGATCATGTGTTTCTCTGACGATGTATAACATCTTTACTAAGCCCCTGTTTGATAAGTTGGACAGACTGGGTGTTGTCTACACTAATTACGCAGATGACACTCAGATTCTAATCCCCCTTTCGGGTAACTTCTTGGAAGACACGGACTTAGTAAATAAGATATATCTCCTCATTCAGGCTTGGATGGCATCCCATGGCCTCTGCCTGAACGACGACAAGACGGAGCTACTGATCATTGGCTCAGCGTTGGCTATCAAAAAACTTGACCCCAACTATGCCTCATTCAACATTGACAATAACGTCATCAAAGTGATGCCTGCAGTCAAAACCCTCGGGGTCTATCTTGATTCAGCGCTCACCTTCAAAAAGCAAACGAACTCGCTAGCATCCTCCACGGCATATACTTGCAAATTGATCCGAGCATGCAGACCTTTCCTAACTGAGACTAGCTGCATCACATTAGCCAATGCTCTCATCATATCCAAGCTGGATTACTGCAATGCCCTTTATGCAGGCTCTAACAAGTATATCCTTGACAAACTACAAACTCTCCAAAATAACGCTATCAGAGTAGCTTTAAATATTCCTAACAGAGCCCACATCTCCACCTTTAGGAAAAATATCCATTGGCTAAAAATCAAAGACAGGATCACCCTCAAAATACTCTCCCTCACATCCAAATGTCTTAACAACATTGCCCCCCCTTATCAGGCCAACAGAATCCACAAGAGAACCTCTAACCGTCCCACTAGACTGACCAACGCCTTCACCTTAGTGATGCCTAGATTCAAAAAGAGTACAGCCGGCGGCTCTAGTTTCCCAATCATAGCTGCGCAAACTTGGAACAAACTCCCCTTGGATCTCAGAATGGACCAACCTTACTCTAGTTTCAGGCGAAAAGTCCTCACTTGGATCCGTGCCAATGACACTTAGCTCGACCTCCCCCTCCCACATAGACACTAGATGTCTGCAACCAGCTGAATGACATCCGATCAACTAGACTGAACCGTAGTTCCGCATTTTTTTTATTTTTTTTTTTATTTTTTATTTTTTATTTTTTTCTCTTTTTCTTTTATTCTTCTTCTCCCTTTGCTTTCTTATTATACTTACCGTTGATCTAATGTGAACTGTATAAACTGCACTTTTGTTGATTTAATTGCGAACTGCATAACGTGTATTTCTCCTGTAACTAAGTTCTTAAGCAATCTTGTACTGTTCGCGCCCAGCTACCCCTTCGGGTTTGGTTCTGCGGTATACCAAATAAACAAACAAACAAACAAACATCAATCAGGCAGAATGAACAGGAAAACAGTATCAACAATGTTGTGGCATGATGGCAGTTGAAGGGCAAGTGAAGTAATCAGGTGCAAATTGTTAACTGCGGTCAGAAGGGATACTGTAAAACACAAACCCAAGACCGGGGGATGGTTTGGAGGCACCACATGGGTGACCCATAGCAGTCATGACTACACAACCTCACCTGGCACTCAATCAGAACACATCACCCAAGCAACATACACATGGTTTGCACACACATGCATGGCCACTCACCGGACATTGCTTCAAGATCTGGTAGGTCTCCTACGCCTTGGATCTAATCCTCCGTGATGAAGCCTCCAGCTATTCACTCATGTTTTGTGAGTACTTCCTCCTCTGGTAGAGACCCACTGCCAGTCACCAGAGTAGAGGCATGATTGGAAGCCAGCTGGTTTTTTGCTCTGTGTTTGAGGTCATTCCACCGCTTAGAGCAATCCTCAGCTGTGCGCCTCACTGCACTGCCAGTGGGCCCTATGTTGAGCAGTCGTAGTCTTGCAACCTGCAGTCACCAGCATTTCGCGGCCATGGGCCGACACATAGCCTACAAGTGCGTCTAGTTCCACATCATTGAAACTCTGCTTCCTTGATGTGCCGGAGGGGGGAGCCGTGTCTGGGGTCCCAGCCTGTACTGCAATAGCACCCTTCTTCCTCTTGAGAGGTGGTGCGGACCCTGAGTGGCTTACACTGCTCTGGTCAGTAGGGGCTGAAGCGCAGGTGGACTAGGCACTGGAAGGAGTCAAAGGCACAATGTCCAAAGGTCTCACTGCAGGCATTGGCTGCTGGGTGATGTTGGCAGGACCAACCTTGGTGTGATGGTCATGGACCAACACTGTCCCGGCTGGGTGACTCAGAGCTAGGGTGGATTGAGCTGCAGCTGCCCTTGCAGCCTCCTCATCCTGGCTACTTGGAACAGCAGATGACATTGCTGCCCCAGATCCACGTGGCCTGGTGACAGCAACTTTCACCGCCACACGTGGCTTTGACTTGGTGACACGGAAGTTGGCCTGTGAGTCATCCCGTGCCAGTTCGGTGAACAATATGGGCCGGGTTAACAGGGCCTGAGCTGGGATGGTGTCAGCTGCATCTCCCCGACCCATTGGGGGGTGCATAGGTGTCCCTGATTGGTCCTCCACATAATGGCCTCTTGGGCCGCCCTGCACATCGTGGCCACTCCGCTACCGCAGACACCTCTTGGAGGTCGGCCACCTTTGCCTCCCTTACCACTTGGTCGCCTCCAAACCATGGCACTGATGTTCTTGTGCGAATGGGAGTTGCAGTAAACAGTTATCCTTGCAATTGGGGTGAAAGGGGCAGGGTACTATATGGAATACGTACACTACTGCTCTAACAAGGCTGTCTGTGACTCCTGGGGGAAGATGACGGGTCACGCAACGCTCAGGCACCCCGAAAACAAAATGTAAAGTGCACGCAACCCCTGGTAGCCCACGTGTGTCGAATAAAGGACCCGCACTACACTGTGGCACCCAGAAACTCAAAAATAGGCGTACGCGTGGTACACGCAGGCTACAATGACCTCTGAATGGGTACGCGACCGACACACGGGGACAACCACAGTTTAAAAATATGTGCGCGACTCACCATCTGCCTGGAAAAAGAACGTGAAAAAGACACACACACTCCCGCCAAAAAAAGAATTGAAAGCTGTCTGAGTATACAAGGAGTACGAACTGGAACCGTTGTGAAGTAATCACGTGTGAACCGACAAGAAATACAAGAATCACCTGCTCGCTCTCCACAAAAAGCACGTACAAGAAAATGGCGTCCTACGCGTACCTTTTAACCCTGCCCACATGTGCCACGTAACATACGCGCTTACGCGCTAAGGGCCTTTCCTCCAATTATACGCAATGACACCCGGACGTGCAGTTTTTGCACGTGTAGAATCAGTATGCAACCGTGTGGAGGGAAACGCCCGTGCGCGTTAACTCACAGATGCGCTTACACGCTAAGGGCCTTCCCTCGAATTACACGCTGACATGCATTTTTTTTCACGTGCCATTTTCACTCCATATCAAGCTGGCCACGCGGCAACACATGGAAGATAACACTCCTGCCAGAAGGCCATTTTCCTGCCCCCCAGAGCCCCGAGCCTGCTCCCACCTGCCATCTGCTGCTGCCTGCCTGCCTGCTGGCCACGTGCCCTGCTATTTGGTGCCTGCACGTCATCCATCTGCAGGGGTCCAGTTGCTGTGACCACCCCTGCTGGAACAGTAGACTCCCGACTGAAGTTCCATCACTCCACAGCCCAGCACCAGGGCCCAGTTGCCCACCCACACTGCCTCGGGAGTTGTCATGTCAGGGGAAACACCATCAGAGACCACTGGCAACCCCCAGCCAGAGAGGGAGAGGGCTACCAGCTCAGTGACGCAGAAGTTGGTATCCTGGTGGAGCAAGTCCTGGTGCATTATGATGCCCTCTTCGGAAGACCACGCGTCGACAATGAAGGACGGAAGAGGATCTGGAAGGACATCGTGGCTGCTATCAACGTGGAGGGGGTCGCAGCCCGCAACATGGCACATGTCCAGAAGCGCTAGGAAGACTTCAGGTCCAGGACCCTCAGCAAGGCCCGGCGCCTCTTGGAGGCAGCGCATGCAGAGGCGTGCCGGGTCCGCCTTACCAACAACCAGATGAGGGTCCTGGAATGTATATGCACAGTGCTCCACCTCCAGGTCCTTCAGAGTCTGACCCATCTGGAGTCGAGCGGTAAGTGTCCATGGGTACTGATTGGACGCAGTGCATGTTGAGGTGTGCCAGGAGTGTGCAGCTTGGACATATGTCTGGAAAGCCCCATGTATGTATGTGTATGTGCAGGGACATGAGCCTGCCGCATGTGAGTCCAGTCATGTATGAGTCACATCAGTTGTGTATGTGATCAAATGCATGATGCACGGATGCATGTGGGGATGCACACATGTTTGCATTTCTGTGTATGTACTGTGGCATGGTTGTGGTGTGACACATGGATGCTGGTTCCACCTTCATGTACGTGCATGGCATACTTGTGCGTGTGTGTGTTTGACATGTGTGCAAATGTGATACACCATGGATGCATGTGACACAAACATGTAGGAGGCCGATTGGCAGATGTGACATAGTTGCAGATGATTTTACTGTGACAGGTGGTGGAGATGTACAGATGCATGCACGTCTATTGGCGTGTGTGCACGTGTTTGGCACTCCCCGTGTTGCATGTGACGTCAGGCTAACCTTCGGGTGCTCATGCTGTTGTATGTGTAAGGATGTTGCTGCCTGCTGAAGCATTCCTGTTAATTTGCGCATGTGTGTGGGTTCAAATGATATGTGTGTTGGGGAGTGTGATGCCATCTGTGAAGTTTGACACTGCCACTCATGTGCAACTGTCATGTGTGTATCAGACCATTGTACAGTGCCCTGATGCCTGTGTTCTGTCTCTCCCTGTCTGCAGTGTCAACTGATGAAGAGCGAGGAGACGGTGCTGTAGAACACAGCGGCAGGGATCCCTCCGCCAGCCAGAGACGCAAGGCCCAGCTCCCCTCCCGGGTTGTCATCTCTTTGGGGAGTGAGGAGTCTGGTGCTGCGTCCGCAGCCGCAGCTGCCGAGGGTAGGTCCAAGAGGCGGAGGTCAGAGGTGGACTCCTCAGCAGCAGAACGGGCAGCTGATCCCCCACAGGGTCCTATGGAGGAAGATGGCACAGAGTCATCCAGGTTGGTGGTGGGTTTGGTTGAGGAGGAGGCAGTGGAAGGCCCATGCACAGGGCCTGGAGGGAGGCATTCCACTGGTGCTAGTGGTGCAATCCAGGGGCAGGGACAGGAAGCAGCACAGGCCGCCGCAGAGGTGCCTGTGTGTAATCCTGTCCCCGATCCTGTGACTGCATCATCCCGCACTAGCAGGGATGCCTTCATCCAGACCCGTTTTCAGGGAGTGGGTGCGCGCACAACTGGCCTTCCTCTCCCTACGGACGTGGCTATCCGGGATTGGGTTGAGCCTGTCCTGGCTGGGGTGGCGTTGCGTCAATGTGGCATTCAGGATGACCTGCAGGGTTCTCGTGTGGACAATGCATGTCATTTTGAATGCCTCATTGACCGCGTCGACCTACTAGGATGGGTCAGCAGTGCTGGGTTCCTCCGTGTGCTGGAACTTCTATCAACCCCCTCCTCAACTGAACCCCGTATGCACCAGTCATCCTCCGTGCCATCTTCCTGCCCACGTATCACCTGGGCACCCTGTGGAACTGCCACTGAACCAGCGGCCAGGCTGGTGGAGGACATATCCCTGCCACAGGCGGGAGTCGGAGGTTCAGCAGGGGTGGCCACCCCAACAACTGGACCCCAGCAGGAGGATGATGTGCAGGCATAAACAGGCAGTGCACATGCACGGCAGCAGCAGGCTCAAGGTGGGAGCGATGATGACTCGGGGCCATCAACATCACAGGGGCAGGCATCGGCCAGAGGGCAGGAAGACCCTGGATTGGGAGTGTATTCTGTGTGGCAGCGGTTGGGCCAGAAAATAGATGCGGAGCGGCGGCGGGCTTTGGAGGCACGGCTCACTATGGTTAGGGTGGAGAACTCCATGCACAGGGCATGGAGGCAGGCTGAGTGCCTCGAGGCAACTTGCAGGGAGTTGGAGGCCGCCATTACTGCATTCCTGCAAGACCTCGGGCCAGGGAAGAGGCCCGCCTCCAGGACATTGAAAAGGAGTTCGATGATGCCCTGGCCCGGAACATCAAAGAGTGAGCCGTAGGACATGCCCGCCACCTTTGTACATAGTTCTTTCGTGTTAGGTTTCCTTTGTTTTTTTTTTATTTTGAAGTTCATGGACTTTATGTACATAGTTATTTTGTTTTGTTTGAGCATCATGGACCCTTCAGACTTTCAGTGTATATAGTTCCAGACTTGTACATACTTCAGTTATTTTAACATCCCATGGATACATGTTTTTTTAAAATTTTTTAATGTACTTTATTTGGACATTGGAAATGGACCACTTCCCTATTTTCCTCTTGTGGATTTTTTTTTTACATTGGATTTTTTTGGGGGGCATTTCATCATTTCTTAATTTACAAGTTTGATATTTCATTGTGTTTTTTCATTACGTATTTTAATACAAATCATATATCTTCATTATTGGTGTTGTGTACACTCATTGGTTTTGTGCATGTCTCAATGAGCATTGCCTCAGCCATGTGTTGCTACTGTGTGGCTCTGTTGTACATTTATGCATGGCCATTGTGGTTCTTTTGAGGCTTTCATGGCATGGGTAATTTGAGAGTGGGTGCAGTGGATGGTTGTGTGCTTGTACGGGGGCGCAGGGGGGATTTGTGTTGGCATTAGGCCCATGGGTCTGTTTTGTTATAACATGGTGTTTGGTGGGCCACATATCGGGGCCTGCTGGCAGGTGCCAATCAATGGTGGGTGGGGGACATGAGTCAGAGCCTGCTGGCAGGTGCCCGTCAAGGGTGGGTGGGTGGCGGACATGAATCGGGGCCTGCTGGCAGGTGCCCATCAATGGTGGGTGGGTGGTTGAGTGGGGGACGTGAGTTGGGGCATGCTGGCAGGTGCCCGTCAATGGTGGGTAGGACATGAGTCAGGGCCTGCTGGCAGGTGCCTATCAATTTGAGTGGGGGACATGAGTCAGGGCCTGCTTGCAGTTGCCCGTCAATGGTGGGTGGGTGGACGAGTGGGGGACATGTGTCAGGGCCTGCTGGCAGGTGCCTGTCATTGGTGGGTGGGTTGGTGCTTGGGTGGGGTCATGAGTTGGGGCCTGCTGGCAGGTGCCCGTCAATGGTGGGTGGGCGGGCGAGTGGAGGACATGAGTCCTGGCCTGCTGGCAGGTGCCCGTCAATCGTGGGTGGGTGGCGGACATGAGTCGGGGCCTGCTGGCAGGTCCATCAATTTCGAGTGGGGGACATGAGTCGGAGCCTGCTGGCAGGTGCCCGTCAATAGTGGGTGGGTTGGTGGCTAGGGGACATGAGTCAGGCCTGTTGGCAAGTGCCCAACAATGGTTGGTGGGTAGGTGAGCGGGGGACATGAGTTGGGGCCTGCTGGCAGGTGCCCATCAATTGGGTGGGAGACATGAGTCAGGGCCTGCTGGCAGGTGCCCATCAATGGTGGGTGGGTGGGGGACATGAGTCGGGGCCTACTGGCAGGTGCCTGTCAATGGTGGGTGTGTGGGGGACATGAATCAGGGCTCACAAGTGCATGGTGCCATGTGGGCTGCCTGCATGGCATGGTCAGGGGTGTAGGGTAGTCCCCTGTGGTGTGGGCTGCCTGCAGGGCATGGGGAGGGGGGAAAGGGCACACCCGGGAGGGGCCACAATGCCAAATCGCTTGTAAAACTCCCTGCGTGCCCCCGAAATACACGTACCCCGCTGGCACTACCGAAATTGCGTGTGATACTCCATGTGCACCCCCGAAATACACTTACCCTGCTCGCGCTAGGCCTATCGCGTGTCAAACTTCCCGCGCAACCCTGAAATATACGTACCCCACTCGTGCCAGGCCTATCGCGTGTGATACTCCCTGCACACCCCCGAAATACACATACCCCGCTCGCACCAGACCTATCGCGTGTGCAACTTCCTGTGCACCCCTGAAATACACGTACCCCGCTAGCCCCAGGCCTATCGCGTGTGAAACTTCCCGTGCACCCCCGAAATACACGTACCCTGCTCGTGCCAGGCCTATCACATGTGAAACTTCCCACGCACACCCGAAGTACACGTACCCCGCTAGCGCCAGGCTTATCACATGTGAAACTTCCCACGCACACCCGAAGTACACGTACCCCGCTAGCGCCAGGCTTATCACATGTGAAACTTCCCACGCACCCCCGAAATACACGTACCCTGCTTGCGCCAGCCTATCGTGTGTGAAACTTCCTGCGCACCCCCGAAATACAAGTACCCCACTCGCGCCAGGCCAATCGCATGTTAAACTTCCCGCGCTCCCCAAAAATACATGTAGCCCGCGCACGCACCAGTCCTATCGCGTGTGAAACTTCCCGTGCACCCCAGAAACACATGTACCCCGCTCGCGCCAGGCCTATCGCCTGTGAAAATCCCTGCGTACCCCCGGAATATGTGCAGGCACCCCATCCAGCCTCGGCATGCCCCACAGGCAGCCCATTCACCCTCCCCATTCCCCGAAGGCAACCCATCCGCCCTTGGCATGCCCCACAGGCAGCCCACACCACAGGGGGTACTTTTTCAACACAGTTTACCTGGTACGAGAGGGGTATGTGTATTCCGAGGGGTGCACAAAGAACATTTTCATGCATTTTGGCTGCCGTGAGCGGGGTACGCGTAGTATTTTCACGCGATTACAGTGTAGCAGTCCTGTAAAATGTTCCAGCGTTAGCGCGGCCCTTTGTGCCGTATTGGGGATTTCAATGGCTTTTCCTTGCGCAAGGGATGTTCTTGGGGGCGTAACTGGCGCTGCAGGATGTTCACTGCGCCAGGGCTCAAAATGGCTTGGAAAATCCATGAATATGCAGTGCGCCAGAATGCTGATTAGCGCACACGGCTGGAGCACGCTGGCACACACTCCCTTTCTGCGCTGCTCACGTGCGCTGCCTCTGCGCTGAAATCTATGAATTACCCCCACTCAATGTAATAAATAATAAGACATGCAACCTATATATGTAACACATCAACCATCCATTTAAATAGCATATGTACTAAAATGGAATATACATAAATAAAAAAGATATGCTTCCAACATAATTACCTCACAGAAACTGCACAGCTAGGAGCAAGGGCAGACCTACACAACAGTAAGAACTCAATTTACCAGTACTTTGAAATGCCTTCAAGAAAATTTCCCACGTGAGGACATTTCTGAAGACAGTGATACTAATGGTAGACACTTCTCTATATAAGCAAATGAATAATCATTACTTTATGTGTACTTAACATATATATTTTATTTTTTAACAGACCATACAAACATTGAAAATAATACAGCAAAAGAGAAATTAGAAAATACTCTGCATGGCATGGAAGAAAAAATGGATATGCTTATGAAAAATTTCAATCTTTTAAAACATTTTGTGGAGGACCACATAAAAGAAAAAATGTAATATCATTGTCCCACATGTACCTGTTCCCCCTCTCCATGTGCCAGTCAACTATCCCCAGACTCTCACCACCAAGAAAAACGTTATGATGTGCCATCCCTTCATCCCCTCCCATCCATCCTCTCCAAACCCCTAATTCCCCTGTATTTGTGTCAGTTTCTGCTTCCCCGTCTCTTTCATAAATTTTATATCTGTATGTAATAGAAAAAATAATAGAAAAAATAGTATATGTGGTTTAATTCAGTCCTTTGTGTTTTATTTTTTTTTTAAAGGCAGTTAAGGTGACCAAGGACAGCGCGGGTGTCCGGTATGTCTGCAATTAACTAACATGGGGGTGTCCTGAGGACACTATACCTGTCCGTACTGTCCGCAGGCAAGATGAAACTTTTCTTAGAACACGTTCGGTGTCTGGAATGTCCGCAATTAACCAAAATGGAGGTGTCCTAAGGACACTATACCTGTCCGTACTGTCCGCAAGCAAGATAGAACTGTTCTTAGAACACACTCGGTGTCCAGAATGTCCACAATTAACCAAAATGGAGGTGTCCTAAGGACACTATACCTGTCCGGTCTGTCCGCAAGCAAGATGGAACTGTTCTTAGAACACACTTGTTGTCCGGAATGTCTGCAATTAACCAAAATGGAGATGTCCTAAGGACACTATACCTGTCCGTACTGTCTGTAGAACATCTACGCACATGCGCACCACACCATATGTCCTACGAACATCGCACCTGTCCGTAACTGTCCATCTCACGTGTGTCGCACTTTTAATTAGTTTGAGGACCCGAACACTGTCCGTAGAACACCCGTGCGCATGCGCATGACCGTTCCTACGCATTTGGTGTCCTTCGGACACACGTCCCATTCGTGGAGGTGTTTGCAACGTCATCATGTGACCGCACCCACACTGAGCATGTGTCCTGATTTGCGGATACTGTCCCAGTCCCCGAACATTTTAAAAGTAATTTTTTTGGACAATCCAAAGTATTTTGCAGTACAAATTCAACATTGCACATGTCCCAGACAATGATCCTGGCTTTCTACATACTTTTTGGAACTTTTTGATCTTTTTTGGGGTGTTCGATCTGTACGCGGAGTGCACACCTGCACCCCTATAAAAGGCCACACCCCAGAGCTCATCCTCTTTGTGCTTCTGGCTATCTGACAGAGCATTGTCTATATTAGCTTTTGCTGATCTTGCTGATTTTGCTGCTCTTGCTGCTTTCCATCATCAGACCTGATGGCATCTATGGTTGCTGCTGCTCCAGCTAGTGCTACTAGTGCCTCAGCACCACCCCCACCCCCCACCACCAACACCTCCCCAAGGGCCTGCGAGGATGTAGAGGAGGAGGATGAAGTAGTAGAAGTCCCTACTACCAGCACTCGCCGTGAGTCTTGGATGTGGCAGTTGTTTACCATTCATGGTGACGTACTGAAAGCATGTGCGAACAAGGTCACCTGCAACCAGTACAAAATGGTGCTGAGTTGTGGGAGGCCTGGCTCGTATAGCTTTGGTACGACATCCATGAAGCGACACCTAATGTCGTTCAATGGTGGGGCCGTTCGCAAGGTTGTACCTTGTGATAAATGTAGTAGGTTGAGTTCCTCTACAACATCCTCTGTTTCCACTCCTGTCACCACAAGAGACACTCCTGTAGGAGAGCGCATCCCTCCAGCTGCCTCACATGCCATCCATGATGCTGTTGACCCTTACCTTTCGATGGTCACAATATTGTGTATGTACTGCAACGCAATACTCTGCAGGGAGGAGAGTCTTCGGAGTGCTTTCGAGACTCCAGTCAAGGAGCATGAGAAGGTCTGCTACCTACCTAAATAAGGCCCACCCTACATCTTCTTCTCTCCACCTGCCCTTTCTTATCCCCGTGGTTGGTGTCCCTTCCTTACTCTCCTTTCCCCTCCTCTCCTAGCGTGTCATGTGTAAAAAAACCAAAAAAATATAAAACAACAAAACAACAAACCCCCACCCAAAAGCCGCCTTTCACAGTTTAAAAATAGAAGTGGCAAATAAATGGACCAGGGCCCTGTGCATTTTTTAGAAGTCCGCGGACAGTTTGTGGGCATCTAAAATGTTGGGGTGCTGCCCTATCATAACCATTGCACTTTTCTCTTGGAGGAAGTGGTGGCTCTGAAAAGAGCCTTTTGGTGGTGTTTGTTTGTGTTTGAAAACCTTCAAATAGTCAACACCTACTGCAAAATGGATGGCTGTAATTCCAAAAAAGGTTGCAATGCATTTTGTACATTTCTCAGAAAAATCTTATTGCCAGCATAAATAAGATGGACTCCATCTCTTCGAAAAATGTATGTGCTACAAAACATAATATTTTCGTTGTGAAAAGAGGACATGCCAACATCTCTTAAAAAGGCACAAACAGCCTTATTGACATTGCTCCTCGCTTTCTCCATTTGTGGACCAAATGAAGAAGAACAAAGCCACATTTGTCTCTGCGCAATACGAGAAAAAATTACTTGAGAATTTAGAAACATGTCCATGACCTTCCCAAGTCCTTCTTTCATTGCAAATTGCAAAGAAATTCCAGACACATGTCCTAAACTGTTCCCTCCACAATGAATTATAATTATGTGTGGATGATGCTGTATCTCCAAAGTAGCACATAGAGGTACCAAGTCCAGCCACTTCATTCCACGTACTCCATGCCAATGCACTTCCACATGAGGGAATCCAAGATCTGCAGCTACTCCACAGCGTTCTGCACGCACCTCCAACAAATGTATCCATGAGTCTCCCAAAATCGAGATAATGTGTTTTCTGAAACACGCAGCCAAAGCTATA
This sequence comes from Ambystoma mexicanum, assembly GCF_040938575.1. Lineage (NCBI taxonomy): Eukaryota > Metazoa > Chordata > Amphibia > Caudata > Ambystomatidae > Ambystoma > Ambystoma mexicanum. The sequence goes on along the minus strand of NC_090933.1, from coordinate 571,220,323 downwards.
TGTTGTTCTCTGAGAAAAAAGACTTTCTGACAAACTCTCTCCTTACACAACACACCCAGTAAACTTTATTGACCAATCCCTTGCTCTACTCATTCTCATTTGCATGCCTCTCCACCCCAAAATCCCCATATGTAATATGCGATGTCCGCGGACTACCGCCATGTCTGCGGACATATCGAAAATCTGAGCCTGGTGAATTTAAATTTAAATAGTGTGCCCCATTTCCCCGTTACGGTTGGCTCTGAAAAGAGCCGTTTTTTTTTTTTTTTGCAGATGCTTGACAGACACCTGTTATTTTGTAATTTTTTTCTTTTCTTTTTTCTTACATTACTCCTAAAATCTTCACATAACCTTCTCCAAAGCAACCCTTACATTCCAAAACAGCATTTAATTTCCCATAAAAGATAAAGACATGCCATCTTCTTTAAAATAAACAGCATTACTGGAATCAATATTCTCATTATCACAGAAGAACATACCACCTCTAAGCATAAAAGCACACATGCCTCGGTTGATTGCACAACTAGAAATGTTTTGCTGAGGACAAAAAAGAGAACCATTGTCCCATATTGCCCTAGGTACTAATCCAGAAAAAATAAGTTTAGCATTTGGAAGGATGTTCATTGCTGCTTGAACCAAGTGTTCGAAATCTGCCAACAAAGTAGGGGCACTGACATAGCCCAAATGGAAAGCACTGCAGTGCGAAACTACCACATGGGGACTGTTCCTCCTGTCAATATCTTCACAAACGTATACAATTCCCTGTACATTTCAATCAGGCACAGTGCACCACACCACCTCCACTCCTTTAACATCAAAATTGTTTGCCACATGCCTGCATTGAGCATATTGCTGTAAACCATGCAAAAACATATCTCCAAGCACCAACACCCTGACTTTCTCCACCTCTGCCCTCTTCCCTACACACAGTCTCTTTCAAAACAAATCCACAACCTCAACACCTGATTGGGTAATCCCTACAATCCCCTTTCCATGCTGGATTTGCTGGAAATCCCCGGATGTGGCACGCCCTGTCCGCGGACAGCCGCGGTGTCCGCGGACCGCATAACTCTTAGACAGACCTTCTACCCTTTCCACTTCACTCTCTGCACCATTCCCTCACTAGATACAGCTAAGCAGTCACACAACCATCCACCAAACACATCCAAGACCTCTACATCTAACTCCATCATCAGAGTTCAGCACTTCAAATGTACTGTTGATCACTCTGAGTACAAGTCTCATATCATTGGAAAGCACCTACTACAAAAACTACTCTACAAGTCTCTCATATTTCTACATGCAGCTGCATGCATATCCACATGCATTCCTACAAACCACAGGTATGCATATTGTATGCACAATACATGTACAACTCTTATACATGCATATAAACAGAGTAACTACCACTTAACCTGTATAACCTATAAAATGAACTTACTATTATTTTCCCATCTGCTATAATCAGTCACTTCGAAACCTGTCTGCTATCTAAATTCTTTTTTTGCACACACAACTATCTAAAAAATTATAATATTAAAATAGGGGAGAAATAACAGTATAATTGTAGAAAAACACTTAGTAGTGTATTATAAAATTACACACAGCCAGGATAAGTTCATGCATCTTTATACACTCACACAGATAGACACTATCATTGAAAAGCTCACAGCTAAAATAACACCACACTCTGTGCATCACATCCTTCTGCTTTATTACCCACACCTTCACAAATGCATACATGCTATGCTTTTCTATACAGTTTCTGCCATTTACCTTACTAAAATTGCAAAACAAGTACATCATTATTTCTTCTATCTCCTAACATGCAATAACACAGCCCTAAGAAACCAAGGGAGTTTAATATATATTCTAGTCATTTGCAAAGCATGTTGATCTAACATATTGTAAGTAAAATATAAAGGCTGCACATAGTCAAAGGAAACTGCATGCACACACTATGTTCAGTTATCAAACAAGAATAGTACAACAAAAACATAACAAAAATCAATGTCTAAATTAACATCAGTGCTTTAAACTCACAACATTACTAACTTCTTTCTTTCACAATTGCAGTGAAGACCACTTTCCTGAAAAGCAGCAGCATCTGAAGTACAAACAACAACTCAGAAGAAACCTACTCATTCCAAACACAAAAAGTAAGTACGAAACTACCATAATATTCTTACTGTTACTCAAACACACTGTGGGGTTAATTCATGGAATGTGTACCGAAAAACAGAGATTTGTGCACCATTCTGCCCACAAATACCCATTTGTTAAACAAGGATTTGCAGGCAGAATGACGCACAAATCCCTGTTTTTCAGCACACAAATTACATAACTCAGCCCCTAGAATGTTTGTATTGCAGAACAAAGAACTGTTTTAATTCTATACCATTAGATTTAGTATTAGTGCTTCTCCTCACCACTAGCTTACTTTCTACTGTCATCTGAACCCCAGTATACTAACACACTAATACAAGAATAGCCTTGCCAACTAGTTGGAGCTGCCCAATGCACAATCACACACCACCACATACATCCTTGCATCATACTCAGACACTCATGCAGACAGCACACATACATTGCAGAACAGCCCAACCCATACCTTCTTTTTTTTTTCAACAGACCCCAAAGAATGCCTTCTAAAAAGCAAGTCCTTAGAAAGCAACGCAGAAGCAGAGCAAATGAAAATAAAAGTGTACAAAATAAACATCCATCTCCAGCAGATTTTGTACAAAAGTTCAAACAAAAGATCTAATACAGTCATTAAGCGAAACAAAACAAGCTTCAGTACAAAAGCTTTGCCTTGTCTTTCAAAATTTAAAATGAAACAGAAAGTGATTAACAAGAATTCAGCTACCACTACTGCTAAAACTGTTCCTATAAATCTTGATGTAGTTGCAAGTAACCATACCAAAAAAATGTATTTTACAAAAGATGTTCTGCCACAGAGTCCTTCAGAATCTTATACAAACAGGAGAGAAATCATGCACAACCCTTAATACCTACCGTAGAAAATTAATCTTAGAAGCTCTCATAGACAGTGTAATCCTTCTCAAAAGGAAGTTATTTATTTTAGTGTTAAACAGAATGAAACCACTAACACAATTAACTACTAAATTACAAAAAAGACTTCTTAATAAACGGAATGTCAACAAAAATAACTTCTTAAATATCTGTGGAGGTGATGGAGTCACACCACAAGCACAGAACCGTATTTCAATGAAGAAGCAAACAACAAAAGCAAACAAAACACATTGCCATACATAGCAGTGGACGAGGGTATGAAAAACTTAATAATACCATTATGGAACAAGAAACGCTGCTCACAAAAATATCCCCAGAAAACTCATTATCACCTCTCCATCAGACTAAACAAAAATGTCCAGTATACAAATGGTCGTGCATGTCAAAGTGTAACATTGACAAAAAATCTTTCAAATCTTTACGCCAGTTCCTCAATTAATATGTAAAAGACAAAGACAAATTCAAAATAAAACTTCTACAAAATATGGATACCTGTCCAGTGCGCAAATACACAGGACTATAAGGACATTCATTAGCCTGCATTTCAGGACCTAATTTCAAAAGCACCTTCCATCATATCAAAATCATATCAACACATCATTCAACTATAAGAAATCTAGTCCATAAACTGTACTATGCTAAAAGTCCAGTTTTAGAATTAGACAATTTAAATTACAATCTTCTACATGGTACAGCCAAAGACCTACTCGAAGAAATAGAGCAGATCCAGAGAAAATATTTTGGAAGTGAAAGCCACTTACAAAATATAACAGATTTACAACAGACTAGAAACAATTCTACAAATTGCAACCTTCTACTACACACGTACCAAAAAGTAATACTAAAATTTAAAATTACATATACTGAAGTACCAAACCATGGCGGTGTGTGTTGCCGCAGAACTTTTTATAAAGGTCACACAAAAACTGTAGACATAACGTACAAAATAGAAGACAATGAAGAATCCAAATGGTTTGAATTAGCTGTCTACCTTATAGCAGAAAAAAATATGAAATAAATGACCCCTTAATACTTTACAGTTACTGCACTGCAAAACTTGACAACAACCAAACTCCTTCACATGCTATCACTAATAACTTAGAACTATTCCCACTACCAAAACCCTTGCAACAACTCAATTTATATGAGAGCATCATAATTCAAACAGTGAATCCATTTCAAGCAATAATACGTCTTCAACCAAAAACAGCAAAAGAAAATGTACACACTCTAGGAATGTAACGTCCAATAGAGCTGTAGAACCTGATAGAATGGAGAGGCCTGGATTGTTATCATTAGAGAATCATTACTCTTTGTTATAGACCATTACCCATTATTACCCCTTTAGGAATCCAATTATCCTGTTTAGTTATCCATCAAATATACTGATTAGTACTTTCTAGCAACATGATACTATCCACAATTATTCTGCCACATATAGGTAGCATTTGCATTTGCTTATAGAATGACACACTTTCATATTTGAAATGCCATGTAGAGCCATTTAGAGACACAGTATATTTGTAGAGACACATGTAGAGACATGTTATGTTTTGTATGTTATGCATTATGTATGCATGTGTAGAGACACGCACTGATTGTGCACTTAGAATAAGTTTGCATTATGTAGTGCTTGGATTTGCGAGAGAAAGCGTCAACGCTAGAAAGTATTTAGCTGGCATTATAAAGCCATTCCACTGAATGGAGACACACAGAAGTTGTTTGCGCCGCAGTGTGCGAAATGTTATGGTACACTGTGAAAGATTGGAATGCAAACAGAGATAACACGACTCTTGTCCGAGTAGAGAGACGGCCTGGCTTATCAGCATGACTTGGACTGGTGTTGGCAGAGACAGAAAAGGTGGGAGGCAGCGCCATGGGCTCTGTTGCATGGTGAGAGGGAGAGTGTGCTTTTGAAGGAAGAGCTCTTGCACACAGACACAGAAAGAGGGATTTTGTGAAGCCAACAGTGGAATGAATGGAGAAATAGATGGATAGATGGTGTTTTGCACCGCAGGCAGACAGAAGGCCATGATAGAGATATGTTTTGAAATGTCACATTGACAAAGAACATGACAAGAACACGAAGTGAAAGTACATGCAAACACAGACTTTCAGTCATTGCTCATATTTAGAAATGCTGACAGAGAATGATAAATTCTTAGATTAGATAATGAAGTAACCATAGGGATTTGAATACGTCATGGAATACTATAACCAGAGGTGAAGAGAGGGGAGTTTTTAGATGTTGATGGAGTTCGATGAGAGAGAGACGTTTTGGTGTGGCAGTGGTGTAGCCTTGGCAGACCAGCTTGGGAGAGTTCGAGAGCTTGGCAGAGCTTGGCAGAGGCAGTTCGAGTGACCAGATCTTGAGAGGCAGACACTGACTGGCTGGTTGCAGAGTTGTGCATAGAGGAGAGATTTGGCAAAGACAGAGCTGGGAGGGGAGAGAGGCACATGCAAATGGGAAGTATGGTTCATGGCCTAAACTGATTGATTGATTGATTGATTGATTGATTGATTAGATCAGACACTCACACAAAGAGCTTTGGGTTTGGGAAAGGGGCATTGATTGTCTTAGAGAGCGAGAGAGTGAAGTATGGTGTATAATGGAGAGGAATGCTGAATGTTGGCACTTGCCATATGTATATTGCATTAGACACTGATAGATCCAGCTAATCACAGGCTTGCATTAGAAGCCTGCAAGTCTTATAGTTATCCACTGCATGGTAGATTTGCACCAAAAGTATAAAAGGTGCAAATTCGATATTTGCATAGTTTTAGTATTGTTTGCATCATGCTTTGCTGTGCATGAATAAAAGTGTTATTATTATTTGAGTCGATTCATGTGTTTTCTTTGTGTCTTACGTTATTGTGTCTATAGGAGTATGCAAGGAGCAATCTAGAAGTAACACAGCGCACAAAGGGCCTCAGATACGAAAGCAGGGGGGGCATATTGATCCACCCCCCCTAGGAGATTGGCTAAGGTTGTCTAGGATTGGCTAAAACTGATACATGATTGTCCAGGGGGCTAGACCCTGATAGGATTTGTTTTAGGACTAACAGAGCAATCTTTAATTGTCTTAGTAAATGGTGTACCTACAAAAGACAAAAAATTTGGCAACAACTCGTACACTTACATAAAGTTAGACAAGCCTTGCAATATCTAAAAGACAACAATGAATACTACAAAGAAATGAATATTGAAGAAAACCTGAGGGAAATAACTGAAATAATTCAAGAGTCACCAGAAACTGGTCAATTTGAACTTCTAGATCCTGCTACAGTAGCCAATATTTTAGACCATTATACAATTCATCCAATACACTCTAAAGACATCATAGATGATGCACTAGAATCGTACCAAATGTGACAAACCAAAGGATCACCAATCAGCATATGGGAAAAAAGTATAGAAGCACGTGCTTTTCCTCTACTCTTTCCAACTGGTAAAGGAGGAAGGTACGATGATAGACCCACTCAGATAACAGCATCAGAATACTGCTTGTTACGAATGTATTCAGAAGATCCCAGATTTAGACAAAATGTGGAATACATATTCCACCTACTCTTTGAAAGTGAACTAGCAACTCTATGCTACGGAGTTGCACACACATTGAAATCAGGTACCCACTCTCAAAATATGTCAGCTACGCAATTACTGCAAAAAGTGCAAGAAAAAGATGAGGTTTTACAATCAAGCATTACAAATCTGTTAGCAAACATGCATGGTACTAAAGAGTACTGGTTCCAACGTCACAGCAATGTACGTTGTATGATAAGAATCCTTGGCCCACCCACTTAGTTTGTTACATTAAGTTGTGCAGAATATGCATAGGAAGATTTACATGATTTCCTACGCATATCAAACAAAAACAAAACAAACATAGATATACTAACACCTGGAGAACTTTGCTCTCTAGATCCTGTTAATGTTTCAAGATATTTTCATCATCGCTTCATTGCTATGCTACGCTTTATTTGTAATAAAACTGTTCCTCCCCTCGGAGAAGTGCAACACTTCTTTTGGAGAAAAGATTACCAAGCCAGCCAGAGGAACACCACATATCCACATGCTTTTATGGATTAAAGATGCTCCTAAATTTGGTCAAGACAGTGATGCCACTGTCTTACAGTTTATCGAAAAATATGTCACTTGTGAAATTCCATCAGAAGCAACAAATAGTGATCTTCATGCACAAATTTTACAATTTCAAAGGCACAAATGTGGGAAATATTGTCGTCGCAATTACAAAAACAAAGGGATATACTACACCAAATGTCACTATGGTTTCCCTAAACCAGTTACAGCAACAGGTCAAGTAAACAACTTCATGTCTTCAGTTAGACATTGGGGGTCATTATGAGGTTGGAGGTAAGTAACTGTCCTAACGGGCATGGAGCAAATACCGTGTCCGTGTAAGTAAGAGCCCGCTAATAGAGGGCTATTACGACTTCGCAGGCACAAGCTTTGCGCCATGCCGGTAAGGACATTATCGGCATGCCGCTAAAGACCTGAAAATGGCCCTTAGCGGCATCATGTATAGCGCAGATTGCACTACCGGCATGATTCAAGATGGCATTAGCGGCCACTGCTAATAGCGATGACCTCTATTAGCAGTGACCGCTAATAACGGTCACCGTAAATAAGCGGAACCGGAAGTAGCGTAATCGCACAGGAACGGGAAAGAGCTTGGCGGCCATCTTTAAAAACACAATCCATTGCTATGCTCAGCAGCCAGGCTCTGTAGTTTACTGCTGTGTGCCAAATTCCCTCCACAATAACATGACAATGCCCAAGGCTGTTCAAAAGGGCGCCTCCCGTCAGCGCAAGGAGTGCTTTAATGAAGATGAGCTAACCATGCTTGACGAGACCCTGGCAGAAAATGCTGATGTTGTGTTTGCCCAGAGCCTCAAGAGGCACAACTAAAGACTGCAGGAAGAGGTGGGATGACTTGTGCCTGCAAGTCTGCAACATCCTCTCGGCAAACAGGAGCCAGGCCATGGCAACTGGCGGAAGAGCAAGATCTCCCATAAAGCTGTCTCGGTGGGAAGACATATGTGCAAGCCTGATCGGCATTTGAAGGCGTTGGTGATATGGAGTGTGGCGCAACATCATCGGCGGAAGGTGGTGAGTGTCCTAAGAAAACACTGTGATGCATATTCTGATGACAGTCCACCAATGTGTCTGTCTGAGGAGGCAAGCCATGCCCTAATACACACACATTCCAAGCCTACTTGTTGTCCGCAGCACAGACACATGCAGATGCCTGCAGCAAGGCAATGCCATACCTTACACAAACCACACTAAGTTGTTAATGGCATAAATCACACTGCATGCAGGACACAACCTATATGCATGTCACATAGCATACGTCTGCCCCAACATGAGTGACCCTGACAGATGCCTGCATTACCCACCCATATAGCAAGCAACGTGATCATCCCAACTCCACTGACTATTACCCTCTATTGTGTAGATGAGCAATTATAAAAATGTATGCATGATGCTTCTCAAACCATCACTCATGCCGTCCCTCTCTTCGACCCACACAGGCTGATCATGGCAGCGAGTCCCGGGACTCACCCCCACAACCGACCACACCCCGGAAGAGGGCCTGGGATGAGGGCAACAGGCCTTCAACCTCAAAAGCACAACACAAGCCTCGGCATGCACCGCAGAGGAAACCACTTCCGGGTGCCACGGCACTGGTGCCGCCAAGGGCCGTCAACACAGAAGCCACACCTCCAGTCACACTGGCACAGGACACTGTTGAAGCTGCACTCTCAGCAGAGAACAGTTCTGTCTGGGAGGCGGCAGATACGGCACCCCTGACTGAGGACGAGCCACAGGAACAGGTGTGGGTGCCCGTGGAGGACGACCCCTCCAAACTGTCCGGCACACAAAGTCCGGCACCATCCCCGCAGCTCACATCCATAGACTCCCACCACTCCACCACCCCGGTGCAGTCTGGGGGTGAGTAAAACAAAGGGGCCATGAGTCCCATAGGGGACCCAATAGATATTGTGCATGATCCACAAGCACCCTCCACCTCTACAGGTATACCTGCGGGGGTGCAGCGGCAGAAGGAGCTGACTGTGCTGGTGCGACAATTTGTGAATGACAATGCACAAGCAAGGCAGGAGTGGCGCGAAAACACCGCCTCTCTGGGCAAGATCATTGTCGAGAGCACAACTAGACTGCGAGGAGGTATTAGCCCTGTGGCAAATCCTTAGCTGCATCGCTGATGCAATGGAGGCTGAGCGTCCGGCACTCCAAATGGAGCAGACGGCCACCCCATCGTCCTCAAGCTCAATACAGACTAGTCCCCTACGCAGGTCGGCACGCACCCTGCGCCGCCCGGACATGCCGCCACCAGGTGCAGGGAGTGGCAGGAAGTAGACTGGCCAGCCTGATGAAGGCAATGGATACTTGCTTGGACATATGTGGGGGAGTTGTGGGGGGAGGCGGAGGGGGATGAGGGTGTGTTGGGGAGTTGTGGGGGGAGGGGAAGGGGAGTGAGGGGGTTTGGGGAGTTGCGGGGGTTGGGGGTGAGGGTTGTGGGGGGTTAGTGCACTTTCATCTTAATTGTAAATTTCAATACACCCGTTGTGTGAAAAAAAAACATCTTGAGTGGACATTCATCATTGCGCATGTGTCATTTATTCATATACAGTGCATAGTGAACATGTACTCCCACACCCAGTGCCCTCTGTCAAACTATCATGTCACCCTCTGCAGCCATGTGTGTCAGAAATATTGTGCTATCACTGACTGACACACATCATGACCCTCCTGTGCATCGGCACCGCAATGATGTGCAGCCACATCTTCTTCATCCCCTTCATAATCACCAGGTGGTAGCAGTTCAATGTCAGGGTGCAGGGGCACGTTCCGTCGGATACACATATTGTGCAGCATTACACATGCCATGATGATCTTGGCCACCTTCTCATGCCTGTAGAGGAGTGCCCCACCCGACCGGCTAAGGCAGCGGAACCGTGCCTTTAACAGGCCAAAGATCTGCTCAATGACCACACGGGTACGGGTGTGGGTACGATTGTAGTCCTCCTTGTGGCTGTTCTGTGGGTTTCAGACAGGGGTGAGGAGCCACGGCTTCAAGCGATAGCCACTGTCACCTGCATGGGAGGCAGAAAAAGTTATATGTCAGTCGATTCATGATGGACAGCTGTACTAGTCACACATGCCTGCAGATTATCGTTGGTCACATGCACATGTCCCTGGTTGTATGCATGCCATTTTCAGGCCCTCAATGTGTCCTGTGCCATGGACTAATGGTGTGGGTTGCATCTTCAAGATGATACACGGTGTGCACTGCTGTCTTGTTGCACATGCATTGTGTACGCATACAGCTGTGTTCGTGTCTAATTTGTGATGTGTTGTGTTCTGTAGGAATTGCTGACTGGGAGCATTGGCAGTAGGCTCTGGAATGTTAGGTATTCAGTGCTGATTTTTCCCATGGTGACATGCTGCATTCCTGTGGTTGTGGCAGCCCTGTGACAGACAGTGGATTCCCTTGTTGGTTTTGTTCAATGCACTACCATGGATGCTTGTCCTGTGTGGTGATTTGCTGGAGACAGCAACATAGTGCATATTCACTGCATGTTGCTGGATGGTGTTACGGAGGGTGAGGTCTGCTGATGAGTGGTGCACGTGTAGTGGGATGTGGGGGGGTTTATGTTTGTCATGTTGTGATAGGTGTCGACCTTACTTCATTCCTATGGGATTTGGATGTCATGTTCTGTTGGCGGGCCCGTTATTAGCTCCATCCCCATTCCCATTGAGCCCTATGGGGGCTCAATGGGAATGGGGAATGGTTCCTTCAAGGAGGAATTACCGGGTCCTCCAATGTTGGAATGACCTGGTTATTCCCCATTGAAGGAAACCGGTATTGGAGCCCGGTATGGAGGCAGCCATTGTGCTAATAGCACCATGGCTACCTCCATACTCGTAGTGAAGCCCCATGTGTCACTATGAAGAAGATACAGAAGACTTAACTGTACTGCAATCAAAACTGAACAATGAGCAGCGTAGCATTTTTCACGAAGTAACAAAAGAAATTGCATATGGTCTACAATATGAAAATAAAGAATGTACCTGCCAAAACCTATACTACTATACGTCAGTGGTCAAGCTGGTTCAGGTCTCCAACCTAACATTGGCCTTGATTCGCCTCAGATTACAAGAAGTACTCAAACAAACTACAAAGAGGTTATTGGAGGAAAACACATTATTGTTTTCGGAGAGCTTCTTCAATTGACACCAGTGAAAGGTGAACCTAGTTTTAAAACTTTAGGACACAAACTCTGCCGTAAAACTGTTGGCAGCATAGGAAATGTCAACCTTTGCCAACATTTCCAATACAGAGAATTAACAGAAAACATGCGCCAGTCTGCAGACCTCACATACGCCAACATTTCAAAAAGCATTAGAGTTGGTTTACTACCTCAAGAAGCACAATCAATATTAAAAACCCTGCACATCCATGCACTGTATGGCCATAATTCATGTGCTACTGATGTCATGGAAAAATGAGTACACAAAAATGTCACTTGTATGTCCTTGATGCCAACTCTTGCAAGCTGTTCAAAATTCAATGAAACAATGTTGAAAAAAGAAATGCAACCATTAATTGAAATGTGCTCCTCAGACAAACTGGACGTAGATGGTATGACACTACTCATGTGTCAACAAGCCACAACAAGACTAAATACCTTAGAAAACTCTCTCTCCAACACGGCTGGTCTGGAGAAAATATTCAAATTCTCTTTAAAATGTGGAGTAATGCTTAAACATAACCTTGACATGGAGCAAGGACTAGTTAATGGAGCACTTGGTATAGTTGTTGGCTTTCAAACATACCCACGTGAGAACAACATTCAGTTTGTCAATATTGTCTTTGACAAACTATCAGAAGTAAAAAAGATAGGACGATCAAAAGCTTAATTCCTTCTTTTCAAAGACATGTAATCACGCAGAGAGCAATTTTCTCTAACTCTAGCATACGCAGTCACCATTCACAAATCAAACGGTCTTACCCTAGATAAAGCATTAATAGACATTGGGAACATAGTCTTTTAAGAAGGCATGAGCTACGTAGCACTATCACGCTTACATACACTTGACAGTCTATTTCTAATCAACTTTGATGCAAGTAAAGTAAACACTGATATTCCTTGCATTTTAGGATACAATAGACTACGTTCTCTGTATACCCCCATCTAAAAACCTATCCTGTTCCACAAAAATCATAACGTTGTAAAAGAAAACTACTTCAAACAGAAATGCAACATGATCTTACTGTAAATCCTCCAAAGAGTGTAAAAGAAGCTAATGCACCCAAGACTCTAGGCCCTGGCCACAACCACCTCAGCATATCACACCCATAGATAAGACCCATAGAATCAAACATTTTACCTGGCTATATGGGCTACTGCATTTTTTATATCCGCGGACAGCTGTGGTGACCGTGGACATCAGGGGCGCCTGCCTCCTAAACAAATACAGCATTTGACCCATCTCTTATTACCCCACCCTCTGCAAGCACTCTTACACACCAACACAATCCCCAAAGTTGTATTTCTCCCCCGTTTGTAGCCGTGCTGTCCGCGGATCCAAGATGGCGGCACATCAAAACAATATGACGCACCTCATGCTTCATTCTAGCCAATCAGCGAACATGTTGCGTGTCCGCGGACATGACGCAAAGTTTGGTGATGTTTCGTCAAGGGGGGGCAAAGTTATAGGGAGGTCCCAAAATGTCTTTTTTTTCCATAGACTGAATAGAGAAAAACTTTGCTCACGTCTACAGCCCAAACAGCTGGAAGGATTTTCACCAAATTTGCAGCAGGAGCAGCTGTTTGTTCCAGAAAGCATGCATTTGTTAATTTGGTGTAAATCCGTCCAGTAGTTTTTTTTTTACAATGACCAAAATGTAAGTCAAAAAGTCAAAAAAATTACTGATATCCATTTCAGCTCCATGGACACACTTCCCTGTTCGCTCCACGGACTGGACTCTGATTGGCTTACAGGGCAACGTGGTGCCCGCGGACATCGGACGCACCCACTGATTGGCTGGTGAAAAGCGTGAAGTACATCAGATTTTTGGAAAGACTCCCCATTTTGGAATCGCGGACAATGGCTGGTGTCCGCGGACATCGCGGTAAAAACACATAAAAAACACAACATTGCACTTGTCAAAGTTATCAAATAATCTCTGGGGAGGTGAGAGGTGATGAGGATGGGATGGGATATGGCTGCAAGAAGCAAACAAACTTTAACACTTCCGCATTACATGGTTGGTGAAAAGCAGTTCTTGGTTGGCTTATAACTTTGGAACCACTTAATTAAACTGCTTGACATTTTGCACTTATATTATTGACCTGATTCCAAATGAGTTTGCAAGGTTTGGTGGGATTCTGTCAAGAGGGGATGAAATTAGAGGGGGGTCCTACAATTATATAAAGTCTTATAAATGAGGTGCCATTTGAAGAATCTACATTGAAGTTGGGGAACTGATAATAGATCCAGGTATAAATGCATTTGCAAAGTTTGGTGGGATTTTGTAAAGAGGGGGCAAAATAGGAGGGGGGTCCCACATAATTTTATAGGCTTATAAATGTGGTGCCATTTTATGAATCTACACAAAGGTTTGTAAATAGATTATATATCTAGATTTAAAAGTCTTTGCAAAGTTTGGTGGGATTCTGTCAAGAGGGGATGAAATTAGAGGGGCGTCCTAAAATAATATAAAGTCTTATAAATGAGGTGCCATTTGAAGAATCTACATTGAAGTTGGGGAACTGATAATAGATCCAGGTATAAATGCTTTTGCAAAGTTTGGTGGGATTCTGTCAAGAGGTGGCAAAATTAGAAGGGAGCCCCAAATTATTTTAAATGCTTATAAATGGGGTGCAATTTGGCGAATCTAAACAAATGTTTGCAAAAAGATTTTAGATCTAGATATACATGTTTTTATAAAGTCTGACTGATTTTCTCAAGTGGGGGATAGGTCATATGACTATTGTATGTGCATACATTTGACACTTTTGAAAAAATAAAACCTGGGTAGATTTCCAGCAAACTTGTGCAAGGAACATTGGCAAGGATCTGAAAGCACGGTTTTGCAAATGTGCCTGTGTTTTATATTTGAGCAAGTGTCATGATGTATGTACAAAAAATAGTGATATACCTTTTTGGTGATTGAGGTATAGCCGCTAGCCATGGGCAGTGGCCAGATTGTCTGGGTCATGGAATAAGGTCATGATCCAGACAATCTGGCTACTGGCCATGACCACGAGGGACAAGAGATGGGGTTAAAGTGGCCATGTCCACCTGGGACCGGCTTCATGTTAAAGTTCTTCGAAATTGGGATAGGTTTGGAAGGGAAGAAAAATGTGCTTGTAGCAATATGGTCATAGGGTTGTCTCTTCGCCTTCTCCAGGCTGCCATGTTAAGCGAAGAGGGGCCCTGTTTGAAACCCCACCTTCTCTTTCCATGGTGCGCATCTTGGAAAAGTATATTCCTTCCCACACCGGGATGCTGGAGGTGTCCCGGTGTAGGAAGAAAAATCCTTTTTTTAGCACCCTCGGATCCCGCTTTGGGAACCTATGGTGCTAATGGCCTTCATCCCTCATTACTGGGGCAGGAATGGGGGGATGATGGTCCAGAGACCTAGTTATCCACCCTTGCTTCGCTTGGGCTGATAACTTGGGCTGTGCCGGTATCCACTGTTCCAGTCCCTGGAACGGGGCATGAATGCCCCAATATTCCCATAAGCATAACACAAAATGCAAATGGAAATGTTGGAACATATTATTGAGTCTATGTACTTTACTAAGAAATGTGAAGTAGATGGAGTCTGTATGTTTTTTTAAGTTGTATTTTTTAACTGTGAACGGTGGTTCATAAAGGAACATTTCTTTTGTTGTTTTCAAATGTATTTTTTTTGGAGCTTAGAACGAAAGGTAGGGACGGAAATGAGGGAAGAGCCACCAAACACTAATATGGAGGGACAGGTGGACAGGGGAAAATGTTACACGTTTATTATTTCAAAGGTAGGGGGCAGTGTTTCTCATGCTCCTTGATTACAGCTTCAAAAGCACTTTGAAAATGATTCCCTCTGCAGAATGTGTTGTTATAATATGTACAGAGGACTGTTGTCTTCGAAAAAAAAATGGATCAAGAGCCTCTTTTGTTGCTTGCAAGGTAGCTGGTGGGATTTTGTGTCCCTCAGAAGTAGTGTAAGTGATTTCTGGCTGTCACACACCTAAGTCTAACCCAGCATGTAGTGCGCAAATTAAACCCTTATTTATTTTTATTTATAAGTTCAATATTCTGAACGATATACCACTCATATCACACCCTTCTCCTGAGATCCCCCCCATCCCCGGTCACACTGAACCAGGAATCAGGCTAGTTTGCAAAGGTAAAAATGTATTTATGTATTTAGAATTTAAATCACAATATATTTTAATAGGTAACAACAATCACCAATGGGGTGACAAAACACTGAATAATATCTTTAAAGCACTAGGAGTCAAGTAATGAGCACAAAAACGAATGCAGCAAAGAAAATAATACGATAGCACTATGGTTAAGGGTTCCCCCTGCAACACCTCTCAACCCCCCAAAGGCAATTTAAATAGATGTGAGGAGAGAGCAGGTACTCAGGAATAACACAGATCAAACAGAATATCATTCCCACCTTCCCCCTTTAAACACAAGAGAAAAACAGAATTGACTTTTCAACTGTCAGGCTGGCTTTGAAATTGGCTGAGCAAAAACACTAAATGTGGTCAAAAATGCTTAATTTATTATACATTTCTACGGGAGCCGCTTCGAACAGATATAAGCAAACACCAGCAATGATTTAATCAGAAGAAAACATCTGAAATCTCAAAGTCAAAGTTGGAAATAATTTGAAGCTAATTCACACGTGTAAAACTCTTCAAAATGTCAATTAGCTGTAAACTTTTCCTTATGCGATATTTGATATAACTGGTTAATCATACTGTTTAGCAACTATTGGGTTGTAGAGATAGCTAATGATGTTAGGCACAAGTGGGAGTTGAAATTTCGCTTCTATCTTAAAAATAGAGGGAGTTATGGAGGTTTTCGTAAGAGGTGTTTTTAAAAAATAAAGGCATGAAATTTGGACAAGACTTCAGTTTAGAATCGAAAATATGGCTTATGCATTTACTCAAGGCTAGAGCGTTTGGCTAGGCTACCAAGTCAGGACACAGTAAGTTCTGAGACTGATTAATGACTTCAGTAATGTCACTTTCCCAAAGGCTCAAAGTGGGATTTATGGATCAGAGTTACACTATAAAGATGACAATGAAAATGGCTCTTTAGCAACTAGACAGAAGAAAATAGCACTAAAGAATTTGACACTGTCAAAGTTTATGAAAGGAGGGATAGTTCAGAGATTAAAGTAGAACAAGATAAGCAAGGTATACAATAGTTCACTAGCATCCTATTAATACTCTCAATCCACTGGGATTTAAGATTTTTTGACAATCATGGTTCTGGTCAATGGATTGGGTCTATCAAGGAAGGACAGCACATCAGGAATGTAACTGGATCAGCTAGGCCGGTCACCGGATTTGTAATGATCTGCCCTTCATTTTCTGGGTATTTCGATCAGTGGGATAGCAAGTTCATCAGGCAAGCCTTATGGTAGCAAGCCGGATAGTTTCAGGATGCTAGTTCAGGATAATTTCCCACACTGCAGCGTTTCAATGGGTTGTGAGAAAAAATGTGAGGATTGAGGCCTTGCTGAAAAGAAGGATGTTAAAGGCTGTATGTTGAATGCTGGAACAAAGTGCTTCACTGGAATCAGGAAAGTGAGTCTGTGAGTGAGTCCCTATGTGTTGTCAGCTGTCTCTATTTATCCTTTCAAATGACATCACAAAAATGGGTGTATGGGCCGGCTTAACTAAGCTTGCCCCTGTGAACTGGGATTGGATCAGAACCTCATCTCTGCCTTGCATCTGAGTGATTGGATCAAGGACGTATGATGGCACATTGATGATTTGGCTATTACAGTTCTTAGAAACCTCCCCTAGCCACTAGTATCAAAATCAAATTCTGTCCTAAATACCTATTTATACATTGGTAACCTCTACAAAAATCACACACAAAGGTGCCATATTTTATGTAGTATCTGTTCATCAAAATCCCGCAGCTGAGAGACCTTCTTTCCCCTTTCTGCAGAATTGTGTCCATTTCGCCATGAACACATTTTCCAAACTGTCTGCAAATTTCCACAAATGTGTGTGTTTACCATAGGGATGTGTGTGTAAAGTTTCACAATTCTAGCATTAATACAGTTCACATAAAACCACATATATTGCCAGTCCTGTCCAGAATATGTTACACAGTTCCACCGACTCTTGAAACGTAAAGCCAAAAATTGGACTAACAAATCTGTCCTTTTTATATTTTTCACCACTTTGGATAACAAGTCATGAGTCTCTAAAAAAAGTCATTATTTATTCTTAGCAGCAAATGGCCCGCCTGTATCGCTCCTTGGAGCTCAAGGAGCAGCCGCCTCCTTTGGGGAATTCCTTCAAGGAGCAGTTTAGAACCCCTTCACACGTCTGTTTCCTGGCCTGGGGATTTGCCATTGTTCATTCCCTGGTTGTAGACGAAAGTCTGGCCTCACCCACAATTATCAGCTATCAGTGGGTTTCTGCTGAGAGGATTCCCCTCCCCTTGGGAGAAACCCGTTTTTTCACTCCTAGCAGGCCCAGCCAGGCTAATTTATTCTTAATTTCTTAAAATGCAGCAGAAACCAAACTAGTTGCATAATAAGACATGGATAAGTTACTTTCTTAGCTTTAAACTTGTGGAATCAAAAACAACTGAGATCTATATTCTTTTCAGCAACAAATCCTTTTATGTTTGCTAATCCGGCAGACTTTTAGTTTAGATCACTTTGAAGTTTCATCAGGAGAGCCCATCTGACAGGGCTGTCATTCACAGATAGCCCAGTGTGCTGCACACAAATTTTGACAGGAGCTTTCATCCACAAGCAATCCACTTTTTCTGAGAAAACGTTTTGCTCTTCACATTTTAGGGTCTGGTACATTCACAATGCTTCATTAGATTAACTGAACTTTAGCACCCAACAAGATTTTGAATGTTGAGAAGTGGTGTGTACAGGCATTTTGGAGTTTTTAGCAACCAAGTACATGTCACTTACAGGTGAATTTTGGAGTTTCACTTACAAAGTGCTGCTTTTCCCTCTGCACTCTGTTTGCTTGTCATGGAGCCCACTGCCACATTTTCTGCAGTGGGTGCTCTATTCCACCACACATGCGCCATGGGTGGCAGGTTGTACATCCATCTTTTTGTGTTTTGAAGAACGTGGTTTTGGAGGTCTTTGGCACGCACAAGAGTTTTGCCACCATTGTTGCTGTTTCTTGTACCATAACTAGCATGCGACATAGTATAGCAGAGTGGGTCAATACATCCCACAAATCCCCCCTCCTGACTTTGTTTTGACCTCCAGTCGAGGGGAAGTCAGGAGATTGGGATGTTCTTTTCTGTCCATGTGGGGAAATTCAGTTGCTTCTCCCATCAGTGATTGAGGCGACACGCTCTCCTCGCCAGTTCAGGTTAGGATGGGACCATACTCCAAATTCCTTGGTTTTTCCCTCCCGGTCCCCGAGTGGTCCTCCTTGGTGATTCTTGGGATGAGTCTTAGTTCAAATGACTCCAATGCTAGAAAACAGAACATAGCATGATTATGGAAATGATCCCACTACTGTGTCCACACATCTTCGGGGGATGTCAGCAGTGGGAAAGACTTTTGCATTCCTTAAGAATTGGCAATATTTCCCATCTATGTTTAATAATGGTCTTAACAGGTGGATTCTGTAGGTGAGGCCTGGGAAGGTCACCTCTCCTCCATTTCTGAAATTCCATTTCCTACCATAACACAAGTGCTGACCGGAAGGCTTTCTTTAGGTTTGCCAGGACCCTGAAATTTACTACCCAGTTGGGACCTGGCTTGGCAATAACTAGGGTCCAAATTAATCTCAGGTTGGTTGAGGAGGTCACTGCTCATATAAAAGGCGGAAGGAACACCTCGCACAACCCAACAAGTATGTACTATGCTTTTGTCATCCCTAGACATTTTGATCATTCAACTGCTAAGCAGAGAATGTCTGGAGCGGGGCACTTCCAGGTCCCCTATCCATTGCTGCACTGACTCTACAGTGGGTAGGGTCTGGTCTTTTGGGAGTTTTTTGAATAATACTTCGCTGATGAAGATTTCTTTGCTATTCAACTCAACTCGGGCGAGGACAGATTCCTTCCCATCATTTAACTGAATCGGGAGGAAGAGCTGTTCACACTTTTTCAGAATGCCAGCTAAGTTTTGCGCTGGTTTGATATCAATTTTGGCTATGGACTTGGGACTTCATGATTGTACATTAGTATAAAAATTAAATGTATCTCCTTCCAGGGTGGAATGCCACTTGAGACTGGAAGGAAGACTGATTTGCAGAAATGGAGAGGAGTTCTCATCACCAGTTGGTTGTCCCACAGCTATGACGGTGACGGCGGGTATGTCATTGTTTTGGAAGTAGAATCAGATTTGGTCCGGTTTTTGTTCAACCATGTGGCATGTGCCATTTAGACTAACATGGTTGACGCTTTATTTTAATATAGTTGGCCTGTGTGTCTGGGTCCAGAATATGTTATTCACACAATCTATGAGGGGAGACAGCCTGCAGAGGATGTCATTCCCTAATAGACAGGGGGTTCCCTCTGGCACCACGACTAGGACCGGGTGCTTCATTTTGTGTTGCCCAATTTTAATTTCCAGGTCTGCAGACCCTTCAACAGGAATTTCCTTCCCGACAAAGTTCTGGAGCCGTCCGGGAAGAGGGGTGAGAGGGATTTGGTATCTTTCCCCCCCTTCCTAAATTTAGCTGCTCAAAGATCTTCTTTGACAGTAAAGTTGCTTGGGATCCAGTGTCCACCAGTGCTGGTATTGCACATTTCCCTTGCACTTGGATGGAGGCGTAGAATCTACCTTCCTTCTCCTCCAAGGGGCAAAGGTAATGGGTGCTGTGGGTAAACTTGCTGGTCAATTTTCTAACTTCTGACTCTGACACCGGGATAGTTGGGTCAAGAGACGGTGCTGGAGTTGAAGAATCTAGCACATAATTTTGACACACCGCTATTTGGGGTGTTTTGGGCTCCCCTTGTTCTGTTTCTGGGCAGCCCCCCCTTTCTGGAGGCAGTCAACAGAAGTGGTTGGTAAGGTTTGGAGTTCCTCTTGTACTGGTTCTGGGTTGCCCCCCCTTCCAGGAGGCGGTCCCCAGAATGGAGATGGGTGGTTTGGGAATCTGAGCATACAGTTTCACACTCAGTGATTTGAGGAGTCTCGGCTCCTCCCTTTCTGATTCGTGGCTGCCCCCCCCTTTTTGGAGACAGTCCTCCAAATGATTTTGGGGAGCTAAGGACTCTTCTTTCTCTGGTTCTGGGCCGCTCCCCCGTTTTTGGTGGTAGTCCAGAGAATAGGTTTCGGCATGATCCTGTGTGGGATCTTGGGGATCTGCAAAAAGAATCGGACAGTTGGATTTTGGGGGAGTTATGGGCTCCCCTGGTTCTGATTCTGGGCTGCCCCCCCTTTTTGGAGGCAGTCACCAGAATTGGTTTGGGGAAGGTGATTGTCTGGCTGGTAATTTTGGGGTTCAATGCTGGGTGGTTTTAACTCAGTCCCCACATCTACCCAGTCTTTATCAAGATCTCTTGGGACCCATTTTTCTTTGGAAGGAGTTCCCCCATCCTTGAAGGAGAAGACCCTTTTCCCAGAATCCTCTGAGGACCTCTCTCCTTCAAATTGGAAGATTCTAACCTCCTCCACAAAATTGGTATTTTTAGGCCCTTTATTTCTCCTACCCGTCCTCCGTTCCTTAGGTTGCAGACTTTCGGGGGCAGGAGATTTTGGTTCCGGTTCCTGGGTTTCCAGGGGTTTGTCACAAGTGGGAAAGGAAGCTTCCTCTAAGGCTTTACTGCTCCCTTCCCCCTGTGCCTACTCCCTGGTAACCGTTGGGTTGTCAGGGTTCTCTTCCTGTCATTGCTCTGGAGTACCAGAACTTTGATTTGAGGGGTTCTGGGCCGCCATGTTCATCTGAGGGTTCTGATGAGCCCTCAACATGCAACCCAGATCCTGTGCCAAGTTCTGGACCTGGCACTCCAGTTGGTACACCCGCTCTGGCTGGTACGGGGTTCTCTGGTCTAACTTAGGTTGATCACAGGAAGGGTAACTGTCCCTTCTCCCATAATACCCTTGGTTGGGATAGTTTTGGTACCCCTCCACCCTTGGCCTCCCCTCTCCTGGATTGGGCTGTCTGGGCTCAGGAAAGTGGGGAAAGAAAGAAGGGTTGATTTGGGGGTTGATGTTTGGCGGGTACCGGGGAAAGATACTCAACCCGGCATTTGGGGAATTACTGCCCTCCTGCGGAAAGTTAGGAGGGAAGATTCCTGGTTTGGCAGCTGCCTGGTTGGATCCCCGACTTGGGCTAGCCCAGGATGGGTCTGCTGCCCTTGTAACAGGGGATGATATAGTCAGGGGACATAGGAGTCCCATTTGTGGGGTTACCTCCCTGACTACCTGTTTGGGATTGGCCCGAGGGCCTTCTGGGTCTTTGGTTAGGAGGATTTTGCACAGGAATATTTTTAGGCCCCCCCATCTTCAGATCTAAAATGGGGGCAACCTTCACTTCTGCCACCTTAGCAGCAGCAGGGGTGTTTTGGGGCTTTTATTGACACTCTGACTTTCTACTGGTTTGCGCTTCATAAATGCGAGTTGCTTGTTCAATGACCCAGTCTAGTGATCTCTTCTCATGAAAGTCTCTCACCATTGGGTCATAATGTATTTAGGGAGTGCATGAAATAAGGTATTGATGAACTCCCTATTCTCTGTGAGCATCCTCCTGGTGGTCTGCGCAAAGGCACGTGTCAGCTCTTGTACAAATTCTTGTGGGGCCTGGTCTTTGCCACATTGCAGATTGTGGGCTGCCTTGCGGGCCTCTTGATGGTTTCTATGTATTGAGAAATGCTTTAAGATGGCCACCCTATAGGTGGACCATCTTGAGTGGTTCTGATCCTCCAGCCCCACAAAGAAGCTGGAGTATTCAGGGGAAAATGTCCACTTGAAATATTGAATGCAACTTTGGCTGTCCTTCAGGTGGAAAGTATCCATCATTTGCTCATACAACTCGAGGTGCTCCCAAACTGAATATTTGGCATTTTTATGATAGGGCGTCATGACGCTCCTAAAGGCCTTGTTTGCTTCGGGGTATCTTTCAGTAGGGCCCTCTTCATTTTGTTGGCCTTTTTAGTTTTGGTCACCCTTGTCCACTCATCCTCTGACTCAGAGGCACTGCTACAGGAGGTGGCTGTCTGATCCTCTAGGCTCTCCCTGATTCTGCGGGTTTGGGAATGGCTTGCAGAATGTGGGGGCCTAGTGTCTTGAGACCTGTGGTGCTCAGAAGAGTCTTCTGAATCTCCCTTGCTCCCAGGATTGGCTGAGTACCCCACCCCCACTGCCCTAGCTGGGAAGAGGTTTTTAGGATGTTCTTTGTGGGCCTAGTTTCATGGAATTCCCCACCAAATTTGACTGACTGATCCATTGGTAGTTGATATTTTTGAGGATCCATGCTCCCCTTACTGGAGTCTTCCTGATCAGAGAGGCTGGCCCTAATATTTGGGAATCTGTACATAGATGCCCTCCCATCCATTTCTGGTAGGCGCTGATCTGTCAGTCCCATATCTCCAATGGTGCTGAAGTCTACCATCCCTGTGGCCCTTGGTTCATATGAGCCAGTGGACATCAGGTTGGCAGAGTCCATGGGACTGAAGGGATTAAAGTCCCTGATGCCAGGGGTCCCGAGGTTATGCTCAGGGGTTTCTCTTTCCCATTTTACCTCATCTCTTTCAGCCCCTGTTCCCTGATGACATGCCAAAATCTGACCATTTTGCTCTTCATGTAAGGCCTTACTGGTCTCTATGATTTGTTCTTGCACAGCTATTCGTTTGTGGAGCATGTCATTCTTTTCACAGAGAGCCTCATTGTCTTTCTGTGCTTCCTGCCTAAATTGGAAATACCAGGCCAATTTATTCTGCAGGAGACTCACCTCCTGAGTTTGGTCCTTATTGGTCTGAGTATTCTTTTCCAAAGCATCCTCCAGCCGCCTGGTGTGGTCTAGCAGCTTTTCATAATCAGTTTTGATTTTGCCAAACTCCTGAAGGGCCAGCTTTCTTTCCTCCAACTTAGTTTTTAATTGGCTGACATCCTGGCATACGGCGTCCCTCTGTTCTTGAAATGCACTGGCTTTTTGGCATTCCTCATCAAACTCCTCTTGAGAGTGGATGTCTTTAATAATTAATTTATTATTTTCATCTTTTAATTTGTCTATCTGGTCCTGTATGATTACCACGTGTTCTGCGCAAACTCTATTAAAAGTTAATTGTTGCACCAGCTTTTGTTGACTCTGTTGTAAAGAGTTAAACCTTTCCTGACACTCTTTTTGCAGTGTCTGCACTTCAGTATTTTGTTCTGCATTATCTTGCTGTAAGGGAGCCAGATCTTCTTGGAGTTTGGTGATATACTGCCTAGCCTCTGTTTCTAATTCTTTGCTATCCTGGAGCCTTTGCTCTGCAGAGCCCAGATTGGTCTCGATTTTCTGCAGTGCTTCCCCTTGTCTCTTTGTCAAATCTATATTGTCTGCATGCTTTTCCTGTATGACTCCTATGTGGAAGTACAGGTAGGCCACTATTTTGGAAAATTTACCCTGCTCTTCTTTTATTTTTGGGGCCATGTACAGTTCGCTAAGCACTTGATGTAATGGACCCTTGTCCTGCCAGGTATCAAGTTCGATTGCAGTGATTTGTTGTTTTATTCCCTGCAGCCATACCTGTTTGTCCTGTTCTGGCCATTCACCCCTGACCAACAATTTTTGCAGGAAGTGTTCCCTAGCAATATTAATATAACTCTTCAAAATGTCCATTTGCAGCAAACTTTTCCTTATGCGATTTTTGATATAACGGGTCAATCGCACTGTTTAGCACTATCTAAAAAATGTAGGGAGTTATGGAGGTTTTAGTAAAAGGTGTTTTTCAAAAATAAAGACACAAAATTTGGACAAGACTTCAGTTTAGAATCGGAAAATATGGCTCATGCTTTTACTCAAGGCTAGAGCGATTGGCTAGGCAACCAAGTCGGGACACACTAAGTTCTGAGACTGATTCATGACTTCAGTAACAGATCCCCATCACTTTCCCGGCGGCACCAGACCAAAGGCTCAAAGTGGGATTTATGGATCGGAATTACACAATAAAGATAACTATGGAAATGGCACTTTAGCAACTAGACAACACTAAATATTTTGACACTGTTACAGTTTATGACTGTAGGGATAGTTCAGAGATTAGAGTAGAACAAGATAAGCAAGGTAGGCAATAGTTCTTTAGCATCCTATTAATACTCACAATCCACTGAGATTTAAGATGTTTTGGACAGTCACGGTTCTGGTCAATGGACTGGGTCTATCAAGGAAGGACAGAACATCTGGTGCAGGTCTGGATCAGCTAGGCCGGTCACCGGATTTGCACAGGATCTGCCCTTTTTGTTTCTGGGTATTTCAATCAGCGGGATACCAAGTTCATCAGGCAGGCCTTATGGTAGCAAGCCAGATAGTTTCAGGATGCTAGTTCAGGATGGTTTCCCACACCACAGCGCTTCACTGGGTTGTGAGAAAAAGTTTGAGGATTGAGGCCTTGCTGAAAATGGTTCAGCTACTGCTTGGCAAGAGTCTTGGCATCTGGATCTGGAAGGATGTTAAAGGCTGGATGTTGAATGCTGGAACAAAGTGCTTCACTGGAATCAGGAAAGTGAGTCTGTAACTGAGTGAGTGAGTCCCTATGTGTTGTCAGCTGTCTCTATTTATCCTTTCAAATGACATCACACAAATGGGTGTATGGGCCGGCTTGCCCCTGTGAACTGGGATTGGATAAGAACCTCATCTACTTTTGCATCTGAGTGATTGGATCAAGGACGAATGATGTCAAATTTATGATTTGGCTTACAGTTCTTAGAAACCTTCCCTAGCCACTAGTATCAACATTGAATTTTGTCCTAAATACCTATTTATACATTGGTATCCTCTACAAAAATCACACACACAGAATCCATATTGTATGTAGTATCTGTTCATCAAAATCCCGCAGCTGAGATACCTTGTTTCACTTTTCTGCAGAATTGTGTCCATTTCGCCATGAACACATTTTGCAAACTGTCTGCAGATTTCCACAAATGTGTGTGTTTACCATAGGGATGTGTGTGTAAAGTTTCACAATTCTAGCATTAATACAGTTCACATAAAACCACATATATTGCCAGTCCTGTCCAGAATATGTTACACAGTTCCACTGCCTCTTGAAACATAAAGCCAAAAATCGGACTAACAAATCTGTCCTTTTTATATTTTTCACCACTTTGGATAACAAGTTATGAGTCTCTAAACAAAGTAATTATTTATTCTTAGCAGCAAATGGCCTGCCTGTTGTCTCTCCCTGGAGCTCAAGGAGCAGCCCCCTCCTTTGGGGAATTCCTTCAAGGAGCAGTTTAGAACCCCTTCACATGTATGTTTCCTGGCCTGGGGATTTGCCATTGTTCATTCCCTGGCTGTAGACGAAAATCTGTCCTAACCAACAATTATCATCTATCAATAAGTTTCTGCTGAGAGGATTTCCCTCCCCTTGGGAGAAACCTGTTTTTCCACTCCTAGCAGGCCCAGCCAGGCTAATTTATTCTAAATTTCTTAAAATCCAGTTAGCTTTAAACCTGTGGGATCAAAAACAGAGATCTGGATTCTTTTCAGCAACAAATCATTTTATGTTTGCTAATCTGGCAGACTTTTAGTTTGGATCACTTTGAAGTTTCATCAGGAGAACCCATCTGACAAGGCTGTCATTCACAGATAGCCCAGTGTGCTGCACACAGATTTTCACAGGAGCTGTCAACCGCAGTCAATCCAGTTTTTCTGAGAAAATGTTTTGCTCTTCACATTTTAGGACCTTGTACATTCACAATGCTTCATTAGATTAACTGAATTTTAGCGCCAAGCAAGATTTTGAATGTTGAGAAGTTATTCTGGAGTTTTTAGCAACCAAGTAAATATCATTTACAGGTGAATTTTAGAGATTCACTTGCAAAGTGCTGCTTTTTCCCTCTGCACTCTGTTTGCTTGTCATGGACCCCTCTGGCACATTTTCTGCAGTGTGTGCTCTATTCCACCACACATTCGCCATGGGTGGCAGGTTGTGAAACCATCTTTTTGTGTGTTGAAGAACGTGGTTTTGGAGGCCTTTGGTGCGCACAAGAGTTTTGCCACCATTGTTGCTGTTTCTTGCACCATAACTAGCAGAGTGATGCCGCATAGTATAGCAGAGTGGGTCAATACATCCAACAGTAGGCTGTTTTGTTACAGTATTGGTTGAGGAGGATGAGGTGGCAGAAGACAGCCTCCTACTTGCTAAGAAAGGAACAATCTTTCTGAGAGCATTGCGGTCATTGGATTTGGTGTGGCAGCACATGGAGGTGGTCCCGTAGGATTACTATCCGGGGAGTCCGTGAAAGAATATAAAGTTGCACTCAATGTATTTTACTTTGGTAGCTTTAGCCTTTGGTACATTCCCAACAGTTTTAAAGAACTGCCACACCCATGATTCTCTCTGGGTGCCAAAGGTAGGCACTTCCTCTACCGCACATTTATTGTCCTCATTATTGTCTAGGAAGTACTGCACTTTTTTTGTTTTGAAGGTCCTCAAGCTGGTGGTGGTGGTGGCTCTTGGGGAGGAGTGATGGTATTAGCTGAAGCAATTTTTAAGATAAATAGGAGTTTTTCTAAGTCTATACTGTCTACTAGATTGTTCATGGATAATGAGAAGGAATAGGTGTTGGAGCTTTGCAAGGTTGATTTTGAAGTTGAAACTTCCTAGATCAGTAGAAAATGCAGTTACAAACTGTCCGCGAAGCACACATGTTATCATGAAGTGCAGACAGGTTCTCAGATACGTCATCATGCAGCACGCCAGCGTATGGTCATGTGGCACTGTCTGGAAGGTCTGCTATGAAGTCAGATGTTCGTAGACGTCTACGGATGCAAAGCTAGTTGAAATAGTGGAAAAAAGTGTATAGAAGTGTTCAAAATGATTCCAGAAAGTGGGAAATGGCAGAGTTTTAAGGTGACACTTTGTAAATGGGACACAAATATTGCTATATTGGGTAAGTATGATATTAGTAAGTTGTAGGAAAATAGCATGCACTGGTGAAAACTCATTAAAATCACTGAAAAAACTTTGTTTAAGGGGCGTTATGATTAAGTTGCACTATTAAAAACCTATGAAATTCAATGAAAAAACTTTGTTAAAGGCACGTTATTGTTAAATTGCACTAATAAAAACCTATGAAACCTATGAAATCAATGACATTTGTGATGTCATCTTTGATGTCCTGGGTGTTAGTCTTAGGAGTGCACAGTGGTAGCGCAAGTTATGGTTGTTTAGCTTACCATAACTGGCGAATTTCTGGGGTTCTTCGGTTTTACTTGAAACCTTTAACAACGTTTTTTCTTTGAATTTCATAGGTTTTTAGTAGCACAACTTAACCATAACGTCCCTTTAACAAAGTTTTTTTTCTGAATTTCATAGATTTTTAGTAGCGCAACTGAACTATAATGTTCCTGACTTTATATACATGTAACATAGAACATACTGAACCCCCAGCTAGTGATTTTGATGTCTGCAGACTGTGTGTATGTCCGCGGATGGACGCGGACAACAGCAACCGTACCCAAAAACTCAGAGGGTATCTTAAATTGTTATATCATGGCATATGAACACTGCACAAGTTCAAAAACCAGCACACAAACACATTATATGTAGTAATAAATAAGAAGTGGAACCTATATATCTAACACATCATTTT
This sequence comes from Ambystoma mexicanum, assembly GCF_040938575.1. Taxonomy (NCBI): domain Eukaryota; kingdom Metazoa; phylum Chordata; class Amphibia; order Caudata; family Ambystomatidae; genus Ambystoma; species Ambystoma mexicanum. The sequence goes on along the minus strand of NC_090933.1, from coordinate 571,192,256 downwards.
AAATACCATATGTACTAAAATGGAATATACCAAAACAACAAAGATATGCTTCCGACATAATTACCTCACAGAAACTGCACAACTAGGAGCAACAGCAGATCTACAGACCAGTAAGAACACAATTTACCGGAAGTTAGTAAGTAAACTTCATTTTTCTTATATATTGCTATAATTTCTGTATTAGATACAATAAAAGTTATATATATATATATTTCTTTTTTTCACAGAAATGTCCAGTACTTTAGAGTGGCTTGAGGAGAATTTCCCACGTGAGGAAATGTCTGAAGATAGTGATACTAATGGTAGACACTTCTCTATATAACCAAATCAATAAGCATTACTTTACGTGCACTTAACATATATATATATTTTTTTTTAACAGACGATACAAACATTGAAAATAGTACACCAAAAGATACATTGGAAAAGACTCTCCCGCGCATGGAAGAAAAAATTGACATGCTCATGGCAAATTTCAACCATTTGAAAATTTTTATGGAGGAACACATAAAAGAAAAACTTAAATACCGTTGTCCCAATAAAAAAAAATATTATGTGTGTTTGAATTCAGTGCTTTAAAAAAAAAAAGATTAAAAAAGGCAGTTGGGGTTCCGCGGACGGTGCGGGTGTCTGGGATGTCCGTAAATAAACAAAATGGGGGTGTCCTAAGGACACTATACTTGTCCGTAATGTCCAAAGTCAAGTTGAAACTGTTCTAAGAATACACGAGGTGTCCGGGATGTCCGTAAATAAACAAAATGGGGGGTGCCCTAAGGACACTATGCCTGTCCGTAATGTCCGCAGTCAAGTTGAAAGTGTTCTAAGAACTCAGTGGGTGTCCGGGATGTCCGTAAATAAACAAAATGGGGGTGTCCTAAGGACACTATTCCTGTCCATAATGTCTGCAGTCAAGTTGAAACTGTTTTAAGAACACACGCGGTGTCTGGGATGTCTGTAAATAAACAAAAAGGGGATGTCCTAAGGACACTATGCCTGTCTGTAATGTCCGCAGTCAAGTTGAAACTGTTCTAAGAATATACGCGGTGTCCGGGATGTCTGGAAATAGACAGAATGGGGGTGTCCTAAGGACACTATGGGCCTTATTATGACCCTGGCGCTAAGGGGTTAACAGCGCCGTAAAAAGCTGCAGCGCCGTTAACCCCTTAGCGCCTAATTACGAGGTCCCTTTGCGGCTCCCGGCCTTAACAGCTGGTTTGGACCAGCCGTTAAAGTAGGGACCCACAAAGGGACCTTGAAGGTAATTACAGTACCGCAATTTGCGGTACTGTAATTACCGCCTTCCCCATTCCCATTGAGCCCTATGGAGCAAAAATGGGAATGGGGAAAGGCCAATGGTGCATGGGGAATTACCGCCCCGCCAACCGTGGAATGGGGTGGTAATTCCCCACTGCACCATGGCGGACTCGTTACAATACCGGCAGCAACCATGGTGCTAATAGCACCATTGGTTACCGCCGGTGTTGTAATGAGGGCCTATGCCTGTCCGCAATGTCCTCACACAAGTTGAAACTGTTCTTAGAACACACGCGGTGGCCGGGATATCCATAAATAAACAAAATTGGGGTGTCCTAAGGACACTATGCCAGTCCGTAATGTCCGCAGTTAAGTTGAAACTGTTCTAAGAACACACGCGCTGTCCGGGAGGTCCATAATTAAAGAAAATGGGGGTGTCTTGAGGACACTATACCTATCCATACTGCCTGAACAACATCTACGCACATGCGCACTACACCATAAGTTCTACGAACATCGCACCTGTCCGTAACTGTTCGTCTCACTTGTGTCGCACTTTAAATTAGTTTCAGGACCCGAACACTGTCCGTAGAACACCCGCGCGCATGCCCACGGCCATTCCTGTGCATTTGGTATCCTGCGGACACCCTTTCCCTTTGTGGACATGTTCGTGACGCCATCATGTGACCGCACCCATGCTGAGCGTGTGTCCTGAATTGCGGACACTGTCCGGGTCCCCAAACATTTTAAAAGTACCTTTTCAGGCAATCCACAGTATTTTATAGTAAAAATTCACCATAACACATGTCCCAGACAATGAACCTGACTTTCTACATACTTTTTGGAACTTTTTGAGCCTTTTTTGGGTGTTCAATCTGTCCGTGGACAGCACGGGTGTCCGCAGAGCGTGCACACGCACCCCTATAAATGGCCACACCCCAGAGCTCATCCTCATTGTGCTTTTGGCTATTTGACAAAGCATTGCCTACTTTGGCTGATATTTTGCTGCTCTTGTTGTTGCTTTCCATCAGACCTGATGGCATCAATGCTTGCTGCTCCAGCTCGTGCTACATCTATCTCAGCGCCACCCCCACCCCCTCCACCACCACCACCTCCCCAAGGGCCTGAAGAGGGGAACAGGCGTGAGGATGTAGAGGAGGAGGATGAAGAGGATGAAGAGGATAAGGTAGTGGAAGTCCCTACTACCAGCACTCGCCGTGAGTCTTGGGTGTGGCGGTTATTTAACATTAGTGGTAATGTACCCAAGGCGCGTGCGAACAAGGTCACCTGCAAACAGTGCAATATGGTGCTGAGTCGCGGGAAGCCTGGTTCGTACACCTTTGGTACGACAACTATGAAGAGACACCTAAGGACGTTCCACGGTGGGGCCGTTCGCAAGGTTGTACCTTGTGAGGAACGTAGTAGGTTGAGTTCTCTAGTACATCCTCCGTTTCCGCTCATCTCACCACAAAAGACACTCCTGTGGGAGAGCACATCCCTCCAGCTGCCTCACAGGCCATTCACAATGCTGATGACCCTTACCTTTCGAGGGTCACAGTTTTGTGTATGTACTGCGACGCAGTACTCTGCAGGGGGGAGAGACTACGGTCTCGGAGCACAAGAAGACCTGCCCACTACCTAAATAAGGCCCACCCTACATCATCCTCTCTCCACCTGCCCTTTCTTATACCCTTTGGTTGGTTTCCCCCCCTTACCCTCCTTTCCCCTCTTCTCCTAGTGTGTCATGTGTAAAAAATGAAAAAAAATATAAAACAACAAAAATCCCCCCCCAGAAAAGTCTCTTTTCAGAGCCGCCTTTCACAGTCTAAAAATAGAAGTGGTAAATAAATGTAGCAGGGCCATGTGCATTTTTTAGAAGTCCACGAACAAAAATTCTGGGGTACTGCCCTTTCAAAACCATTGCACCTTTCTCTTGGAGGAAGTGGTGGCTTTGAAAAAAACCTTTTGGTGGTGTTTTTTTGTGTTTCAAAAGCTTGAAATATTCAACACCTACTGCAAAATGGATGGCTGTAATTCCACAAAAGGTTGCAATGCATTTTGTACATTTCTCAGAAAAATCTGATTACCAGCATAAGTAAAATGAACTCAATCTCTGCGAAAAGTATGTGCTACGAAACATAATATTTTCATTGT